>NC_048223.1:86277185-86407343 GCF_002007445.2 Ailuropoda melanoleuca
AAGTTAAAAATTGAGCTACCCTATGATCCAGCAATTGCACTACTGGGTATTTACCCCAAAGATATTTTAAATATTTTAAAAAACAATACAATATAGAGAAGCTTTTCTCTAAGTCTCTATTTTGACTACATATGAGCTAATGACAGCACCAAGTCCACATGATAAGCAAACTATTTAAAAATAGGGTTTATTTCATCTTAACCTTTAAAATTTACATTTCATGTATATTTGATAATAGTCATACCACAGTAGTAGAGAAATGCATTATATAAATATGTATATATATGTGTATATATATATATATATATATATATATATATATATATATAAAAGAGAGAAACACACACATATAGATGTTTGAAAATGTTCAAAGAATTGTACTGATGGAGAGCATTGCGAAAACTTTGCTCTAGGAAATTATGACAATGAGAAGACAAACGTTCCAATGTCAATGAACCATGATTCTTACTTGTCCACCACTCTGTCATTGTATCATGAAATGAGGTGAGAGAGATTACTTTAATCACTTCCTTCATAAAATATCACAACAGTAAAGTTTCATAGTTGAGTAAACTCATATTCTCCAAATGGAAAAAATGGCCTCATTATGATGTCTTGGGACATTGGATTATGTTTGGCGTAGGACTTTATGCACCAGTCACTGATGGCAGATCTGCTGTCCTTCCGTGCTAAGAGAAGTGGGTATATCTTACAGTGTATAGGAGCTTCCATCGAGATAGGCCAATTGGACTCTTCCATACATGCTCTGGAGAAGAGAGGCCTCAGTGAAGTTGTGAAGTTTTCAGGACATTTTATCTTCTCTAGAGACTCTTCTGGCTGGGAGAAGAGGGAATAAAAGCTTCACTGTGGATGTATAGAAGGTGTTGGGTCTCACAACAACCCAGATTAAATTTCATTAAACAGTGAACTCACAGCTATTAGTTTTAATCAAGAGTGAGACATGGAACTTGGAATTAGAGAGTGCTTAGTGGCAACATTAATTTGAAATGCTGATTTAGCCATAAAGGCCAGTAAAATGTGAGATATTGTCAAGAGGGGGATTCTAAACAACTTCTGTCATTAAGTCTAAATTCAGCAACTCATTAATTGAATACCTGTTATGTATCTTCTTGCTGGGATGATACAGGTCTGTTTACTATAATTTACAGAGATTCAGAGGCTTGGAAATCTCCAGAAAAACATCTATTATAATCACTGGAAACAACCAAATGAAGATGGAATATGTAAGTAATTATAATTCCTTAGAAAGGTGAAGGTGGAACGAGGAGCAGGGACTAACTTGCAAGATAACAAAGAACAATGATTGTTAGAACCAACCTTCCTTCCTTCCTTCCTTCCTTCCTTCCTTCCTTCCTTCCTTCCTTCCTTCCTAAACCATTGATTGCCCTCAACCTCATCCCAGTAGTATCCTTCTCCCAGATGGGATTTTGGTCAGGAAAACAGAAAGCACTGTCATCTTCCAAGCAGGGAAGTATTTCATATAGAAAACTATTATACCATTAGATGGAGTTGGGGAGTGATAGGGAAAGCTTCTAATGGCTTCTAGGAAATCAATACAGTTTAGAATAACCAGAGACCACCAACAGTGACCTCCCATGCATGTAACACCAACATGGGTGATTCCCAAAATGTGTTCCAAGCCCAGGCACACCTCTGCCATCTGCTGAAATCCAGGTGTCTGCCTGTATCTGCCACAAAAACAACATGACTTCAGCTTCTCTTCTACCTTCCATCTCTCCCGTCAGTGCGGTGCACTGACAGAATCTAAACCAGAATGTGGCTGGTTAGGAAATGCAGCCCCGAGCCTTGCAGCCCTTGTGATGTAGGAGTGAGAGAGCAGAAGTCAAATGGCCCAAAGTCTCTAACAGGTGATCTAGCACAGCCATGCTTTCTCACTTGGGGTAATTCATATCTTCCAGCTCTACTGGTCGTCCTGAAGTTATTTCAGCACAAGGTCATTCAATATCCAGAATTATTTGATATGGGCCTTCAATAGATACTGGATCACTAATAAATTGATGTGATCTGATACCACATGTTTAATTGAGTTGAAGTCCAAGAAGCAAAGGCTCCCCTTGCTCACTCCAGATGGGGCTTCCACATACTTTACTGCTATCTCAGAGGGATTTTTTTGCCCTTCTGCAACCTACTCTCTGCAAACTCTCTCGCTTACCTTCTGTCTTGTGTTTCTCTCTGTTATCAAGGGTTATTCTGCTGTCCTTCTGAGATGGCCAATAATACTCCCTTCCACCAGGAATACACCTCTGTCACTGGGCCACAGATAAGCTTTGCACTCAGATTTTGGAGTGAAAAAACAGAAATTATTATTGAGTCTGATTCAACCTTTCAGTTTATCCCTGGGAAATTGGAATATCTTCATTAAAGACTGAGGATGCTAGAGGGACCCCTGGGTGGCGCAGTCAGTTTATTGCCCTTCTCCTGCAACCTACTCCTGCAACCTACTCCTGCAAACTCTCTTGCTCTCCCTCTGTCTTGGTTTCTGCGCAGGTCATGATCTCAGGGTTGTGAGATCGAGCCCAATGTCAGGTTCTGTGCTCAGCGCCAAGTCTGCTTAGGTTTCTCTCTGCCTCTCCCCTGCTCTCTCTCTCTCTCTCAAATAAGGAAGTAAATCTTAAAAAAAAAAAAAAGTACTGAGGACACTAGGAGGGAAGATGCCCTGGGTAATGCCCCAAATTAGTGATCATGGACAAAAGTGGTTTTCCAAGACGTGTCGCCCAGGGAAGGGAGCTGGGACAGAGACCAGTTTCTTGTTTACTTTAGTGTTTGCAGTTAAGAGAAAGGTGTTTAGTCTCATCCCCTTTGCCCAAGAGTCCCAGAATGAAGACAGATCTTCAGCTTCAAGCGCTCTTTTATCTCTTCCTCATAAGGAGGGTAAACACCACGATATGCACCAGTCCCAGCAAACGAGCAGAACATGACATGGCATGTGCAGGCAGGCGCGTCTGAGTTTGTGCAGTAGGCATGCAGATTCATGCCCTTCCTGTGACATCAACTGCATCTCCACAAGGACATCTGCACTAATACTTGGAAGGAGGAATTTGAAAAATAAAAACCTAGACATTTATTTAAGCTTCAAGGTCAAATTATTATTATATTCAAAGCTTCAAATTGTGTTTAAGTCTTCTCAGTCAAGCCTGAAATTATAACGGAAGGTATAGAGCAGTGATGATCAGCTGTGTCTGCTTTCTCCCCATCCCCTGGTGGTTGTGAAGGCTGGAGAGACCCTGGTAGCCAGGGAGAGGACTCTTCTTATGGCAATACCTTGGACTTCTTCTTATTAGCCATTGCAGATCATCAGCACCAGAGACCCACGTGCAAGAATAAGGAGATGACATGGATTGTCACATTTTGCCTCTGTAAGTCTCTTCACAGAGCTCCGAAGTATAATATTGGT
Source organism: Ailuropoda melanoleuca (assembly GCF_002007445.2). Taxonomy (NCBI): domain Eukaryota; kingdom Metazoa; phylum Chordata; class Mammalia; order Carnivora; family Ursidae; genus Ailuropoda; species Ailuropoda melanoleuca. The sequence continues at coordinate 86,280,622 of NC_048223.1, forward strand.
CTAGGAGGCACTGGTCACAACTGACATTTTCCTCCTCTAAATTAAAAGCATAAGAGAGAATTTTGATGAATTGAACAAAGTCTAGATGCTTTATCTTGCCCTGACATTTTGATTTTTCTTTTAAGGAAATGCATTTCCCAACTGTATCCTGTAGATAGATAACTCTATTATTCCAATCATTTGTTGGAATTGTAGAAAACATAATCAAACTTGCCAGCATGCTCAGGTCTTAGATTTTGTAGCTTATTGTTATTCACTCAGGCTGTGCCACAAGGTCTGCTGGAATGACAAGAAGGGAGAGCACAGAGAGAGGAGAGCAAGCCAGAAATGGGCAAAGTTAAACCCCAGGTATTCATCTGTTTATTAAAATTAAATTCCAGGGACAGTGGCCAGTAGACTGAAGTAAAAATGTCCAAATTGGTAACCAGAAAACCATAACATAATATCCGAAGACATTGGCCTAGAGGCTGCATAATAATGTCTAAAGGAGGATAGTCATGAGACCTCATTTTCATGTTCAAAGCAGCAGTTAGGGGCCAATTTCCAGATTATAATGTCATGGCAGGGTAAGGAGAGTAGATCATGAGACTATATTATAAAGTCCGAAGTTATGATCTTAATAACATTATAATCTACAGGGTATGTTTAAGGGAGTCAAATGATAATTTCAGAAGGTAGAAGCCAAAAGACCATATTGTGATGATTAGGAAGATACCCAGAAACTGCACATTAAAATGTCTTAGAGTGTGACTAGCAAAATCTATTTTTCTAATGGCCTACTGCTTGGCTAGCTGGTGACAGTACAGTGCTCAAGGACTAGAAGGTAATACTCTCTACATTTTCTAGTTTGTGGATGAAAGTAGAGAAACAGTCGGGTGAGCATAAGGGGTGAAATTACTTGCTAGTCCAAGGGAGGACTTGTTTGGATTGGAGCATCACCTGTGTAATGAATTCACAGAATTTTATAAGGCTGGGCTGGGTGGAACGGTCAAGGGCTGACAAAAATACTAGTGACAGATCTCAGAACCCATGTGTATTAGTCTTCTTGGGCTGCTGTAACAAGATACCACAGGCTGGGGGGCTTCAACAGCAGAACTTATTTTCTCATTGTTCTGGGGGCCAGAAGTCCAAGATGAAGGTGTCACAGGTTTGGGTTCTGGTGAGACCCCTCTTCCTGATTTGTAGTTGGCCGCCTTCTTCCTATGTCCTCACATGGTCTCTCTGTGCTCTCATGGACACACAGAGAGAGACAGAGAGAGAGAGAGAGAGAGAGAGAGATCTTTGGTGTCCCTTCTTCTTATAAGGACGTCAGTCCTAGCAGATTAGTGTCCCACCCTTATGACCTCATTCATGATAATTACTTCCTAAAGACTCGAGCTTCAAATATAGTCACTTTGATGCTTAGGGCTTCAACATATGAATTTGGGGGAATATAATTCAGTCCATACACTCTATACCACTGGCTCTCCTGCATATCACTCAATTTTCAGTTGGCCATGTTGGAAACTGGTCTTACTAGAGTAATTCTCTTGCACTGCAGGAGAACCAATTCTCTCTCAAGAAGACATTCTAAGAAGGATCTGAATAAAGGGAAAGTATGCTTTTGTTCTAATAATACTATTCAAGCCTCTTACAGCACTTTTTATAAACCTTAATAAGCTAGGCATTGTGATATATAATTATATTCCTATTTGTTTTTATACATGTGGTTTTCCGGTTGTTTTTTGTTATTTCCCAGATCTATTCTTTTTTTTTTTTTTTCTGTACTATTTTCTGCCTTGGAAAGTTATCAGGTACAATTCTCTTGCTTTCCTATGGTTTGGAAGCCATAGCTGGAAAAAAGGTAGATGAATAAGGCCAGGGTATTAATCACTGTAGCTCTCTTGCTGCAAGGTTTACTTAGGCTGTGTGTATTCTTCAATTGTAAGGCCCTGCTCTTCTCAAAGAAACTTTTTCTACATGATTCTCTCCACCTTGGATCTAAGAACTACTTTCTCCCCTCATCCTTTTGTTACCACAGAGTCCCTGCTACTGAGCCCAGGTCACTGCTCTATATCTTGTAGTTCCTTTAAACCCAGCAGACACATTTGAGAATAGTCCATTATTCCAGAATTATTTGTTCATAAATCTCCAAAGTAGCCTGAATATGCTATTTGTTTCATACAGAGGCACTGACTGATACAAAATGCCTCACTAAGCCTGATTTCTATTCTTGCTTATTCTCTGTAAGTCAATTTACATGCACTTAACTTCCCAGGAAAATCATTTGTATTGACTGGGATGATGTTGTTACAGCTTGAGATGCTTAGCCATAAAGCACTGTAAGAGCTCAGCAGTATGTAAGGGAATAGAGAGGAGGCTGAGATGATTAAGGGGAATGGTCTCCACTGGGACTGTGATGGGAGGAATCCAAATCATAGTGTCCAGAAGTCTGTGGTGAAGCTGAGCATGATCCAGGCTGGGACTGATATCCAAGGAAGTGAGAACTGCTTCCAGAGTCCATCCACTTTCAGGACAACAGACTGGAAATAAGCCTCTCCCATTCACACATATTAAGTTAAAAATGTGTTCATGATGCGAAACATATGTGTCTTCCCTGTGGGATTCAGTAAAGTTTTCTTTATTTTGAATTATTAAGTGATGCTTCTCATAAGCCCCTCTTCCCCCCCCCCCCGAATGGCCCTTGTGCCCAAAAGTTGCCCACCCTGACTCCAAGCAGTGATGTTGATTAAGAGCAGTTACCACCTGGTGGCCTACAGCTTGGACTTTGGAGCCAGAAAGAATTAAACTCAAATACTCTCTCTGTCATGTGGTAGTTACGCTACTTAACCTTAGTTGAGTTACTTTCCCTCCCTGAACCTGAATTTTCTCATCTATAACTGGGGACACTCTTAGGATTTATCTTGATGCATTATCGTGAGACATGAGTAAGATAGATCCCTCTGGTAGAAGGCTTAGCTCAGTTCTATGCTTAGCATAGAGTAGGCATGGAATAGATGCTGGTCACACTCTTCACCCACCTCAGCTGCTCAGCATCTGGCAGGGGACACTTCATGGTCCTGGGTAGTCAACCTGCCTTAGGAGCCTTCTTAGTTCACACTGGCTAGCATGGAGGATGGGGTCCAACCTACATGGAAAAGAGATGAAAAGAGCTATGCAGTAGTAGTAGAGCTTAAATGGGGCTGGAATTCAGACACAGCTCAGTTCCAGAAAGGTGGGTGGATGGGGAAGCTGAGGACAGGAGGCCACCTCAGCAGGCCCACAGGGTAATGGGCCTTAACAGCATGGTTAAAGCATGGCTGTACACATTGGCTAGTATTTTTTTCTGGAGCTGAGGGCAAGGGGCATCATGGCTAGCCCTGATAGTTGGAATGGGAGAACATCGAGTTGACAGGCCAGAAATGTGGGTCAATTTTGCCAGCTCTGATGTTCTAGACCAACCTCTCATCTATTGCTTCTATCTCAAAACAAGTATTTCATAAAGACCAATACAGCTGGATTTCTATTCATGGCTTATCACTTTCTAGACATGTCACCTTAGGCAAGTGACTTCATTTCTCTGAGTCTCAGTGTCCTCATCTATAAACTGGAAAAAGAATATCCACCTCACTGAGGCATGTGTTAAATGCTTTAAGATATGAAAAGTCAGCATAGAATAGATTCTAGTTTAGAACTATTCCTAGTTTTCTCTTATTTTGTTACATTCCCCTCTCCAAAAGGTCATCCATTATCTTGGCTACCTCTAGTAACAGGGACCTCACCACTTTCCTGGAGCTTCTTCTGGTCCATTACAGAACAACCCTGATTATTAGACTCGGCTTTCTATAATGAAATGCTTGCATGAGGCCAGTTCTCTGAGTCAGAATGTCCAATACTTATTTCACATTACTGAATTATCTTAAGTTTTTTCTTTCCAAAGTAAACACCTGTAGTTAATTCAAGTGTGAAGCCTGCAGATTCTTTCACCAGACTTCTCAGTTCTTTGATAGTGACATCATCGATTTATCTTTTCAATTTTTCTTATTTCACAAGAAGTGAATGTTCACTGTAAAAAAAAAAAAAGGAAAAACACACAGACTTAATAAAATGAAAATAATGACTTCTAAGGCAATATTTGCTCTTTCACAGTGTACCCTGGGGATCTTCATTCCTTTGCTATCGTGAGTTATCTGGCACATGCCGCTGGTACCATCTTTATACAATAGCTCTCCTGGCCTGAAATTAGGTGGTAAAATATAAATCTTCTTAAGTTTCTCATTAGGGATAATTGAGAAATGGATGAAGAAAGCAGTGCTGAACCCTGTAAAGATGCAGATACCTCATTAATCTGCCCCATTTGGTACTACCATTATCTCAAATTACAAATTTGCTGTACTTTCATCATATTTGTACAAAGGGAGATTGCCTGACTTCAAGGAATTAGATAGAATCTATAATTTGGCCAAGAACAACATTCACTCCCCAAATCTTGAGTGGTAGGAATCATAGCCCGTTCTGTAAGGTCAGTTCAACCAGGTGTCATTTCCCATGACAATATTCCCTCTAGAACTTCTTTTTGGTACCGAAGGAATTATCTTGTTGAAGCATGAACTGAAATCATTATTTCCTTACTTGTCCCAGTGCTTAAAATTCCAAGTTCAGTCATCTCCTAGCTCCCAGCTTCCAGTCTTTTCATGGCTTTGATTACCCAGAATATCTTGGATATTTAGAAAGAAAAGCTTAGGTAGTCTGTATGGCCATGGAGGATGGGCACTTTCAAATGCAGAAGTAGTTTTCTGGATTTTATCCAAAAAGCATGGTTTATATAGTCCTCGATGTATTCTCAATAATGTCATTCCACAATATATAATAGGAAAAAATATATGGTCTCTATTAGTGTCCTTAGCTACCCTAATGCACTCACGTGCACGCACCCATAAGGAAAGAAAACTGAGGAAGATTTGGTTTTGAAGTCTAGCTTTGCTTATTTCCTCTCCAGGCTGAATTATCTCCTATTTTTTCCAACCTCAAATCCTCCTTTTGTGAACCTAAACATCTTTACTCACTGCTGGAGGCCTTATTCCTAAGTGTCCATTGAGTAGATGCTAGAGTTCCAAGTTTGTAGCTGACAGGTAGAACAGTCCTCCCTCCCAAGATGGAAAGCTCCAGCATTCAGCAACTCTGTAGTTCGCAATGAAAACTGACAAGGACTGAATGGGAGGAAACTGGAGGAAAATTAGAGTTGGGAGTTCTTAGTATTTAGGGTTAGATGCCAAGTCATGGGATAGCATTTTCCTCCTGGACTTTGTTTTTCTTGGAAAAGAGTAGGAAAGTGAAGAGGGATTTGGATCCCTGGAAGCAGGGACTGATGAGAGGGCCACAGACCTCTGCAATATAAACCCAAACTGCTGCTGGACCATCACTTCCACGAAGGCAGGAGTTCTGTACCGTCCACCCTCATGTCACCAGCTCCTGGCACTTAGTGCTTGCTGAATAAAGGATTGAATAATACATGAAAGTTATAACTTTCTTTTGCTTTGCATCTCCTCTATGATTATTTATTTTCCTTTTCCTTCTTAGTTTTTGCCAAGTCTTTTTCGAAATTCTGTGCTGTCTCATATGCTTAGGGGTCGAGTGTTAGAACACTTGCATCAATAGTTGGCCAGAGGTTAAAAGTGACATATGAAAATGACATATCAATGGAGCCGTTAAGGAGACTGGGGCGAGGCAGAAGTGTGAGTGGAAGAAAGAGAAAGGCAGCCATGAGGTCAAATCCAGGGATCTAGGTTGCTTCGTGCTTGGCGTTTTAGTCCTTCTCTTAAATAGGATGCTGATTCCATTATATACAGGACATTCTGGAAAGGTGTCTTTGTTTCTTTAAGTAGAAAAATCAGAGGCAGAGTGAAGATCATTAAAAAGTAAGCTGTCTGGAATCTGAAGCTGATTAAAGGTCAAAAGTCAGAAAGTTTCATGTGAGGAGAGGGAAACCACCTCAGGAAGAACCACACTGGGACCTGTTTTCAACTTGCCGACCCTGCGCTAGATCAGCCTGACTCTAGAAAACACTGTGTTCTCTGAGTTTCAAAACCATGTTTGCAGAGGGTTGGCCCTCTAGGACTCAATAAATAACACTGGAAAAAAACACCACAGGAAAGAATGAGTGAGAACTGCCTTAATCTGAATGGACTACTTTATCTGAAAAAAAGTTGTATTTTACGAGGTTGTGATCTGAGTATTGACTTGATTCATGAAAACTGCACGTCTCAGAAGCCCCCATTCCAGGCACAAGGACAGATCCAGGACTCGGTCACCCAGGTTCTATTGGGATCCCAAATCTTCACTTTTAGACCTCAAAGACCCTTCTTTTATCTTGACACAGAACAGCCTCTGAAGGGTGTTGTTTGCTGAAAGACTGAGCGGGCACAGTAAGAATCAGTTTGCCAAGAGTCTGCCTCACTCCCTTCGTCTACTCTCCTTGTTCTTCAGTCTCTCACCCATTCTTACCCCACACCACACACATGGTCTTGTTCTGATTGCGTCCAGACTCGTGTCTATGGGGAAAATCATATCCTTGTCTGATGGCAGAAATGAAAATTAGCATGAACACTGTTTCCCTTTGCAGTCAGAAGACTTTCTGGTCACGGTTTATCTTTTTGGGAGACTTTCCACACTTTCCTAGGGACGAACACTCACACTGACTCCCTCTGGTTAGAAGATTAGCTGGTGTGCCCTTCCTACCTATACCCAGGTCTCCCTCAGCAACCCATGCCTGCTGCTTTTTTTGAGAAGGGGAGAAGTCAGGCTAATGGTGCAAAGCTCTGCAGAGCCAGACAAAGACTCTCCAAGGGAGCCAAACGTTCACCTTTCTAAAATTTGTTAAGGGAGAGCAAAGGAAAGTGCACAATCAGAATTAAAATGAATTGCCTTGGGTAGCTAGAATGAAAGGTAAAGGATTTTTGAAAGATTTTTCGGGGCTTTCTTTTTTGAAAAAGATAACAGCCCTTAAAATAAGTAAGACTTTCTTCAAGGTCTAAGAGACACCATGATCTCACTTTGAGCTTTGAGCGACAACACCCCCGTTGCTTATTTCAATAGAGCCCTTCAGAATTCATTAACTTAAGGGGAGGAACATAGCATGGGGAAAGGAAAAAGGGACAAAGAGGGGCATGATTCCCCCCAAAATATCCCAACATAATTTCTTTATCCTGTTGTTCAAGAAGGAGAAATACGTTAACTGCTTAATATAGGATAGTTCATGAAGTCAGTTTTTGAGTCATGAAACAAATCACTGTTATATTGCTCAATTTAGTGAAAACAACTTTTTAAATAATACTCATGGGAGAAATAGAAACTGAATCGAAGAAATAAATACTGAGTGCCATCGCATGGAGAAGCCTGTTAGTATCGCATCAGATTAGGTCACATCAGATTAGGTTCTCCCTTGGCCCCATACCAAACATTTTAGCCTCTCTCTCTCTCTTTCTCTCTCTCTCTCTCCCTCTCTGCTCAGGGAGTCTTTGCAAATTAGGAAACCTCCCGAGGCACCTGTGCCATTCATAGACTGATTGGTGGTATAGTAAGTAGATTGAGACAACAGGGGAGCTGATTGCTTATTATGAGGTATGAGTTGTTACAGTGATGGTAGGGGGAGAAAATTGGGAGGAGAATGAAGATTTTGTTGCATTTTGACAAAGAGCCTAATTCCTACTGTCTCAGCTAAGCCTGGCACACCCCCAAACTTGCTTCCCCATGTTGCGGGCTTAAACTAAGTGACAAGATACCCTAGTTCCTGATAGTCAAGATGACCTCTTTCTTGACTTCATTGCCACAATGCCTCAATTGCCTACAGAAAACTAGAGTAAGTACTGATGCTAGAGAAAAGTTCTTAAGGTCATGTGATTCTAGAAATTCTGCCAGGGATGTATGTGTCCACCCTACAAGCATCATAGAACACTTCTCTGGTTGGCAGATGGAAATATTTTTTTAGTTTTGAAAGCTTTACTTTCTAGTACCTACTCTCTATTTTCCTCACTATTTTCTTCATGTTGCAAGTCTCATAGCAGAGAGAGAGAAAATCATCAAATACAGAAATGAATCTGTTCTTGAGTAGGTGAGATAGAGTGAGAGAAAGGAGTTTCTGATTTTAATTGGGGTTAGCAGACGCCAGGGTTTTGGTGTCAAATGTGAAATCAAATAGTGGAGGAGTTATCAGCTACACACGTGTGGGTCCCTCAACTGCACAGACCAGGCTGCCTACCTGGACATGGTGTGTGTGTGTCTGGGGGTGTGAGGCAGAGAGAAGAGATGCATCGAAGTTTTAGGTATAGGCCTGTGGGTGTTGGAGGCTGCTCTCCAGCTGCCGTTCAGGTTTCACATTCTATGCAGCTGGGATGGGACACTCTTTCTGGACTGTTGTACAAAATCCACAGGCATCCTATAGGGGGTGAAAGATCTTTCCAAGAGAAATCATTCCTTCTTGGTGTTGGGGATTTGCCTGGAAGAAACTGAAAGACAGCTAATTTAGCAAAGTTCTCCAGCTGTCCCTCTCTGAGATGGGCTTTCTTCTTCTGTGGAAACACCATCCTGAGGCCTTCCCTGGTAATGGGGAAAGCTTAGCAGGCATGCAGAAAAACATCTTTCAAAATTTGAGGTAAGGAAACATTTCTTAGCTAGGGTACAAAGAACACAAACCATGAAAATAAAGTGATCATTTTGATAACATTCTAATTACATTTTGTTTGTTAAGAAATTCACACACGCACAATGACAATTCAAGTACTAGAAGAAGGATGTTTACAACACCTATAAACCCCTTATCCTCCAAACAAATAATAAACAGAATAGTACTAGTCTACAAAGCACTACAAAATCACATAAGCTGGGCAGGTCAGGGGATCAGCAAAAAGTTAAACAGAAAATTCCCAGAAGAAATCTGAATAGCCAGTAGATATTGGACAAGATACTCTAGGTCATTAGCAGTTATGGAAATTCTCATTAAAACCACATATTTCACACTAATCAGCCTGGCAAAAATTAAAAAGTCTGATAATACCACATTGGCAAGGATGTGGAGCCACAGGGATACTTATACTTTGCTAGTGAGCATGTATACTGGTACAACTTCTTTGAAAAACAATTTGACAATTACCAGTGAAGTTGAAAATGTCCAAATTTCCCAAGCTGTTAATTCCACTTTTTGTTATACACCTTGAACGTGTATGTAGAAAAGAACTCACAACAACATTGGTCATAGTAGAAATATCTAGAACAAATCAAATGTCTATCACCTGGAGAACGGCTATTTCAATTATTATGTACTCAGACATCAAAAGAAAAAAAAAAGAAAATACAACACAACTAAAATGAAAGAACTAGAGCTACATATATCAAACATAATTGTGAAAAAGTTGTAATAAACATACAGCTAAATATATAAGAAATATATATATTTCACATAAGATATATACATGAAAAATATATAAAACAATATTACGTGCTGCTTGGAGATTCATAAAAATTTTAGTTTAAAATATGAATATAGGCATAGGAACAAAAAACACTAAATTCAGCATAGTGTATTTCTAGGAAAGAAAAGAATGGGGGAGAAGTCCAAAGAGGTATTTAGTTCTTCTGACAATGTTTTCTTTGCTAAGGATGTGAGTGCTTAGATATTCAATGTATTGTTTTAATATCTATTTTATATGCCATATATGGTAAGGCTCTTTTTCCCTTTCCTTTAGAGCAAAAGACTGCTTTAGGGAACATCCTCCACACTTTTCCCAAAGCTATTATAGAGTCCAAAGATATAGCAAGAAAAGAGAAGTGGGAGAACAAACAACAAATAAAAAAACCCATTTCACACGGAAATCACTATGCCACGGCTAAGTGCTCCTGACCACCATATAAAAGAGGACATTTGTTTTTGTCATGTGTGTGTTCAACCTTTTTATTAAATACTTTGTTTCCCTCAGAAGGACTCTTCCTCCTCCAATCACAAGCTGCGTGTTTGCATAGATCTGTGTGGAGGATGTGACCTAAGTCAAAGCTAGTCGCCAGGCTACAGTTACTGATTCAAGGATATATTGTCTCATCAAAGTCAATGCCGTTCAAGAAACGTTGCAGGAAGTCACAGGAAAGGGATTCTTGCTTTTTCCTCTTCCACTAGCTGAGACCGAGAAAGAATGCAAGCTCCAAAGTTGCCCAAGCCTCTTTGTGACTAGAAGTCTCTCCAGCTAGTCTGAGTTTGAAGGCTGTGAGAAGGAAATCTAAGTGGGAGAAACTAGGTCCCGGATGATCTATCAGAACTTCCAATCAAGCTGTTTGACACCCGCCCCTCCTCTGAGCTCTTCAGAACTGAAGGTTAATACACCCACCTTAGGAATACGATTTGACTTTTCCCTTTCTTGCCACCAAAATGATCCTCACTGATAAGTCTTTCATTACCAATTAAAGATCAAGATGAACCCTCCTCTTAGCAATATAAGCAATCACAATTCTGGCTGAAAGGAGAACACTCTGCCCTCCATGCTTCCCTATCTCCCACCTGCCAGGTCATCATTTCCCCCCGCCCCCCCCGCCGGAAAGCCTTTCCTAACCCCTTCAGCAGCTAATAAAGGAAACACAGCTGGCTTCACTCAGATCCAATACCTAGTCCTTTTGTCACAGAATTGCTTAATCAAAACAACTAAAATTGCCTTCCCAGAAATTAAACCCTTCTTTTGACTAGAGACACTTACACCAGCCAAAAACACTTGATGAAGACCCAGTGAGGGGTCATTGTTATCCTCATTTTGAATATCTGAGAAAAATGAAGGAAAAGGAGAGGAGTCCATGAGGAGGTAATTTGTTTCTTCTGTCAGATGTATCACAACACAGGTGATGGTCTAAATTTAAAGATTCTTTAAACAGCATGTACCCAGACTAATGAAAATCAAAGTTCAAGGGCTTATTTCAATTCTGATGAACAATCCACCCATTTGTAAGGATTTATTGACTAGCTAGGGAATATTTAAAATTTGCATTTCAGTTGCCACTTTAGAATTTTTTTCCAAGAGCATTTAATCTTCTTTCCTCTTTTTCTGTTCTTTAAAAGGTCTTGACTTTTTTATTCTTAAATGAAATTATCCTTGTCTGCTTCCTCTTCAGTGAAATGAAACCAACTTTAAATAACTCACCTAGACAGCTGAGTTTTAAAACTTTTGAACAAATACTTTCTCTCAAGTCCCTACGTGTTGTGATGTTCTATTCTATCCTGTTCCATTCCATTCTATTTTAAAAATGTCTTGGTCAAGACCCACTAAATTGGCTACTACTGAAATAACTTCTCTCTTCCAGAGTTGTTTGATATTTGTTTAGGGAAATCTTTGAATCAGAAAAATATATTTTTTTGTTGTTAGCTTCCTTCATGTTACTTCTAATCTAAGAATATTTTCTATCGGTGAATGAAGGTAATGGAACGTGGGAGTCTTGTAAGCTCAATCATTTTCCCCGTACCTGGCTCTAAAAGGACTTTTCCAGTCTTTTGCCTTTTGCACTTAGGTACATTTACTATCCTTCTTCTGCTTTGCACAAAGAAGACTGGTTCTACATTTCTCAGACTCTTTTCTCAACTACCAGTTAGTTTAATCCAGAAGGATGCATTATCAAGGCAGGCAGAAATTCACATTTGTTTCTTTCCCCTTGGCACTGGCTGCTTCTCCCATGTGATCCCCACTCTTATTGGAAGTCTCTGTTCTGATTCTGGTGTCTACCTGCTAGACTTGGCTCCTGGCCCCTGCAAATGTCTCCTCACATTGTTCTCCTGCTTTAGGAAATTGAAGCAGCTTTCTGTTGTTGCTAATCTCCGGATTGCTTTCCCATCCACTATTTGGCTTTATGAGGTTTCCAACAGCTTTGTTAACTATCTCATACTAAATTTCTTCCCTTGAATTGCTGGATATTCACTTTTTCTTTAGGGAAAGAAATTCACTATATCAAGATTGGGTTGCACTATTATTAATTTGACCCACATCTTGAATTTTAGTTCTGGGAATGGGTTAATTTGAGGGTCCAAAATCCTGGAGGAAGGGGTATCAGAAAAGTGAGCCCAACATTCTGCATGAAGTTTTCTCTTGAGGCATTTGCCAATTCCTAATGGACTGAGAAGCTGAGCAGATATTAAAACATTAAAAAGCTGTGAGATTTATGTAATCTCAGGGCGTTAGAAAAAGAGAGCGAATGGGAGAAAAGAATTTTAAGGCCTGCCATCAACGAGGAATCTGGGAAGCTGAATGCTTCCTCCTAGGAATAAGAGCAAACCAGCTCTCACAAAGAAGCAAGCCAAACCTCACAAAGCCTGAAACGAAACCTCAAGCCATCTTAATTCCTAATTAAATCAAGGTAGTCTTCCTAAGGTAGCCTGTCAGAAGAAAATTAAATTTTGTCTGGAGGCCTATAAATCATCCCAAACCTCTATATTTTAAAAATATAAAGTAAAACTAACTAAACATGACAGAAAAAGTGGCCATATGGCTGAAAATCAAAAAAAAAAAAAAAAAAAGAGAGAGAGAGAGAAAAGGAACAGAGCCATAATGTAATAAAACTCCAGATATACTAATGTAACTCCAAAATTTAGAGTTATCAGCCAGATACTTTTAAGAAACCATAGTCTACTTTTTCAAGAAAATAGATAACAAATTTCAATGGAGAAGTGGAATCTATAAAAAGAGTAAAATAGAAATTTTAGAATTGAAATAATTCCCATAGATGAATTCAACAGAAGTTTGGTCGCAGCAGAATTGAGTAATAGTAAACTAAAATATGTAGTAGAAAATATGCAGATGGAATTATGTAAGGGAAAAAAGCGGGGGGCATGTCAAAAAGTCTACATATGTGTAACTGACATCTCAGGAGGGAAGGGGAGAGAGAGAGAAACAGAGAAAAGGCAGAAGAAAAGTTAGAAGAATTTTAGGCTAAGAATTTTACAAAATCTAATGAAAGACCTTGAGACCAAGTTCAAGAGGTTCTGCAAACCATAAGCAAAATGAATAAAAAGAAACCTACACTTGAACACATTACAGTAAAAATGCTGTAACCAAAGTCAAAAGGAAAATCTTGAAAGCAACCAGATTGAGGAAAAAAAGTCTCATTAGCCTCAAAGCAGCAACAATAAGACCAACATACACAAAACCTAAAACAAGAACATGTTCTGAAAGAAAGTTGCTAACCTAGAATTCTATGTTTCAAAAATGAAGGTGAAACGCCTTTCTGGTAAATAAAAAGAATTTATTGCCACTAGTCCTACACTAAACTAAAGAATATGTCATAATTAAAGGATTTATTTGCAGTGCCTGGACGGCTCAATCGGCTGAGCGTCAGACTCTTGATTTCCACTCAAGTCAACATATCAGGGTCATGAGAACAAGCCCCGTGTCAGGCTCTGCCCTGGGCATGGAGCCTGCTTAAGATGCTCTCTTTCCCTCTCCCTCTGCCCCCCTCACATGCTTGAATGCTCTCTCTCTCTCTCTCTCTCTCTCTCTCAAAAAATGAGAATAAATAAAGGATTTATTCAACTGGAGATTTAAAGAAATAAATTTGTCTGCACTTAATAAGATTAATAATATAAGCTTAAATATATACGTAAACCAAAAGGAAATGTGTAAAAGGGTATCAATGAATCCAAAGTCATAGTTGGAGATTTTAACATCTCTCTCCCAGTAACTAATAAGAAGATAGTAAATCAGTGGAGCTATAGAAGACTTTCATAATACAATAAACAAATGTCATCATATATAGATGTATAGATATATAGATATCTCACTACACCAAAACCTCCAGATATGTTATGAATATATTACCTCTTAAAGTACACACGGAATTTTTTTTACCAAAACAGACTGTATGATGGTCTTAAAGCCATATCCACAAATTTCATATTTGAAATCATACAGGGTATATTCTCTGACCAAAGTGGAATCCATCTAAAAATAAATCTCCAGGGCACCTGCGTGGCTCAATCAGTTAAGTGTCTGCCTTCAGCTCAGGTCATGATCCCAGGGTCCTGGAATTGAGCCCCACATCAGGCTCCCTGCTCTGCAGGGAGTCTGCTTCTTCCTCTCCCTCTGCTGCTCCACCTGCTTGTGCTCTCTTACTCTCTCTCTGTCTCTGTCTCTCAAATAAACAAATTAAATCTTTAAAAAATGAATAAATTTCCAAATACTTGAATGTACCAGAAAGCATATCTAAATAAACTGTGACCCCAAAAATAAATCACAATGGAAATTAGAAAATATATTTATTCAAGTAATGATCAGAATATATCATATCAAAACTTGTGGAGTACAGTTAAAGCTATGCTTAGAGGAAAATTTATAGCTTGAGCTGATTTGTTATAAAATAAGAAGACTGAAAATAGATTTTCTAAGCATGTATCACAGAAGTCAGGAAAAAAGATACAAAATATATGAGTATTTTATTTGTAATACCTCAATAAAAATCAATAAAGCCAAAAATTATTTCCTCAAAGACATCATTTAGATATATATATTCTTCTGGCAAGACCAAACATAAGAGTAGAGAAGGATTATATTACCAATATCCAAAATGAAAAAGAGTGTATTACTGTAGAGTCCACAACTATTAAAATGATAATAAGAAATACAATGTAAAGTTTTTTTCCAAGAATATCTGCTAACTTCACTTGTATTCACCATTGTATTGAAGTTCCTAGCCAGTGCAATAAGGTAGAGGAAAAACCAAAATGTATATGAATAGAAAAAGAAGAAATGCATGTGTCATTATTTCTGTACATATGGAAAATTCAAAATAATCTATAGATAAATTATTAAAATGTATAAATTTATCATCCAGGTTGTTGGGCATAAAGGGCATATGCCCATTATGGGGGAAATGTCCATTAATAGTGGAATAAATGAAGAATGTAGTATACATTTAAAGATAATATATATTTTATATATATATAAAGATAATATATATATATATTTATACAAATTACAGCTGATAGACATTGAGTAAAAAGGTCAGGCACAACAATAAATGTCATACTCTTCATATTCATACGATGTGCAAGAAAACACAAAAATAATCCATGATGACGAAAGTCAAAATAGTCATTATTTTTGGAGGTATAATGAGATGAGTGGCCATGAGGGGGATTTTTGAGGTGCTGGCAATATTCTATAATGGGTTGTCAACTTTTTCTGTAAAGGACCACATAGTAAATATTTTAGGCTTTGTGGGTTATATGATCTCTGTTGCAACAATTCAACTCTGCCCCTTAGTGTAAAGCAGCTATAGACCATGTATGTATAATGAGTATGAATACTTATGAACATTAGAATTTGAATTGCATATAATTTTCATGTGAATTTTGTGAAATGTAATTCTCTTTCTGATGTACCCAACCATTTAAAAATGTTCCCAACCATTAAAAATATTCTTAAATTGCAAGCTGTATAGTAACAGGTGGCAGGCCAGATCTGACCCCAAGTTGTGGTCTGTCTTTTAAATCTAGTTTGTACATAAGAGGATATGTTCACTCTGTACTAATTCATGAAGCTGAAAACTTAAGATCGGTGTACCTTAAGGCTGTATATTGTATTTCAATAAAACTCTTCATTAAAAAGTGCTGAGAAAATCTAGGTGACCTTGGGTTTGCTGATTAGTTTTTAGGTACAACTCCAAAAGCACTACCCTTGAAAGAAAAATATTGATAAGTTGGACTTTATTAAAATTCAGATTTTCTGCTCTGTGAAAATCTTTCATAAGAGAATGAAAAGACACACCAGACTGGAAGAAAATAATTTGAAAAACATATCTGATAAAGAATGTGTGTCCAAAGTATACGAATAACTCTTTGAACTCAAAGATATGAAAACAACTCATTTAAAAAATGGGTAAGAGATCTGAACAGATGCTAATCAGAGAAGATATACAGGTGGTAATTTAGCACATAAAAATATGCTCAATATTATGTTATTAAGGGATCGCAAATTAAAAGAACAATGAGGTGCCACTTAACACTATTAAGATGGCTCATATTAACAAATCTGCCAAAACCAAATGCAATAGAGGATGTGGAGCAAAGGAGCTCTTCCTCATTGATGACGGGAGTGCAAAATGATAAAACTACTTTGGAAGACAATTGGACAGTTTCTTATAAAGCTCAGTATATTATTACTGTATAATCCAGCAATCATGTGCCTAACTATTAGCCAAATGTGCTAAGACCGTACGTCCACACACAAAAAAATCTGCATACATATATTTTTAACAGCTTGATTCATAATCACCCCAAAATGGAAGCAACCAAGATGTTCTTCAATAGGTGGCTGGATAAACAGACTGTGGTGCATTCGTGCAATAGAATACTATTCCGAGATAAAAATAAATGGGCTATCAAGCCATGCAAAACCATGAATGAATCTTAAATTCCTATTTCCAAGTGAAAGAAGAGAATTTGAAAAGGCTACATACCATAAAATACCATTTGTATGAGCAAAACTCTAGAGATGGCAAACAAATTAGTGATGGCTAATATTTTGGGGGTGAAGTACAGGGGATCTTCTAGGATGGGGAAACTATTCTGTATGATACTATAATACTGTCCTATTCTATAGGATATGTGACATTCGTTAAAACTCACAGAACTCTGCAGCAAAAGGAATGAATCTTAATGCATGCACACTTAAAAATATTATTTAGGACGTCATGGGATCCCAGATGAGCATTCAGACTATGACAAAATAATCTAACTGTACTGTAAATGCATGTAACAAACTCATCATAGCAAACGGGGTGGGGAAGCTTCTGACATAAGTAACTTTGAAAATGAGTGGAATCTGTAAGACCAAACGTAAAGAGAGCTCTATATAAGCCCTGCACTCTAGTTGATAAAAAATTTCCTACAGGGTTACAATTTAACTAATATGAAAGTGCCCCCATATGTGTGGTCAGGGTATGTCCTCAACCATGCTCCTTTTCTTCATGCTCCTGGGTGAATCATCATAGTGGGTCATGGGAGTATTCCTGGAAGTAATTTTGACATGTGGTGGTGAGCAGTAGAATTTTACAAAGAAGGGAGTGTGAACAATGTAAATATTTCTGATTGAACTCAAATTAAAAACCCTAATTTGATGTCTTTTAAGGGGGAATCTCAAAGACATACAGGACATCTTCAATACCACCTGATCTAAAAACAAATGCCACTGAGATCAGAACACTTGGTCTTATGAATTTTACAAGAACGTTTTTTCATGCAAGTCTTAGCCAGAGACTTTCCTAAATCCTTGGAAAGGCTTGTAAAAGTATAGCTAAACTTTAGTTTCATGGTAAATTTATCTGTGTTGCTATTTTTTCTTATTGTGTGACTTGCCTTTTGATACCTGTAATGCAATCTTTGGATGAATACATTCTTAATTTTTGTTTGCCTAAATCATTGATAATTTCCTCATTAGTTGATGTTTTTTTGTGTCCTGTTTAAAAAATATTTACCTCTCCAAAGTCATGAAAATATTTTCTTATGTTATCTTATAGAAGTTTTATATCCTTTAAATTTTATAGAAGACTTGTTCCTTTTATATTTTGGTCTACAATCTGTGTGAAATTAATTATTGTAAATTGTGTGAAATGGGGTCAAGATTCATTTTTATTTTTATTTATTTTTTAAATACATTAATGTATTTATGTATGTATGTACGCATGTATGTATGTATTTAGAGAGAGTGTGTGTGAGCACAGGAAGGGGCAGAGGGAGAGGAGCAGACCCCACACTAAGCATACGGAGGCCATACAGGGTTTGACCTCACAACCCTGAGATCATGACCTGAGCCAAAATCAGGAACTGGATGCTTAACTGACTGAACCACCCAGGTACCACAAGATTCGTTTAAAAATACTTTTTTTTGTTTATTTATTTGTCAGAGAGAGAGAGAGAGCACACAAGCAGGGGAAGTGGCAGGCAGAGGGAGAAGCAGGCTCCCTGCTGAGCAAGGAGCCTGATGTGGGACTTGATCCCAGGACCCTGGGAACATGACCTGAGCTGAAGACTGACACTTAACCAACTGAACCACCCACGTGTCTCAAGATTCATTTTTGATACATATATTGAAAATTGTAGGTATCATTTGCTGAAATGCATATGTTAAAACATGAGTACAAAGCTACATTAAAATATATATATTCCAAAAATGTATTAGAATACACTGAAAGTACTTCTTTCATGCATTTATAGCTAGCTATACATCGTCCTATAATTGCAGGTTTTTAAAACTGTAAATATTAATACACCTACTTTTATTATCACTCAGTTTAAAATTTTTAAAAAATTTCTCCTCTGCTCCTCTGATTTCTTCTTTTGCCCTTGGGATGTCTAGAAGAATATTACTATATATTTGAAGTCAGCAGTCCTTCTGATTTCATTCTATTGAAAGTAAGGAGTCTTTCTAATCTGGCTGATTTTAATCCTATTTTTCTCTGTTTTCAGAAGCTCTACTATCATGTGTTCCAGTATGGTTTTATGTTTATTCCGGTTATATTTGTCATGCTTTTTAAATCTCTTGCTTGATGTCTTTCATATACTTTAGAAAATTCTCAGCAATTAACCCTTTATATATGGCTACTGCCTCATTTTCTCTCATCTCTTTCTAGGATAACAATTACACATATGTTGAACCTTTCCACTCTTACTATATGCTTCTTATTCTCTTTGTTTTCCATGCTTTTGAATAGTTATGCATCATTATATTTTCTTTTCTTTTGACCTATCTTCCTTTTCCCTAATTCTGTCTTCACTGTCTAATCTGACAGTAACCCTATTTTTTGCATTCATAATTTTTACTTCATATATTTTGCTTCTGATTTTTATTTGTTTTTTGCATTATCAGTTATCGGTCAATATTCTCCATCTTGTGTTTTCATTTCTAGACCATATTAATCACAATTAATGTAAAGCACTTACCTAATAACACTTACATTACAATATCCTGAGTGTCTCCACCTGGTTTGGGTCATTTGTGTGTGTGTGTGTGCATCCAGTTATTTTTCATATAGATTCAGTCGTTATTTATAAACACTTGGAAAGGTAATGTGAGTATCTGGATAATTTGTTCTTCTTTTCCTTCATGTGGAAAATTCCTCTAGATTATTAAGCTAACAAAACATGATTGTCTTGGTAATGATTTCATTCCACCAAGCAGATTCTTCCATATTTTGTCAAGATTTCCTAATTGTTCTGGATGAGGAGATTGATCAAAATTCAGCTAATTCCTCATTGCTTGTAGTAGAAGTAAGTTGATCTGTTTTCCAAAATTGGATCTAGTCCTGGATCCTGTATTCTTTGCTGATTTAGGTTTTGTTATTCACAAAGAATAATATTCTTTTAATTAATATTGGCTTATAATACAGTTAGATGTAGATGGCAAAAATGGCCACAAATTTTCTTACCTCTGTGGTCATGATTTTTCTTAAATATTTTATTTATTTATTTATTTATCAAAAAGAGAGAGCAAGTGAGCACAAGCAGGGAGAGCAGGCAGAGAGAGCAGCAGGCTCCCCGCTGAACAAGGAGCATGATTGTGGAACTCGATCCCAGGACCCTGGGATCATGACCTGAGCCAAAGGTGGACACTTAACCGACTGAGCCTCCCAGGCATCACATGTAGTCATGAACTTTTTGGTGTGACTTTGAAGCTCTTCCCACCCAGAAATGAAAGCTATTTCTGCGTCTTTGAATCCAGGCTTGGCCATAAGTTTCTTTGGCTAATGGAACATTAAAAACATGATGCAAACAGAGATTTGAAAAGTATGTGTACACTGAAATGTCCTGTCTTTTGTAATCACCACCATTCACCATATAATTGAGCCTGGGGTATTTTGCTCAATGATGTGAGACAGGGCAGTTATCACCCTAGCAGGTGTTGAGCCAGCCATCAGATATTTTTCCATGCAGTCCCAACTACCTAAGAGGAAAATCATGAAAGAAATGCTTATTTGTTGCTTTAGACCCTGAGTTTCATTGTGGTTTATTATGTAACAAAAGCTAACTTTTACAATAATTAGGATCTAGAAAGAAGTAGCTACCATAATACAAACATAAAATATTTAGCATTGCTTTTGAGACTCAGTGATAGGTGTAAGCTCAACAAAGTGACGTGAGACCAGGTGGGGAAGGCTGGAGAAGTTGTGGACTAACCATTTAGTGGAGAATAGGAAATTTAATGACAGGAGTCTATAACAAGATGGAGTGGGGTAGTACGTGTCATGTAGCAGCATAAAAATAGGCAAAGCAAATTTTTTGGTAATTAAAGGATAGAAAGTACACTTAATGAAATTTGGGTAAGTGCTCTTAGCAAGGCAGAATGTAAAAAGTATCAATTAGCTTATGTTAGCTGCATAAGGTAAATTATAGGAAGAGCAATGTGCTAAGAAGCAAAGTAGTCTACAAGAATTTAGAAGAAATGGAGAGCTCTTGCTGGGTTTTAAAATAAAACTGTTTCTTATTTCTAGTTTATTCAGGCATCAAAATTAAGTGAGGAAAGACCTCACTATAAAGATCAAATCAATTATGTTAAGACCCTATGTAAAGATCATAGATAGATAAGCTGGTGCCTAGTATCTTCTCAGCTCTACTAAAGAGCTTCCAAGATTTGCTACAATGTTCTCATACAGTACTCTGATGAGCCGAAGAAGAGAGAAGCCTATCTCAAACAGAATTCTGGGTGTGGTTTCACTGAATGTAGTCAGATACATAGGAAACCCACAAAGCTGTCAAAATAGTTATAATGCCAAGTGCTGACAGTTTGAACTAAAAGGGATTGTGATCGTTCATATTGCATAAAGGATTCTGGGCCCTCAACTTTCTACAGGTAACAAGAAGCCAAAAAAACCTATTCAGCTGCTTGGAGAGGCTATTATATTTAGAAAAGGAAGATCTTTCACATCAGAGCCAAGAGCTGAGGAGAGCAGTATACTTCTAGGGTGAAATAGAGTATAATGGAATAGGGAACTACTGACCCCTTTCAGTTACTACTTCTCTTTCAGGGATCCACTACCTCCTCTGCTCTCACAATATCCCTTCCATCCCTCTCTAATTTCTAACCACTCTTTGGCCTATGAGGTTTCTGGTAGGAGACTACGGTCTCCCATCATGCTCTTCCATATATGATGCTTATGCACAGACACTGCTACACCACCTAAGACTAATGCTACTGCAAACCAACGCCAAGAATTTGGCCTTAACTCATTCCCACTTTGTCATCTCATTCCATTCTTTTCTCGACACAATGAACACAGTCTATCTACTTGAATGAAGAGGGGAGGAAAAAGTGAATTACCTGGAGGAAAGAAAAATGATTAACATCTCATTAATAATCAAACTTGGCTTGGCACTATCTATTTTCAAGTCCTGTTTTATATCTTCATATATAATTAATATAGAGAGTTCATTAATTTTTTTAAACTTTAAACAGAGTTCCTGCTGTTTAGTTGATAGTATAGTGTCCTTAATGTGATGGTCACTCAAGACCTTCTTAGATGAAAATGCCATGTGAAAACATTTGCCAGCAAGAGAATAGAATTTGGAGAGTCATATTTAAATATGAGTCAGGCCAGATATTTTGTTAATCATCCATGAAATTCAAGAAGATTTTGCTTGTTCATTTGGTTCTAAAGATTTTATATGTGTTTCACTGGGGTTTAAGGGAAAGATATTCAGGACATGTATTAAATCCATGATTTCTGGTTGCTTTCCTAAATGGCATTGTCTCACTTCTCCACAATTAAGAAGCCTCAGCAGTACTAAACTTTCCTACCAAGAAATATTTTCAAATGCCTTGAATGTAAAACATAAATCCTTACTCTGGCCTACCTCTGTTTATTTTTATAGAGTTATTCTTTTATTGTGAGATAATTAGAAATGTAATTTGAGTTTGTTGTTGCCATCCATGTATGCCCAAGGCCATATTCTCACTGATTGCAATGAGTACTTAATTTTATTGGAGCAGTAGGACACAATTCCTATTTTCTATCTCAGACTCCTAGTGTGTTTACTTTGGTCCTTAGAATTAACATGATATGGTGATTATAGTACTCAGATGGACATTAAATGTGCAGAAACTTTTATTCCCCATCTCTTACTTTTTCATCTTTCCCAGATGCCAGCTAGCAGTCTGCACTTAGATGTGAGAGAGGCTCATGGGATCTGTCTGTCCTAGCCTGCAGATACAATGAATCAAAAAGCAGGGCTTCCTTCTTTTTCATCCAGAAGCCTCTCTTTGGTGACATTCTACATAGCTAAATGAGCTTCTGCTAATCTCTTCTTGTTAAGACTCTGCAAAGCCTAGAGATGTTTGAGTCTTCATACCACCTTCCTCAACCTCAAGGACTATGGCACAAAGCGTTCTGAAGTGAGAAAGCCAAATAGTCTTCCCAATAAAGGAAAAAGGATCTAATATCAAAAATAGATGGTAATGTTCCTGACTAGCTTGTCTAATCTACATTCCAATATCATTTTACCATGGCTATACATGCTTCATATCTCCAATAGCAGCTCAGATATAAAAATTTAATTCCAGGCTCACAAGATGAAAGCTTCAAATGAGAATTCTATTGAAGTCTAGTTTTCCTTGGAGCATAGGACAAAAGAAATAGAGTTGACCCGAAATAGAGTTGACCCAGGTAAACAGATGTGCCAGGAAAATCTGCTTGCTATGGCCCATTTAGAATTATTCTAGTTACTACAAATTATCCTAAAACTTAGTAACTTAAGATTAGTTTTTTTATTTTTCTCACAATCTTGTGGGTCAGATATTTGGAAAGGGCTCGTATTACGTTCTTTCTTGTAGGTACAGTCAAATGTTGACTGGTCCTGCAGAATTTGCTGGACCTGCAAAATAGCTCACTCATACAAGAGGGATAGGTTATTGTTGGTTTTCTGCTGGAAGATCATTGAACTGGAGTGCCTGCACATGGCCATTCCATTATATTGATCTCAGAGTAGATGGACATTTTACACAAAGATTCAGCCTCCAAAAGTGAATGTCCCAGCTCATGAGATGGAGGCTACATCACCTTTTATGACTTAGAAGTCACACAACATCACTTCTGCCACATTTTATTGGTTTCATGTGAACCATATTCTGGCCCAGATGTAAGGGAAGGGGAATCAGAATCTACCTCTTGACAGTGAAAGGCAAGGTCAGAGAAAAGGATGTGGGATGAGAGTGTTTCAATCAACTTTGGGAAATATAATCTACCTGAGAGATAACACAAGATTGGAATCCCCAGGCATGCCAGGAAGTGCCAGAAAAACCACTGCCAAAAGCAGAACTGAAGAAGGCCCCTGGGACTCCAAAAAATATACACAGAGGCAAAATGGAAGCTGGACATGGAGCCAAGAGTATGGCTGAGGCTTCCATGTGGGTGTTTCCTCTTTCAGAAAGTACATGAGCACCAGCAGGTCAAGAAGTTCTCTTTGTTTCCAACTTCCAGTCACCTTTGAGGATCTAACCAAGAGGGCTTTATATCAAATAACAAAACAAAGGAAAAAACACTCATTTTATCACCAGTAGATTAATAGGAAACATTGATGAAGGTTGGTATGTACAGACTAGAGCAAAGATTGTGTTACCCTGAATATCCTGAAAAATTAATGGAGAGAACTGGGGAGATCCTTCATCAAGCGACCAGCAACATATCACTGTGAGTAGAGAGGGAGGATAAGGCTTGTAACAAAGTTGCCCCATCATGGGGTGATATGATTTTGTTGTGTTTTATTTTCAGAAGTTGTCTTACTAAGTAAGTAGTATTTAAACACTTTTTAAGTAGTATTTACATACTCTCAATTTCTCCACAAGGGAAAAGAATGTTTCCTGTTATGCCTTAGAGACCCTCTTCTATTTGGTCACAGCACAGACAGGAATAGAAATTTCCTGAAGTTTTCTACTCCTTCTATAAGTGGAAATGAAGAGAGAGCTTTAAAGACCATAGAAAGAGTGAAATTAATGTCTTCTTGAGTGAACACTGTTTTGAATGTCCTACTATCTCTTTTTATCTTCAAAACAATCCTAAATGTTAATAGTATTATTCTCCCTTGACAGATGAGTATATACTCATCTTTAAAGGACAACTTTTGAGTAAGCTTCTCACAGTGGTGCACTGAGTCATAATTTTAAAAAGGTGTGTCAAATGCCAAAGCTCTGGTCTCCATAGTGCTCTCCAGGGCTTTTTAGGATCCCAGTGAAATTCAGAGGAAATTACTTGCCATTAATATTTTTGTTGCTTTTGTTCTTCTCTAAAGTGCTATTTTTATTTTCTCCAACCTACAGAAGAAACCTCAACATAAAGAAAAACCAAGCCTGTGGCAGAAGGGAAGCTATAGACATTTCCCCTCATAATCATTCTGAGATCCAAAGCTGGGCAGCCAATCCCAGTAGACAGAAGTGTCTTAAGACAGTTTGAATCAGCACTACAGTTGTACTTCTAAGTACAACTTAGAAGGGCCTAAGCCCTTCTCCTTCACAGACATTATTCCTGTGTAGATGAAACAAGTGACAACACACACCAAATGGGACTAACACAAAGCTCAGTGGACAAAATAATTTCAGGCCTGAAAAGGGCAGAGAATGGAAAGAAAACCTTCTAGGATTCTCTGCATCTGTACTTACATAACAATTTATGGTATCTATAAAATTAAATATCAGAAAATGAAATTTGGTTTAGCTCTACCAGTCATTTTATTCATTCACTAATTTGTTCATATATCCAAAAATGTGTATTGAGCTGCTCCTGTGTGCCAAGCAATGAAGATATATTGGTATACAAAGAAGGTGTGATCTCTGTCTTCATGGATAGTCTGGTTGGGAAACATACAATACACAACTGAAAAAAAAACTTATTGTGAAGTTACCAATTCTAGTAATAGAAAAACTCACAGAGTGCAATGATGGGGATTAATATGACCTATTCCAAGAGAAACAGCAGATAATGTCTTGCTATGAGGCTGAGAGCTGAGTGATACGAGGAACTATGAGAATAGTGATCTAGGTAGAGATACAAGGTGTATGGGGATGGAAAGTCCAGAAGAGGGAGAATATGTATCGCCTTATAAAAGCTAGAAGAAAGTGATTGTACTGGATCATGGAGCACAAGAAGGAATGTGGCAAGGGTGGGCTGGAGGAGAGAAATCAGGCACAGAGCATGCAGTGCCTGTGGGCCATGTGCAAAGTTTTGATATACTCTCAGTGCAGCAGGTAGCTGATACAGGCTCCCGGAAAAAGAGTGATAAGATCTGATTTACATTTAAATAGTCATTTGTGGATGAGATGGGTGTTTGATCCTCAGCACTTTTCTGAAGGCTTAAATAATAATGAAATGTACAGGGACTCTTTCCCAGGGAGCCAATAATGGATTAATCACCTATTATTCCAATAACGGAATATCACCTATTTCCTTCTTCTACATTTCTTTTTTCTACATTTATTGGAATCTCTGATGAGCAAGGTAACAGGAAAAGGAATTCTTGGGAACCAATCCACTCAAATTCTGAAACACGGTCCTTCTGTAACAAGGGCTAGCCCAATCAGATGGCATGACGGAATCACCTCAAAACAGAAGGTAGTGAGCTGGGCTCAGTGGAGTAGAGGAAGGAAGGAAGGAAGGAAGGAAGGAAGGAAGGAAGGAAGGAATTGGAAGGAAGGATGGAAGGAAGGAAGGGTTGGAGAGAGGGGAACATCCAAATCCCAACTCAGGTTCAGTGAAATTAGGGTTAATATATCAGAAGTTATCATCTGTAAGGGCAGTCACTTGTTCAATACAGGAGCAGATCTCAGTATTGGCTAGAATCTCAAGACCGTCGAGAATTGTCTATGTTGATGCATTGGGGTTGTATGTGAAACCCACTCCATGTGGCAGTAGCTGGCAAAGTCAAGGCTGCTACTGGCTAGATGAGTGTTAGATCAAGACTTGTAGCCCAGTGAGTGCTGCTCTGAGCAGAGGAATAGGGCAGGAGGCCGTTCTGGTGGGTGAATCCCTCCTGTCATGGTTTCAGTTTTGAGGCAACAACAGCATCAAGTCCAAGTGGACATTTGGCTACTTGGATATGGAGGTTGAAGACTACTTTCTGTCCCACTGAGTGGTGGGGGGGAGAGAACTCTCCATTTACTTCTAAGCCAGGGTCTGCTTGGCTCAAGTTTGGGTCCAGACTGAGCCTGCATATAATGAGGTCAACCTTGCTGGCAGCTGGGTGGGGCTGGCAAGAGTTGAGAGTGGTCCTCAACTGTCTTTCTGAAATCATCTTCCTTAGGAGATAATAATACTAATTCTTCTTGCTGTTCTCCTTTTCCTTCTCTTCCTCCTCCTCTCTTCTCCCTCCCTCCCTCCCTTTCCCTCTTCTTTCTCTTCCCCCTTCCTTTTCCTCCTTTCCTCCTTCCTTTTCCTTCCGTTACTCCCCTATTCCTCCTCCCCTTTCTCCCCCTCCTTTTTCTCCTTCCTCAGTTAGTATGCTCCTTGTCCCAAATAAATGAAGGTAACAAAAGAAGATTCATTAAATAGATATATATGCTCTTTATTTGGAAATTTGTTCTGTTAATTCTTTTATCAACGTCAAAATGGATGTTTTAAGAGAAGATATTAGGCTAAAGATGGCTCCTGGGAGCAGAGTTTAGCATTGGCTCAGAGAGCCATCTGGCACTTGCCAGCTAGATAAAGCCCCAGGATCTGCAGGAAGTCTATGTGAGTGCATGTGAAGTCAGAATTAGGGTTTCTTCTAGGTTAAAGTTCAGCTAGGTTTGGGTTAGAGAACAGTTAGGATCTGGGTTAATAATCAAGTTGTGGGCAGGATTAAGAAATACTTCAGATCCGGGGTTCGCTATCCTGTGATTTGCTGAGATTCATTCTCTTTGGACGTGTCCTCAGTATGTTGTAAATGTGAGCGGTTGGCCTGGGCTAGAATCTGCAAGTTGTGGGGCCAGTGACTTCTGACAGTAGGACAGCACTGATGTTTTCCACTCTGACCTTGGGTGGAGATCAAGTGCTTGCTTTTGCTTACCTAATACATTTCAAAGTGTCAGGTCAAAATGTCTCAGAGGGCAAGAGAGTAATGACAGTCTTTTTTTTTTTTCCCCCATAATGTTGCAGAGGTCAGGGCAGGGGGGTTGAATAATAATCCTGGTTGTGTTCAGCAGAATGTGGATATCTGGTAGACTATTTCCAGCTGGGGTAAAGCCTGAGATGGAGAATAGCATGGTGCTGAGGTATCACTGGGACACCCCAATTCCCCAACAGGGATCTTCCTGCTCAAGAAAAGGGAGCAAGTCATTCACAGGCAGGATATGATGTTACATGGGACAACCACTGAAATAATCACCCAGACTACTGCATTTCCTCCTTGAAATGCTGCAGATGGGACTGCCCCACTACTCAAAGAAAGAGGAGAAGCCCTCTGTAATCATAAGTACCATAGGAAAGAGATCCATAACAATCCAAGTCTTCACCCAGGTAACAAAAAGATAATCTGATCTGCAGTGCCAATTTCTGGGGCGATGGTGGCACAGCACAGAGGGGGAAGATGGTGACTGCACCCCGACCGGGCTCAACGTGCCTTGCATCCCACCTGATGGGAGAAAGCTTAGCTATTAGATAGAGCTTATTCCTGCATATCTTCAGCTAGCCATTGTATCACAAAACAAGTTTTCAAGGTCACAGACTCAAATAACCGCAAGAGATGGGATGAGAATAATATACCAGGGAGTGGTGGCAACTTTTCTCAACTGAAAAACACATGTTAGTTTGAACCCCAACAATGAGCAGTTCTGGCAAACTGTGGCCATGTTTAAAACGCAGGGCCAGTATTACCGTATCTTTCAAGGTTTAAGAATAGCCCTGCAGAGGCGCCTGGGTGGATCAGTTGGTTAAGCGTTCAGCTCTTGATTTTGCCTCAGGTCATGATCTCAGGGTTATGAGATCCGAGCCCCGTGTCAGGCTCCATGCTGGGTGTGGAGCTTGCTTAAAATTCTGTCTTGTTTCTCTCTCTCCTTCCACACCCCCCACCTTGCTCATGAGCTCTCTCTCTTTAAAAAAAAAGAAAAGAAAAAGCCATGTATTCAGAATTTAAACTGCATATCCTGTTTTTAAAAAATATTGTGTAATTTTGTTGAAAGCATTGTGTGGACAGAGCCGAACACATCTGCAGTGCTATACCTGTCCTGGGGGCTATCATTTGTAACTTGGAGCTTTGCAAAGATAATGGTTATATGTTATGGTTTTCCTGCTCACTCTAATCCAATGCAATTCTCTGTGGGACTCGAGGTCAGCTGGTAAGAATAGCCACAAAGTGAGTTTTATGCACAGCAAATGATATTGTGAATAGATGACCTGGCTGTAAGCTCCTTAGATACTAGAATAATGTGACGGATTCTCATCCCTGGAGATAGTTCTATGGGACTAAGGTGTCTCATCCCTGGGGCGTCAGGGACCAACCCATCTTGCAAGATCTGAGCATGCATAAGGTCTTTGCTTCAGAATTTACAAAACAGCCATGGATGTATGATGAGCACAGTCTAGCATGTTCTCTGCAATCTCAGCGTGATCTGATCAAATCCCTCACGTCTGCCGGCCAGGGTCGTAATTGCAACAGACAGGTGATCCAGCTATGGGGACAGGAGATTTCAGAGCCTGGAGAGGACAGAGCTGAAGCTCCACACAGGGAGGGCAGCGCAGGAGTCAGAGGTTAAACATCATGCCTAGGCCCCAGCTGTGGGTTTCAGTCTCTGTGGGCTCTGGAAAACAGCTCTTGATTTTACCCATTCATTACGGCCTACCACCTTGGGAAAATGCTTCTAAATATTTCATGGGCAGCTCAACCCCCTCAGAGCCTCCACAGGAAGCTCAAGTCCTTCTTCCTTGTCTCATTAATTCACAAAATGTACTTGGTTTCACTCGATGGAAAATTCCTTTATTGGAAAAGAAGAAGAGGCATTGTTGTGTCGAGAATGGAAGGCAGAGCGTCGCCCCAGCATCTGTCTGAGGCTGGCCAGACCTCAGGGAATGGCAGGAGAGAGTGTGGGCTGCACTAGTCTGGCTGGTGGCCTTGCTGCTCAGCCTCTGTTTTCCAAAAGGAGTTGGGGGATGGGTGAACATTCTCTAAGACAGAGATCCCTCATACCCCATGGGGTTTCAATTGGAGCTGTCGAAATCTCAAGTCTAAATCCTGGAAGTCTGCATTTTGAGGAAGCCCAGGAAAGAGGGACACACACACACACACACACACACACACACACACACACACACACGCTCACACACAGAGCGCTAGAGGCCAGGATTTGGAATTCTGCCTTGGGTTGGTTGTGCTTGGCTCAGTGTCCGTGGATATAGCCTTCAGTCGCGAAATAGCAGACAGGTGAGATCCATGACGGCCACGCCACCTGGCAGCAACTCTAGTTATCACTCCTTCCTCGTGTAGCTCAGAGGTTGATGGGCGCATCTCCTATTCTTCTCCGAATCCCCAACAGAGCGCATGGGCCTGGGCAGAGAGCACGGAGCTCGTCCGCTGGTTCTTCCCTTCTCTCAGTTATTCTCAGAATGAGAAAGGGCTAGCAGCAGGTGAGGAAATGCTAGACGATGCATTTTGAATGTATGTCCACATCACCGACCCAGATTCACATCGTGGAAGAGTCAAGGGGCCACACTATACCTGTATAGAATTGCTAAGGTCCCAGACACCTGTCCCCTTCAGATTGGAGAAATGGCACATTATCCCCAAAGAACTCCTAACCAGGGCAGGCACTCTCATTCCAGAAAGCACACACTCACCAAGGCAAGCACACATCACAGAAATATCCATGGGCTGGTGAACATCCCTTTTCCTCTACTTCCATCAGCCCGGCAGAGGCTGCCTTATGTTCCTGCGTAACAGGCCCCACGTCTCAGTGGCATACAGCACTTTGTTTCTCATTCGTACCCCAGTGTCTTTAATGGATGGGGTGTGGCTCTGTCTCACAGTTTCTTTACTCCAGGGTCAAAAATGAAGAGATTTTTGAGGGTTCATTATAAGGAACGTGGATCCACACCATGGATCCTGACACTTTGGCTTAGGAGTGGGGTCACTTACTTATTTATTCTCGTCTCTCGTTGGCCAGGCAAGTCACCAGGCCAAGCTGGAATCACTGGGGAGGAGAAACACAATACTCTTGCATACAGGCATAGTGACAGCTTGGGAAGGATAGCACTGTTTCACACAAGTATTTATTGCAGGGTATATCCTGCCTTGAAAGAAGGAAGAATAAGCCTCAGAAAAGAATCTGTTTATTAATTTAACCAATACTAATTGACTATGCACCATATATCGGACATATATCAGTCTAGGCCTAAGGGGTCAGACAAAACAGGATGAATTCCTACTCTTATATTCTAAGGGGAGACAGAAAACAAAGAAACATGAATATATAGCATATTTTTGATTGGTGCAGTGGAAAATAATACAACAAAAGTGAGAGGGAAAGAAAGTTCTGGCATATTTGTACATACACATGTGATGCTTTATTTAGGGCTGGAAGCTGTTGGCTGGCTTTAAGCGGCGGCCCGGCCTGATCCTACTGACATTTTGAAAGCAAATGCAGCTGGTGGCAGAGGCAGGAGCGAGAGAGCCAGGTGAGGGTTTTTGCCGGAATTCAGGCCCGAGTTGGTGGTGGTTTGGACCAAGATGGTGGTGGTGGTGAGGGGGTGTAAGAAATAGTCAGGTTCTGAGTGTATTTTGAAAACAAACAATGGACCTGTTGATGGATTGGTTTTGAGGCAGGTGGAAATGGAGCATGGCCACTGCATGAAGCCGCAGTGGGCAGAGGAGAAATGCCCTGCGCGGAGGGTCCCTAGGGGGAAGAGGAGCGGAGCACAAGGTCCCTGCCTTTCTGAGCACTCTCAGCTACAGGCGCTGACGATTCTCACAGGGAGCACGTCCAACCCACTGCTGGCCCAGAATTGCAGGCTGTCAGCTGGCGGAGACTCTCCATGTGAGATCTGGAGGCCCTCTTGGACCGCTGGGTCTCAGGTTCTCACTAACCCGCTGAGCAGTGTTTGCTTAATCACACATAATCCACGTAAAACTGGCCCAAATACAGGGAGTTGCATTCAGAAGTAAAGTTAGTATGACATCCAAAGAGCCCTGAGAAGCAATTGAATTCTTTATTGACAGCTCTTTAAGAAGCACTAAATGGGGATTACTTGCTAACCCAAATCCAAAATTCCGAAATCCCTTTCCTCAGTCTCTCTCTTACCCTTTCATGTATAAGGGGCTGAAGCAGCCTCTCAAGCTCTCCTCTCACAGCTACAAACTCCCGTTATAAACCCTTGGTTAACGTGGCCCAGGCTGGTTCTATACCTTCTCCCCTTCTGCTTCTTTGGGTCTACGGTCGATTTTATTTATTTTCCTGTCATGCATAGCTTTCTGCCCTGTCCATAGTAGATTAACTTAGCTTTTCTGGTGGTCTTTCAGTTTTCTTCTCTACCATTGCACAGATCAATAAAGCAAAGGCCAGAGAGTTGGCCAGGCAAACACCAAAATCTCCTCAAAGAATAAAAGAGTCGGGAAAAGGGAGCACGGTTATCCGTTACATATGCCTGCTTACTCTGCTAAAATTTGTATGTGCACTCAACTCTCTTCCTGTGCCAGGAGTCACCCAGGAGCCTTCTCTGGGTCCTCACGTCTGCCTGGGTCTATAGAGGGGTCTCTAGTTAAAAGTTTGCCCCTTCCCCCCTTAAGCCCTGTCCACTGCTAAGGAATTAGACTTTGCTTCTGTTTGCTTCTGCCCCTTCCCCCAGAAACTACTTCTCCTCTGTTCTGGGACAAGTGGATTGATTTTCCCCTTTGAGGATTTGCCAAAAGCAAAAAAGCAAAAAACAAAAAACCAAAAAACCCCCACAAAACCCCACAAAACAAAATCTCAACTGCCTGTCACTTAAACAAGAGGAGATTTATTAGATTTATCAGAAAGCACTGAGTCTGAGAAAGCTAGAAACACAAGGTTAACTTCAGGCCAAGTGGTCCCAACTCCTGTCCAGTCAGGCCTCCCTAGGCAATTATTTCTTGGGTCCTGGGGCAGTCTTGCTGGGCCCAGCCTTGACCCCCAGAGAGCATCCAGGAAAAGGAATCCCAGGGTCCTGAGAAGCCAGACCCGCAGCCTGAGGGACTCCCCTCGTTCTGTGGGCCAGAGTTGACTTCAGAGCTTCACTGGGACGAGGGGCTGTGATTTGAAATGGTCGCTGCCTTCTTCCACCTGTGTTGTGCTGGGTATGGCCAGGGGTGTGTGGGGGGCTGGTTATCCCCATACCTGCAGCTAGCTGCAAGGGCATGGAGGGTGGAAGTCAGCTTTTACCTGGACTTAAGGACAGGGAGGGGCAGGGTCTGAAGCAGCTGCCGCTCTAGTCCCCTGGGGGGACCTGACCGTAGCGAAGAGTTGAAGCCAAACGTTCTATACAAGTAGCAATCAAAGCTTATTTAGTATCTCCTTAAACATGTGATCCTATATCCCCTTGGGCTGAAAACAACAGCCATTTCCATGGTTACGGAGACCCATTTTCTGGGAAAAAATACAAAATGTCTCAAAATGAATAGTCTGAAGAGGAAAGGCTGCGCATGTGCGTATGATGTGTGTGTGTGTGTTCTGCTATGTGCCCTGATCCTTTCCAGTGTCCTGTTCCAAACCAGAATTACGCATTGCCCTTATAAGGCAGCAAGCTCCGTGATGACAGGTGTCGTGTTTACTAGGCTCACTTCTGTACCCTCTGAAGGGGTCCTGCCAGAGTCAGGTGTGTTGAATTGATGGCAGCAGAGAGAATCATCAGGATCACTATAGTTCCATCTGTTTGAACGAACACTTGCACGCTCCCTGGCTGTGCTTTACCTGCAATATTAGATGTCCACAGCTGATCTAATGCCAGAACTGAATTTGAGTCTGTCAAGCCTTGTGAGATGCTTGGATTTGGACCATAGCCCTGACCCAATAAAGGATAGGCTGAAAGCAAGCCTAAGCTTGTGACCCATATATTTCCACCTTCATCCCTCTTCTCCCTCAGCAATAGTTTAAGCAAGAAGTATAAAAATGGAACAGTGGGAATGCATCAATTAAAAAGAAAAGCATCCTGAAGATCTCAGTGTCCAAGATAGAGAATGACTCTTTGGATCTTGGGCCCCGCCTTCCTACGATAACCATTCACCAGCCCCACAAAGCTGGGCCTCACTTTATTTCTTGGTACAGTATGGACTGGGATGGAGCAGAAGCCAGGGCATTAGAGAGCAAGATATTTGCCAGGAACAGGTCACGTGGCTACTTGCTTGTGCGATATGCAGTGTTGATGGAAAGAAGGATGGATGGCAAGATATATTGAACAGGGGGCATGGAGGAGCTTCCCCCAGAATGTCAAAGCATGTCCTTGAGGGGTGTGACCAAATACAGGAGGACTGTAGATTGTCCGGAATACAGAGGCAAGGACCAAGCTGTTCAGTAAGGAATTCTGCTGGCCACTCTGGTCTGTTTTTATGGAGCATGGCTTACATGCTTTGCCTTATACTGTCCTCAGTATTTTAAACAGATGTATAGTATTCTATTGTGTGATTATACTTTGCTTCACTATACTCATCCCTTATTAATGGACATTTTTAGACTCTTATGCTTGTTGTTGTTACAAACAGTGCTCTCATATGCGTCTCGCATTACAGCTTATACTATTATTTCTTAGCATAGATTTCTAAAATTTGAATCATCAGGTCATCAGTGAAGGTATTTTTAATTAGGTAGATATTGCAAAGTTACAACGTGGAAATTTTATAGCAATTTAAATAAACTCTCATCAGCCAGTACATGAGAGACCCTCATTGACTTACCAATAGCAGGCATTATAATTCTTTCATGGTTTTGCTTGTCTGATATGTGACCATCAATATCTAAATATTTTGTGTTTATTTTTTGATAAAGTTCTTATTTTTTAGTAATTTATTAATTCTTGATATATCTTTTTATGGAACTTTTAGTAAAATTGCTTACCCTTTTTTCTTATCGAATTGGTATTGTTGTTTTCTTTATTTGCAAGAATGTTTTGCATATAGGGGATAAGGAATTTGTGTCTGTTATACGTGTTGCAAAATTTTTCTGAGACAGAAACTATGTTTATTTTTCACATGATAGTTTTTCTACCAATTCACACAGTGCTTGGCCCAGAGTGGGCACTCAAAAAATATGTGTTAAAGGGATGAACAGATGTTCCACACCATGGAGGTTATGAATTCAAAGACCCCACTTAACTTGCAGCCTTTTGGCATTGACTTATTGACCACCTGCCCAAGTATGTCTTTTTCCCTCCTTAGACCAAGACAATTCCTCCTTGGTACAACACCAGTCTTTCCTGGGTGTGTGCTTCTTAGATCATCTATGGACTTCTTACTGATATGAGCACTAATCCCCTCCAGCTTATTGATAGGAAATGATGAGTGCCCAAGGAATGATCTCCAGGGATGAAATGCTGGGTTCCTTGCATATGTCAGCTTTGCTCTGTTAGTAATGACTTGATCATTAAATAAGATATTCAGTGTTATTTCTTTGGGGCTTAGCTGATCATCTGTGGCCTCTGGCAATAGGTTGGTTCCTTCAAGTGAGACATCCCCTTCATACAGAGGGAAGATTTTTCAAAAGTTGATTTAACCTCCATATAATACCGTAATCACAACATATGTATGATGATTCTTTTATGTTAACCACCCAAACCACTAATAAAGACTATAATACAAACAAATGTCGAACTACATCTTCTTCAGTGGAAGAACACAATATTTAAAGATAATCTTAGCCTTGTTCTAACATTCCTAGGAAGAGCCAGAATTCTATCATCTTCTGTCCAAAGACATGGAACATCTTGGCACTGATAGAAGGAGAGCTATGACTACTGTCGGGTACTTGGAATTTAATGGCATACTTATGCTGTCATTTTTAAAGCACTGAGCTAGACACTGGATCTCCTTAGTACTAGTTCCCATTCTGGAGAACTCATAGCAGATGAGCCCAGCCTTCTTCTCCCCCACCCCAAATAATTTGCTGAACCCCCAACCTATATGGGCTTCATGAGACGGGAAGAAAAACATGAATTTCTAGGGATGCATACCTTTAAAGAAAGAGGCTTGTTAAAGAGAAAAAGATTCTGATTAATTTCTTCATATCACGTATACCACATTCAGTCTCAAAAGGTTGAGGGTGGGGAATCCTCAATGGTTCAGGAAGGTGAAAATTGTTGGAATACCAGCACACATTTTCTTCCTGTTAAAGCAAAAAAAAAGAAAGAAAGAAAGAAAGAAAGAAAGAAAGAAAGAAAGAAAGAAAGAAAAGAAAGAAAGGAAGGAAGGAAAGAAAGGAAGGAAGGAAAGAAAGAAAAGAAAGAGAAAAATAACACACACACACACAAATACACTACCACCACCAAATTTCTGTAGAAGAGGTCAAATATATTCATAAAGATCCCGTTTATTTTGATTCACCCAGAAATTCTTACATACCCAGTATGTGCCTAGAACTGCACAGGATAAAGGAAAAAATATATTTTTCTGCCTTGGGAAAACTGGAATCTGACTGATGAGTGGATGCTTGCACGTTACAATTAGAATATTACATTAAAAAGCACATAAAACATGGTGCTAGTCTCAATTTCATTGAACTTGAGAACCAAGTTTTAGTGCAAAATGCCTGCAAAGTACTGTAGAATATAAAATAAAGAAAATAAGTGCATGTACCCTGGAAATTTACCATTAAATTGCGAAGTGTGTACACAGGCAGTAAGTGCCTAGGACGTTCGTGAACATAATAAGCTTTATCAGCAAGGAGGGAACATAATCTTATAACAGAATGGGACTCTCTCCATGGGGGTTAGTGAGGGTAAGTGTTCCAAAACACATTTTTAAAACTCTGTACGCCTCAGTTTCCTTGGCTGGAATGGTCTCTCCCATTGACAGAGTGAAGCGGTGGGCATGAAACCATTATGGCACTGTCAAGAGCGAGCTGTTGGGATACTGTAAGAGTCCCTCTAATGTTAATCTCCCAGAGGGGACAGAATGTCTGGATACGGTCTTTGCTACTCTTAGATTAAGGACAGTAGCTCCTATCTTACTCACCCACCTCATCTCTCAGGGACTCTCCCACCTGTCTGCCCACTATTTGATCTTATTTTGAGAGCTAGCTCTCTTTGTGACCTGAACCAAGAAAATCCAGACAACCAGGGACAGCAGAATTTCAGCCTGACTTATCAACAAGGATAGGAGATATGCAACATGGGAGGTGAGAAAAGCCATGAGCAGAGGCTGTGCCAGCAACAGTGTATTGAAGAGAAGTGGATGTCAGGACCTTTGGGGAAACTGCCAGACTGAAGGAGATCAGAACTACAGTTATATTTTCCAGCTATTACCGTGAGCTCTCTATTTTTTTCTAAATCTATCCTTGTTTTAGTTTATTTTGACCTAAAAACTAAAGGCAAAGGGTATTAAGAATGTTTGTTTACTATGTGAACCCAGATATTATCTGATACTATGAAATTTTTTACTTCAAGCAAATAACCATACCCATCAAATAGCCATATAAAAAGTTGGCTTCCAGGAAAGCAAGTCACTAAAGTCAAATAAGAATCCCTTTGAAACATCTCACCAGGTTAAGTGCATGGCTCAGGATTCATGCTGGGCAGGAGACTGGGAGACAGGACACACAAGGGGAGACCTAGACCCATATGAACTGTGGGAGAATCTAGCTGGGTAGGGAATTGTGCTATGTCTTGGAAGCTGTTCAGGAGACACATGGTTACTTCCTTGGTCTGACTTCTGATCTTGCCACATGGAATTTGCCTTTCCTCTTCCTGGTTCTGGGAAGACAATTTTTAAGCTGATATTAAGGTATAGACAAAGGCAAAGGGAAAATCTGCAGTCACAGCATATTTATAATTTAGGGACATCCATGTATTATGCAA
Source organism: Ailuropoda melanoleuca (assembly GCF_002007445.2). Lineage (NCBI taxonomy): Eukaryota > Metazoa > Chordata > Mammalia > Carnivora > Ursidae > Ailuropoda > Ailuropoda melanoleuca. The sequence continues at coordinate 86,317,582 of NC_048223.1, forward strand.
AATGGTTCTGTTTTTTTTTTTCCAAACCAAAGATGATGAGTGACAACAGAAGGCTTCCCTGTGGTTCTGCTGGGGAAAAGAAAGAGAATCATTTAGGACAGCTGACAGGGAGGGATACAAACCCCATCCCCAAGCTTCTGCCACTCATTTTCTTGTCTGTCCACCATTTCCTCTGTGGAAAGCCAGACAAGAGGTGGGCTTGGCCAGTTGGACCCTAGAGTTGTATTGAAAATGGCATATCTTCAAGGACCAGAAAGCAAATACTAAATTTATGTTGTTTGAAGGTGGTGGGGTTTAATCCAGATAGGCAATTCTAAACACAGCTTTCAGGCAATGGGGTGGGGATAGCATGAAAGAGGTATTCTTGGAAAAATATTGGAAAGGTAGTAGGGGGAAAGGGGTACTTAGAGAACCAAGAATGTTAGTACTATGGGAAATGGATTTAGGGTAGGTAAATAAAAGATGGTCTCAGGTATTTCATTGTCTAAGGTCCCATGTACCTGGCTGATTTGTGATTGCACGGGTTTGTAGGAGTTTAGCAGGTCAATTCAAAGGACTGGGCCAGGGGCACCTGGGTGCCTCAGTGGTTAAGTGTCTGTCTTCTGCTCAGGGCATGATCCCAGGGTCCTGGGATCGAGCCCCGCATCAGGCTCCCTGCTCCGCTGGGAGCCTGCTTCTTCCTCTCCCACTCCACCTGCTTGTGTTCCCTCTCTCGCTGGCTGTCTCTCTCTCTGTCAAGTAAATAAATAAAATCTTAAAAAAAGAAAAAGTACTAAGCCAGAGAGCTCCTTCCTTCCCACTATTAAAGGGCCCTGTCTTCCTTGCCCCATGGTGTCAAATGGAGGTTTTAGCTGTCATTTTCTAGCAGGAATTTAACGCTGGTGGGAGGAAACCCAGTAATTACACGCAGAACCCAAGTTCACTGAAAAAGAGAGTAAAGGCTCTACCAGTCTGTAACAACCTCTGACCTTCCAATAATTTATATTTAGAGATATAAGTTGTGTGTTTGTCCATCTACTTGTCTGTCTAGCTTGGCTGCTGCTGCTGTTATACTGAACCCTGAGCACCCATAATCTTCAGTGTTCTTGGGGCCGAGCACAGACAGATTCCTTTGGATGTTAATTCAGTGAAGAGGAAACAAGGACAAAAACTCCAAAGAGTGGAATGATATCAGGCTTAAAATGATGTTATTCACAGTAAGAACCGTGTTCTATCCTGGAGGTTCTCAGTACACCCGCAAACCACGTGGTCCTCGGACCATTCCTCAACCTGGATTCTCAGACCCCACCGTTGAGGCAGCTTTAGGTGAGCACAGCTCTGAGGTCTCTGGCGTCCCGTGTTCATGCTTCCTTCTAGTGGGAACACTCAAGATCTCCACTCTGCTGGGCACTTTCTCCGATGGCTAGTTGAGGCTTCCGTCCACCGTTTGGAGTGCCTGTGCCTGACCGTGACCCTGAGTACTAGTCCTTTCCCTGTGACCTGTTGTGCTCAGCTGAAGCATATTTAGCCACGCTTGGCAGTAAGATTATGATCCTCTTCACAGGCTTCTGCTTTTGCGTGTGAGCCTGGAATGGACATCTGGGAAAGAGCAACCCATGCATTTGAAAATACCGTAAATCTCTCTTCCATTTGGTTAGCAATCAATGTGTTGCTCCTTTCTCTCCTTTCTAGGAGAGCTATCCACTCTACTACTCTTGTCCCTTCCCTCGCATTCGCTCCATAGCCCACTGCAGTTTGGCTTCCTTTCCAACACCTCACAGAAAACTGCTCTCTGGCCCCTGACCCTATCCACAGGTATCCAAGACTTCTCTACCGCATTTGACAGAGCAGTCTGCTCCCCAGCGAAACCCTCTCATCATTTGCTTTTCTTAACATCACATTCTTCAGGGGTTTCCTCTGTGGCCCCCATTGGTCTCTCTTCCTCCAGCTGCCCCACAAACATCCGTGTTCCCCAGGTTTCTTTCTTGTCAGTCGCTGGCTGAGGGTAAGTATAAACGTTGGCTAAGCATCTGTAGTCTGACACCAAACTGCTTGGGTGTGAATCCCAGCTCGGCCACTTCCATTCCTGGACAAGTTTTTAAACTCTTTGTGAGCCAGTTTCCTGCACGGTGGAGAAACAATCACAGCACCCAAGTTACAGGAGTGTTGTAGGAATTAAATAAATGGTTATATGTAAAGTGGTCACACGGGGAGCACCTAGTACATGGATCCTGTTTTGATTATTAGTCTCTCCTCCTCTCTACGAGCTTGAACTACCAGCTCTTTACTCTTGAGTCTCAAATCTATTTCAGTAACTTAAAACTCACCTCTAAGCCCTAGACCCCAATTTCCATTTTCTGCATTCCCGGATATACCAGAGAAACATACAAATCAGCATGTCCAAAGTGAAACTCATTATCTCCTTCCTGAAACCAGCTCTTTCCCCTGCATTCCATATCTGGGTTAATGATGCTGCCAGCCACTGGCTTGTCATAATTAGAATTGTCAGAGTCCTTATGTATCACTCTCTCACCTTCCACAGTCAACTGTGAACCAAGCCCTGACTATTCATCTTTCAAAATATTTCTTAAATCTTTTCATAATCCTTCCTTAAGCATCAAAGCTCCAGTTCGGTCCCTTATCATCTCTTACTTAGACTATTACAAAAATTTCCTTTCTTTGTTCTTACTCGTTCTTCAAATCTNAAATTTTTTTTTTTTTTTTTTTTTTTTTTTTTTTTTTTTACAGCGATCATGTTTCATTCCTGTTCTTAAAAAAGAAAATAAATAAAACAACAGCAACAACAAGAGTACCTTCCTGGAGTCTCCAGTACCTGAAGGAGGCAGGGACAGCTGTGCAGCCCCATCTTCTCAGCCCCGAAAACTGCCCCTAATGCATCTGAACTCACATTTACCACTTTTCACCTGAAGTGTCTAAATCTCTGGGACTGATGGAAAGAAAAAAAAAAAAAAAAGATTTGTGATATATAGATAAGTCACACCCTTTCACCTCTCTTGATTATTGTTTTTGCTTTTTCTCTGACAAAAATCTTACTCAGATTTAAGGTCCAGAATAAATATATCTCTTTCAGGTCAGCTTCCCGGCCAACTCCATCCCCTGATGCCCAAGGGAGATACCCCATTTGCTCTTCTAAGCTCTGTCTGCTCTTTGTACGGACCTGGATAGTGAACTTGTAATAGTACAGTATTATTTATTTCTGTTGGGCTCTCTTAGCTGGGGGTTCTCAGTGTTCTCTTATTCCCTGCACCCGCCATGGCTTCTGGTATCTACTAGTGCTCACCGCATGTCTACCGATGGCATATTTCTGACAGTATTTCCTCTCGTCAGCTTCCCTACCAAGGCAGCCAGGTCTGGTGACTCCTCCTTTTCCACTCAGGCATCTGCTTGTTTACTTCCCAGTGTCTGTGAGCTGGCAGTGGGTCCCGTCAGCCCACTGGCATGGTCACCACAATGGGCACTTGTGTGGGCAGGCAAATTTGCCTACAGCTCATCTGAGTAAAATTAGTTTGGTTAATGGAAACTTTCCTAGGAGCATTCACCTTAAATCCGTATTTACGCAAAGCATTTTCTGGAATGTATGCCATTTTACGATTGTTAAAATGAGTGCTTGCATCCTTTTGGAAATACTGTGATCCGTTTGGTCTAGTTTTTGAGGTTTCAAGTATTTTCAGATTCAAATTCTTCCATTTATGAATTTTACATTATGTCATATGCAATTTGTCAAATGCGTCCCTCTTGGTGTCCTGGCCTACATTTTGCTGTTTAGGGTCAATTTTAAGAGACTTTGTGCAACTTGTGGACCTAAGAAGCAAACCAGCTGAAGCCCACTGGCCTTTGTAGTGGGGCAGCATATTTGACACTAACACTGAAGATCATTAACTCCATTTCTCTGTTTTATTCAACAGGCTACATCATTAAGTAACACTTGGTCAACAAACAGGGACACACTACAAGAATTGAACCTAATACTTTGAAATTTGTTGGCTACTGCTTTCACTATCAACATAGTGAAACAACATTATTCATTAAATAAAAGTTGGAAAGTGCAACAGAAGTAAGAAAAAGAAAACTTTCTTGGTAATCATTTGAAAAAATCCATAATAGTTTAAGATTCATTTTTTTCCAATCTTCCTATGATCATTGTTGCAAATTTGATTTAATATTTTATCATTTAGTATTTGTTTTATTATTTAATATCATTTTTAGTTTACATGGAAATTATATTTATTTAATATCATATTGATACAAGCATTTATAAAATATGTGATATGTCTATTTCCCCCTGAAGTTCATCAGGTAGTTTTAGTTTAGTTTTTATTCACATTCTCTGCCAAATAGTATTCCATTTTGTAACTAAAGGAATCTGGTTATGTGTTCTACTATTGATTAATATTATTTTTTGTTAAGAGAAAGATTTATTCTAGGAATATTAATGTTTATTTAATGTGTGGGTATTACTTAATTATATATTATATATACACCACTCATACATTATCTAATAAATAGATATATAATATATATTATCCATAGTTTATATTAATACATACTATCAGTATATATACACATATAATGAGAAGGATCAGAAGGTAGACTTATTTGCAAATGTATGGGTCAGAGGAATGCTTTTTTCCAACTTTGTCAGTTGACATAAAACTTTTTACTAAATAATATAGCATTCCACAAGTCTGCAGCTTTTTCAACATTTATATTTTTTTAATTAAGTCCAATTTAATTATGATTTTGTATAATTGACATTATATTTTAAACAATTGATGTACAAGAAACTGCACATAAAGTATATAATTTTATTGAACACTTTGTGTATTATTATATTTTTGTATAAATGACATATAATCAATTGCACATAAGTATATAATTTGATAAGTTTCAGAGACATATATACACCCATGAAATTTTCAAAAGAATCAACAGAATAAACATCCATCATTGCCCCCTAAAAAAACATTTTCTCGTGGCCCTAATCCCACCCTGATATTCCTCCAGGCCTTTCCTCCCCATGCCCAGACAATCACTGATTGAGTTTCTGTCATTATAGATTAGCGTGGATTTTCTAGAGCAATTTCTAAATGGAATCATACAGTATGTAATTTTTATATCAAGCTTCCTTCAGCACAATTATTTAAAAACTGCTGTTGTTTGTAAAAATTGTCCATTCCTTTCTACTGCTGAGTAGTATACCGTTGTTTGGCTATATGGCTATATATATTATCCATTGATCTGTCGATGGACATTTGGATTCTTTCCAGATTTGCCTATTTCAAGTAAGCGTATGAACCTTCAGATACAAATTTTTGTGTGTTTATATGCTTTCATCTATCTTGGATAAATACCTAGAGATGGGATGACTGAATTATAAATTGATGTATGTTAAATTTTTAGGAAAATATAAAAATGTTTTCCAAAATATGCCGTTTCTACATTCCCACCAGCTGTGTATAAGGGTTCCAGTTGCTCCACATCCTTGCCACCACGTGCTATGACCAGTCTTGCAAATTTTACCTATCCTAATAGATGTGAAATGGTATCCCACTGTAGTTTTAATTTGCAATTCCTAGAGACTAATGATGTTGAACATCTTTTCGATGTACTTACTTGCCATTGTACATTTTTTTTTTCTGAAACATTTTGCCCATTTTCTTATTGGGCTATTTGTTTTCTTATCATTGAATTTGGAGACTTCTTTATATATTCTGGATATGATTTACTTATCGTGCATGTGTGTGGTTTGCGAATATTTCCCCTCAATCTGTGCTCGTTACTTCATTCTGTTAACAAGTACGTTTGAAGAGCAGAAATTCTTAATTTTGGTGACATCCGACTTACGATTTTTAAGTATTTTATGGACTACATTTATGGTGTTTGTATTAGTTTCCTAGGGCTTCTGTAACCAAGTGTCACAAATGGGATGACTTCAAATACTAGAAATTTATCATCTCACCACTCTGGAGACTTGAAGACTGCAGTCGAATTGTCAGTGGGGTTGCTTCCCTTGGACAGCTGTTAGGGAGAGTGACTTCCATGCATCTCTCCTATCTTCTGGTGATTTTCTGGCAATCTTTGGATTCCTTAGCTTGTAGCTCTATCACTCCAGTCCTCTGCTTTCACATGGCATTTTCCCTGGGCCTCTTCTCCAAGGTTTCCCTCTTTGTATGTCTACATGTCCACATTTCTCCTTTTTATAAAGACACCGGTCATATTGTAGGGCCAACATTAATTATCTCATTTTAGCTCAACGAACATGGTATAAAGACCCTATTTCTAAATAAGGTCCTGTGCTAGGGATTGGGATTTCAACATATCTTTTTTTGGGGGGGGCACAATTAAATCCATAAGAGTATTGTATATAAGATACTTTCACCTAGGCTCAGTCAGTTGAGTATCTGACTCTTGATCTTGGCTCAGGTCTTGATCTCATGGTTGTGAGTCCACATTGGGCTCTGTGCTGGGCGTGGAGCTTACTTAAATAAATAAATAAGTAAATAAATAATAAAAGATACTTTCACCTAACCTACGTCACAAAGATTTTTTCCAGTATTTTTTTCTAGAAGTTTTAGAGCTTTATGGTTTAAATTATACATTTATGATCCATTTGATCTTTGTGTGTGGTGGGAAGTATGCACTACAGTCCTTATTCTTATTTTTTGCATATGATTATCCAATTGTTCCACCACCACTTTTTGAAAACACTATCCTTCCTCCATTAAATTGCCTTTGCATTGTTGTTAAAAATCAGTTGTCCATATTTGTGTAGGTCTGTTCCTTGACTGTAGATTTTGTCTATCTTTATACCAATCTCACACTGCCTTGACTGCTGTAGCTTTCCTTTCAAGTAGATTCTATCAATATCTCTCATTTTCTCTGGAACGCCAACCTTTTAATTTTGTATGTTTATCAAATTTCTTCCCAAATGTCTGTGTCTTTATTACTGTTCTTCATGCCTTCTCATTTTGTTTGATCCCACCCTTTAATTATTTGACCTTCAGCTTTGTTGAATTAGCTGTTGAACTGAGATGTTGCATTTTTAACTTTAATTACTAATTTTGTTCCACTTCTTGAATTTCAATTTGATAATTTGAAAAATCTACTTTAGTTATATTTTCTTGTTCTTTGGTTTCATTTTTTTCTTTTTCAAGCTTATATTTTGAATTGATAATTACAATATTGGACATTTTATAGATCTGATTTGGCTACCTTATTCTATTCTTCAATCATGGTGTCTTTTTACTTTGCCTTTTTTTAAAGATTAGCTATCATTATTTATTCATTTTTAAAAATTTGAATATAGTCGACATAATGTTATATTGGTTTCAGGTGTGCAACATAGTGATTTAACATCTCTATATGTTATGCTACATTCATCACAAGTATAGCTACCATCTGTCACCATACATGCCATTACAATATCATTGACTATATTCCCTATGCTGTGCCTTTTATTTCCATGAATTATTCATTCCATAACTGGAAACCTGTGTCTCCCACTTCCCTTCCCCCTATTTTGCCCATCACTCCACCCCCTTCCCTCTGGCAACCATCGATTTGTTCTCTGTATATATGGGTCTGATTCTGCTTTGTGTTTGCTTGTTTTTGTTTTGTTTTGTTTTGTTTTGTTTTGTTTTGTTTCTTAGATTCCACATATGAGTGAAATCATATGGCATTTGTCTTTCTCAGTCTGACTTATTTCAATTAGCAAAACACCCTCTAGGTCCATCCATGTTGTCACAAATGACAAGATGTCTATTGTTTTCATCTTTAACAGGAAATCTCATTCTTTATATAATGAAATTCTTTTATTTTTATTTTGAATTTTCTTTGTTTCAGGGCAGATTTGGCATTTTTTTTTCTATCAAGCTTGAGCTTTTCTAGTTTTTTTTCATTTTTTTAATGATTAAAAAGTTTTTAAAGATTTTATTTATTTATTTGAGAGAGAGAGAGAACATATGAGGGAGAGCACAAGCAGAGGGCGTGGCAGAGGGAGAGGGAGAAGCAGGTTCCTGGCTGAGCAGGGAGCCCAACGTGGGGCTCGATCCCAGGACCCTGCGATCATGACCTGAGCAAAAGGCAGATGCCTAACCAACTGGACCATCCAGGTGTCCCTTTTATTTTCATTTTTTAAAGCAATGTCATTGAAACATGTAAGAAGAATTTTTGCTGTCTTCACCAAGAACTTTTACTAGTTTTCAGCAATTAGGTTCATTAGGCCATCTTTTACTAGTTTTTGGCAATTAGGTTTGTTAGGCCATCTATTTCTTAGGCCACCCAAAATAGAAACCTCTAGGCTCTTGTTTTTTATATAGCAATTTGCCTGATGACTCATGTGCCAAGAATGCAATGATATAGTTAAGACCTCACTGAATACACACATATTTAAGCTTCTCTCTTCATTAAATATTGTCTTATGTTTATCACTGATGTTGCTAGATACCCTGGAAATATCAACTCAGAGATTTTTTTCATGATAAATGTAGCAATAATTTAATATTAATATTTTCCAAGTCATTATTGGCCCTTTAATTTAAGTTTTTATTGTACATGTGATATTTATTTTGGGGTAATCAAAATTGTCTTTTTTTTCCTCTTTGCCGTCTCTTCTATTAAATTGTGGCTTCAAAGGTCCTCCCTGCAGAAGTTGAAGAAATATACAATTCTATTTTTTAGAGAGCTATTGTTTTATTTTTTAAATATTTAACTACTCAGCTATCAGGAATTCATCTTTTTGTGTTAGGTGAGTCTCAGAGCAAATCCCTGTTTACAGCCTCCTGAGGAAGGAGCCATAATGATTCAGCCCATTTCTTTACTCTTCATGTCCTGATTATTCATTCTCCTCAAGGTTCAACAGAAAGTAAGATAAATGTGTGCTCTGAGATAATTGTTGTTTTGCTCATTATTGAAAGATAATGCCACTTCTTGTACATTTACTTTACTTCCTCTAAATACCTACACTTTTGATTATTATACTGAAATTTGCTTTTGGTTTGAAATGTTTAAAAATAGGCTTGATGGAAAAAATACACCTAAAAGACTATATAAAAGGAGATTCTCATTAGCTGTTTTAAAATCAGCCTATCATATAACAAATAAATTTGATGCACAGGCATCTCAAATGAAAGTTTCATTTAACAAACTATTATTAGAATTTAGTAGAACCGATATAGGCAAATTGACCTGGAGCCTGGACTCTCAGAACTCCCAGGGTCCATAAATACTCTTTGACGTTTCCTTGGGGAAACGGTTCTGCTAAGTCTGATCTCCATGAATTTCCCTTTAAAATCCCTGTGGCCTGCAAAGTCTTTGCCCTCTGTAGTGGGGAAACTGGTCATCCCATGGTCTGCATTGATGCTACACCTGTGTGTACGGGCTTTGGCAGCCATCTCTGAGAACACTGTCTATTTCAATATTTGGTGCACAGAGCATTTTTAAATACAAGTTGCTTAACAGATTCTTATTAATAGTAATGAAAACTATCCATATGTTGATAATAGTTTTGTGGAAAGTTTCCAGATCCCCTAAATCAAAGTAGGTTAAATTATTTCATGGGGAGTTGCTAGTGTTAATCATTTTGAATCATGCCTAATTTTATGATATAGTTTTCTTTATTTACTAAAATGAGAATTAGGAATTGCTGATTTAGTTCAATTCAGTTCATACCTCTCCAGCCACATGGGCTAATGGAAAGGCTCTGGTTGTTAGCCTTGAGCCCTGTGGCTCTAGCCTGACAACTCTGTGGACAGGGTCACTGGTTGCAGGAGAGCCTTTCTGATGCCTGGAGAATGGATTCTACTGCCACTAGCAGGGACATCTTTTCTGCCTGCCTCATGTGGCCTGGCATATTGGTGGCTGGGCCCTTCTGTTGGGGCTTACGTGGCTCTAGGTTCATTGGGAAACTCCTCCTTTACCTATTAAGAGATTTTGTTTTTTAACTTTCTTTACTCAAACATGAAGGGGTTTTCACCCCCTAAATAGCTTTCTTTTCTGTTTACTGTCATCCATGCCCATCTCTCTGTCTTGGCTCAGGCCTTTTCACAGGAACTTCTTTCTTTGGACTCTAGTTTACTGGTTTCACCCACGACCTGTTTACCCTACTCGGACTTGAGTGAGTCTCTCTAAGTAAAAAATGTGCCTGTGGCCTTCTGCTACTGCCTTCTGGAAAAAGTCAGATGCTTCCATAGTGTCCACGTCTCCTGTGACCTAGACTATGCCTACCTCATCAACCCCTCTTCTTTCCTGCTGGTTTTCACAATCCATGCTCCAGCAAGCAACACCAAACTGTCCCTGTTTTCTGATGTTCATATAGTTTTGTGAAAGGAGCCCCTCCAGATCCTCTTTCCAGTGACTCTCATTTATCAAACCTTAACCAAACATTGCATCTTTTGGGAAACCTCCTCTTGTGCCCAAGGTGGCCTTTATCTCTGTTTGGTGACCTGTGCGTGCCTTCATCATGCATCCACCGATGTTGCCTTTCCTTGCCGTGTGCCCATCCCCTGGCATGGTGTGGGGTAGTGGTTCACAAAGGGGGCTTAGAGCCAATCTGAGCTCTCATCCTCACTGTGCTATGTGCTGGCCGTGCCATCTTGAGCAGATCGGGCACTCTCAGCTTCTGCCTCAGCTTCCTCATCTGTACAACAGGGATACTGACACACGCAACTCAGGGACATCATCTGCTCATGAGTTAGAAAGCAGATAAAGTACTGCAAAGTCTCAACACAGAGTAAACACCCAATAATTGCTACCTTTTGTTAATATGAAGAATGTCGTTGAATGAATTAGACACACATTCTGTGTAAGATGATATAAATGGCCAGCACGTGACCGAACAGTGCCACTGTAGCAGAAAATATAACAATTTATCCAGTTAATTTTCATAGCAGAATTGTGAGGGAAGTGCTATTATTATTATTATTATTTCCATTTACATACGAAGAGATAAGGCCTAGAGAGAGGTTAATAAAAATGCTCCAAGTCATAAGACAAATCCATGGTGAAGTGAGATTTTATTCCAAGCAGTTTAACTCCAGAGATTTCACTCAATCACTATTCCAAACCCTTCCCCAAAGCACTATGTTGTTCCCCAATGTATATTTCTTGAATTAATCAATTTTAAAAATGATACGTAGATTGCCTCTCTCTAGATTATAGAAATCTAGATACATACAGTGTGAGAGATTACAGGAATTTCCTGACCCAAAAGATCATTAGAACTTTGCAATTTCTGAAATTCATTGTGTTGGGTATGGAAAATGTCATAGTCATGGACATAGAGTGATGGCTTGGGGATATCATAGATAGAAAGATGTGCATTATAATGTACCTGAAGAAGGGTCATATGCCCTGGAACAAGAGACAGAGAAATGCTAACAGGTGAGTCAGGAGGCCACGTTGTATAGGGAAGCCAGACATAGGGATATAAGGCAGATCATCTTTCTCATTCTGCTTCTGCCAACTATTAGCTGGCTCATTCAGTCAACAGTTTATCCATATCTTTCAATGTTTGTTACACTCCTGGTGTGTTTCAGAAACTGCTATTTCCTTCTTTAAATATATATGTGTGTGTGTGTGTGTGTGTGTGTGTGTGTGTGTGTGTATGTATGTTTTAGAGAGAGAGAGAGGAGAGAGGGCATGCACGCGTTGGGGGAGGGGAAGAGGGGAGAGAATCTCAGGCAGACTCCCTGCTGAGCAGGGAGCAAGAGGCAGGCCTGATCCAGGGCCCTGTGCAGGGTTCCACTTGGGGGTCAACTCAGGGCTTGATCCCATGACCCATGAAGTCATGACCTGAGCCAAAACCAAGAGATAGACGCTTAACTGATTGAGCGACCCAGTCGCCTATCCTTCTGAATTTCAACTTGCTCTAGGGTAGTTCCTACCTTGAAAGATGCTTGAGAAAAGTCCCTAGGAAATATGGAAAGGTGTGACCCAGGCAACTTCTATGTGTGACTTTCTAACCTTTCACCAGGCTGTCCCTAGCCAGGGGCCAGAGTATAGGCTCAGTCATACAGGAGGAATCAGAAGAGCGATGATAAACCCCAGAAGGAGAAAGGAGTAGATCATCAGGGGGAGGACAGGGTAAAGTTTGGGGCAAGTCAGTGGGACCAAAGACACATATCTAAATCAGGGCAGGAAGCCAGGGATGTGAGGTCTGGCACCAAAGGAAAGTATGTTGGGGTCAAGTTAAGGGATGGGGCAGGATGTATTCCTAATTGTTACCTTGATCACTTGCTAGTGTTTGAGGTTCATCCGTTTGCCTGTCTAGAGTCTGAGAATGTACACTGTTTGAAGAGGGAAACTGTCCTTCATTCATGGTATTTTTGAGGGAATTTTCCCCCAAGGATTCTCTTGGCCTACTGTCCCACCTTTTACTCATACCTATTAAGATGGAATGAGTTCCTTGGGAAGGAGATAATAACCACCAGTCCACATTTCTCATAAATCATCTACTCAATCAATAATCTCTCAAAGATTCTAAGCACGAGTTGTGGGTTTTTGTTCTTCCTTCTTCCCCAGGAGCAGTGAGAGACAGCGACCTATGCAAATGTGTCTGCTTTACAGACTCGTGTTTACCACAGATATGCTGCCTGCAGGTTTAGACCAAGGTTCCTCACCCTTGGCGCTATTCATGTTTTGGGCCAGATGTTTCTTTGTTGCGGGCAGAGAACAGTTTGAGAGCTCTCCTGCACCTTGTAGGATATTTAACAGCATCCCTGCCCTTCCATCCACTTGATGCCTATGGCATCCCCACAGTTACACTAACCTCAAATGTCTCCAGACATCACAAAACCGCGTCCTTTCCTCCTTAAGAGCTACTGCTCTAGAAGAATGTGGGGAGCTGGCAGACTACTTGACCCAGCCCTAAACTGTGTCCTCTAATTTAGCCTCATCCACATCAAAGCTGATATTTTGGGCTCCATTTTTACTCTTCCTTTAAACAATTTACAACTTATTCAGAACCAAGTTGAGGGCCTCTCCAGAGAGCTCAGGGAGTTGCTTAGGGCGGGTGTGCAGATCCCAGTTGGATGGACTTCTGTCCCATGAGTGCTTCACCCCTAGGAAAATTATTCCTCTCACAGACGGTATTTGCTCAGTTATAAATAGCAAGGGCCCTGAGCCCTACCACTGACCCAACCTTTGTGGCTAAAGTTGAAGGGGAAGCTCCATTGGTTTTCCTGAATATCCAACTCTCATGGATCATGGAGCTTCAAACGCTGGGTCAAAGGCAGGTACTGACCTCTTAGCAGGTTAGCAGTCTCATCTCCGTAGCCGGCTGGTAGGTAGACTAGTTGGCTCTGATCCCAGCTACATTTTCTGGAAAAGCAGACATAAAATCTTTTTTGAGGTGGAAGATGTTTGACTCCTGTGAGCAGTCAAGAGGCAAGGTGGGGCCTGTGAAGTTTGGATTGGACATTCCAGAGGCCGTTTGCCTAACTCGGGCCATGTTCCCAGCTGAGCATCACCCACGGGCATGGTGCCCCAGACAAGCCCAATCCACACAGCAGAAAGGCTTCATTTTAAGCTCTACAGAGGCAGCAGCCTTTAGGCTAATTAATAAATCATCAACGCATTTGTGGTGTGAAAAATGAAATATTTATGCTCGCCAGAGTAATATTTCTGTCTTGCAGCCCCATGCTCTGTTGATGCCTGATGGAGGATGAAGTAAATACCAGCTGGTGTAGAATGAGTGGATTATAATTACTCTCCACAAAGTTAAGTGAATATTAAAACACAGAAGTCACAGGCACTGGCACTCATCCCTCCTCAACTCCACTGCCCAGTAAATAGCATCCTGACTTGATGTTGGCTTCAGTACAGCTTCCCACAGGGATCTCAGTACCGGACTTGCTTGTCAGCAGTGTGGAAGCAGCTGGAACACAGGCTGCTGAGAAAGGCAGGAAGTCAACCACCTTCCAGGAGCATGGGGAGACTTCCCTGATGCCTGAGAGGCAGTGTGCTATCGTGAGAAAAATGTGGCTGTGGAGCTGAAAAGACCACGTTCTGTGTCTGAAATTTACAAGCCATATGATCTTGGTCAAGATATTTCACTTCTCTGTGCCTCAGTTTACTTACCTAGAAAACAAGGGCAATACTGCACTCTGTGATAAGAAAATTGTGTTTCAGAAGTTAATGGACAAACTTTTGCATGGTGATATGGAGTGTGAACTGTAAGGAGATTGGGTCAGTAATCCACAGACCTTGAGGTGGTGGTGATAGAACTGCAAAGAGAGGAACACCTGTGAAAAGCAAGCTTGGTAGGTGATTTTATGACTAGTGAGTTGAAGGAGACACAAGAGCTTGTGAACCCATGGAGCACCTGGGTGGTGCAGTCAGTTAAGAGTCTGACTCCTGATTTTGGCTCAGGTCATGATCTCAGGGTGATGGGATCGAGCCCTGTGTTAGGTTCCACACTCAGCATGGAGTCTCCTTGAGATTTTCTCTCTCTCTCTGCCCCTCCCCCGCTCTTGTTCTCTTTAAATAAATAAATAAAATCTTAAAAAAAAAAAAAAAGAACTTAAGAACCTAAGAGCAGGGAAAATGAAGATGGCCTTCACAGAGACTGGGAGGTCCAGAAGGAGAGTGTGATTTGTGAGGGGAGGGTGTGGAGATGTGGACTGTGTTTGGGGTGGGACCAAAGTGGGTAGTCTAAAAGGAGAAAGTAATCAGTGGAAATTCCTCCAGCCTCGGTATGTGTGCAGTGGTGTGTGTGTCTGTGTGTGTGTCTGTATGTGTGTATGTCTCTGCGTACATGTGCCAGGGTTTTCTGGTCCCCTTCATAATTCCCCATGACACATAATGCAACCTCCACTAAGCAAAATTTTCACCATGTAAAGACTACAGTGTTCTCACTTTTCCTTTCTGAGCTCCTCTTTGTCCTTCATTTCCCATGTTGAGTGTCTCATAACGAATCCAGCTACTGCAGATCAGTCCTGTTTATGTTGGGGGACTCACTTCCACAGTAGTAATTCTTGGGCCTCACTTCAAATGTCCATTCTCAGCTCTGTGTAGCATCACTGTGTCATCAGCCTTGCCCAGTATCCAGGGCAGAAGGTACATGATGTCCAGTGAGTATGGATGTGGTATAAAAGATACCCATACTTTTTATGAAATCCCACAGGATTCCGAAGTCCCTGCCCTTGAAGAGCAGAAGCTTTCCTTATGGTTCAACATGACATCCATGGAACAACCAAAGAACTATATATGTACACTTGAATGTTTTCATATTCAATAGGCTGTGGGCATTCTAGGAAGAAGAAGAAAATCCTCTTTACTTAGCAACTGCTGTATGCAATCACCTAAGAATATGACCTAAATGATCTCATTTAATTCTGTAGCCATTTTGTAAGATAGGCGTTCTGTAATTGGGAAAGCAGCCTCAAAGAAACTAATTTGCTTTCCATCAAAAGCATGAAAGTGATGACAGTAGGATTCAGACCTACACCTGTTGTTTTCAAGCTCTGCGTCCATTCCATCTTTTCTTCTATCCTCATCCCTTTTCCCCTCCCTTCTTTCCATTCCCCTGCTTCTTACCTTTCCTTTTTCTTTATTTTGAAAACATTTCACATATGGCGTTATTGTTAGCTGTCTACCGTTGTTTGTATTCAAGTGGTAAGAGGCAAGCTTAAAACATAGTGATTCCAAGGGGTACCTGCAACCCAATGTTTATAGCAACAATGTCCACAATAGCCAAACTATGGAAAGAGCCCAGATGTCCATCAACAGATGAATGAATAAAGAAGATGTGATATACATCTACAAAGGAATGTTACTCAGCCATCAAAAAGAGTGAAATCTTGTCATTTGCAGTGACGTGAATGGAACGAGAGGCTATTATACTAAGCAAAATAAATCAGTCAGAGAAAGACAAATACCATATGATTTCACTCATATGTGGAATTTAAGAAACAAAACAGTTGAACATAGGGGAAGGAAAAGAAAAATAAAATAAGATGAAAACAGAAAGGGAGGCAAACCATAAGAGACTTAACTCTAGGAAACAAACTAAGGGCAGCTGGAGGCAAGGTGGGGGGGATGGGGTAACTGGGTGACGGGCATTAAGGAGGACACTTGATGTAACGAGCACTGGGTGTTATATGCAAATGATGAGTCACTAAATTCTATCTCTGAAACTAGTAATGCAGTATATATTAACTAAATTGAATTTAAAAAAAATAGATTCCTTGTAGATGGATGTGGCTGTGTGACATAGTTCTGACATATAATTGGAGAGGATGAGCTCAGCTTACCTGGTACCTGGCTGTCCTTCCCCTTCTTGGAAGGAAGACTTGATGCTCCAAGTAGAGCAAACATAGCACGATCACTAGGTGCTGGGCACATAAGCCTACCTGAGGTCAAATAAACGTCCTTGGTCTTGGAAGACATAGTGGACCCACAATCCTAGCCCTGGGCTGCCTGTCTTTGGACTTGCTCAAATCACCAATTTCAAGGCTTTGTTACTTGTAGTAGAATGCAATTTCTAACTTCCTTTAGTTAGATGCACTAAAGCATTTAAAAAAAGAAAAAAGAAAAAGCTCCCAAACTGTTCTCCATTCAGAGGAAACCACTGTCAGAGACTGGTATACATCTTCCTACACTCACTTACGCTTGCTTCATTTGCAAACATATATATGTTCATCTCTATCTTTTTAGAACATGAATGATTACTCTATTTTTCTGTAACATGCTATTTTCACTTGTGTGAAATTATTATTTGGAACCTTAGTATTTAAAACACTTTGATACTTACTAGGTGCTCTCCTTTGTCTGTTGTGGAGCTGTGATGTTTAAATGGGAATACTGCTGCCCCAGCACCACAGGCTGTCTTTTGGCTTCCATGTCTAGAAGCAGGTTGTAATTTGGCACTGCCTGGAAACATGCTGTCATTGGGCAATGCAGGAAGCATGTTTGGTTGTCACAACTGTGGGGAAGGGGGAGCCAGGAAGGATGGAAGCCAGAGACACTGCTAAACACCCTACAACACACAGGACCGCCTCCCACAACAAGGAATTACGCAGTCCAAGGTATTTCAGGCTGCAGTGTCGATACTGAGATTGAGAGCCCTAGCTAAGGACTATTCCAGAACACAGTTGTAGCCTAATTTATTTAAACAGCCCCTACTAATCCAAACTAAGATTGTTCCTAAAATGCTGAAAAGACCTCCGTTGCCTATATATATTTGAAATTATGTATTAATATTTTAAAATAAATTTTTATGCATGGAATTGCTTAGACAAAGGGTATGCACAGTTAAGGTTTAGATGCCACGGCCAAATCACTTACCAAGAAAGGCTTCCTTAATTTACACACCCATTAGAAGTGTAACAGACAGTGACTGTTCCCTTAAACTTTCACCAACTTTAGATATCACAATCTTTTTTTTTTTTTNTTTTTTTTTTTAAAGATTTTATTTATTTATTTGACAGAGATAGAGACAGCTAGCGAGAGAGGGAACACAAGCAGGGGGAGTGGGAGAGGAAGAAGCAGGCTCATAGTAGAGGAGCCTGATGTGGGGCTCGATCCCGTAACGTCGGGATCACGCCCTGAGCCGAAGGCAGACGCTCAACCGCTGTGCCACCCAGGCGCCCCCTAGATATCACAATCTTTTTAATCATGTGAACCAATGAAATTATTGTTTAATTTGCATTCTCTGATATGAATAAGGTTCAGCATCATTTTGGCTGTGAATCGCCCCCTTTATTTCTTTTTATGTGAAATGTTTTATCCATATTCTTATTCTATTTTCTTTCTGATTCTTGGTGGTTTTTTTTTCCTTATTGATGTAGGAACTCCTTTTATCTATGAATATTTTTTGTATCGAATATGTGAGAGCCCTGTTTTGCCAAATTTTTCTGTTACCTAACCATTTAAGGAAGAGAGAAAAAAATCAAGGTTGTAGAAGTTTGGAAACATTTAATTCATCTTTAATTAAACCTGATTTATCTGGGTGCCTCCTATGGGTCATGTAGGTATTGTGGGAAATGCGGGAAGAGGAGAGCCCATCCCTGTCCTCAGGTGGCTCAGTCTAGATGTGGATGACAAAACATGCCCATATTGCCTTTATTTTAATCCTGATGAGGAAGGAAGTGCCTAACAATAGCATCTCAGCTTCATGCACATTGGACCTTCATGCACTATTGAACATTAAGACAAACAATTAGCAGAAGGGATATCAAAACTGCTCTCCTTTTGCCTATAATAGTGGCACTGGAGAGGGAGGCAGATATTTGCAGATCAGGGACCTAATACTGACCCCCCAGGATTGGAAAAGATAGGTCTGCCTGTTCATGGTGAGGCTGGCCACGTGGCAGAGTGCCGTGGAGAGCCTGCCCCCTGTGCTGGCAAGGCCGGCTCCTAAGAGAAAGAGGGAGGTTCTGAGTCATAAGCATGGATTTTATTCTTTTCACCTTTACCAATAAAATCAGTTACTCCAGGGGTACCTGGGTGGCTCAGTTGTTTAAGCATTTGCCTTTGGCTTAGGTCACGATTCCAGGGTCCTGGGAGTCTGCTTCTTCCTCTCCCTCTGCCCCTCCCCCTGCTCCTTCTCTTCCCACTCTCTCTCGCTCACTCTTTCTCAAATAAATAAAATCTTTTCTTTTTCTTTTTTTTTTTTAAGATAAGTTACTCCATGCACCATGGGGGAGAGTAAGTGAAGTTTGGAGAGAGAGGCTAGGAGTGTTCTGTTAATGATGACCTTCCACGTGGAAGGAAGAGAAGGGATGGGGAATAAATGGTGGCTGCCTCTCTCTTATAGAAAACTCCCCTGAGACTCTTAAAATGTTGTGCCCTTCACTTCGTCCACCATTTTGTTTTCAAATGATTCCTCTGATAGTGTGTCAACTTTTCCATATCATCTCAGCTGTTCAGCACATTGCATATTCTTTCTTCCTCCCCTTTGCACTGATCATCGATACTGACGCAGTAACAGCTTTCTTCGAGTTCCAAGTTCTCACATTTCCATATATGGCTTCCCCTGTTACCCCCCGTCTTCCGCCTTCAGCCTTCCAGCCGAGACATTTCTGTACCCACAGGTATTTAGGATAGCTTATTAATAAGACCCTTGTGACTTTGTTTTGCTCATAATTTATTATACTTCCTTTGAGTCTATGCCCATTCCTCCCTCCACGTTCTAAGGGACCTTTTCTTTATTGTCTATTCACCATTTATTCTAGGTATTTTGTTGTAATTCTTCTTCCTGTACCCTCTCCCTGCTCCCTCTCACTGTATAAAATGTTGGTATTCTCCAGACCACCGCCCTCAGCTCTTTCTCATTCTCTATCCCCGTAAATGCATGAGTTTAGCAGTCACTATATAACAATTTCAAAATTAATCTTCTTTTTTTTTTAAGAGTTTGTTTATTTGTCAGAGAGAGAGAGAGCACAAACAGGGGGAGCGGCAGGCAGAGGAAGAAGCAGGCTTCCCACTGAGAAAGGAGCCCGATGCAGGACTCGATCTCAGGACCCCGGGATCATGACCTGAGCCAAAGGCAGACACTTAACCTACTGAGCCACCCAGTGATCCCTCCAAATTTATACCTTTTAACTTAAGCAACATACACATACACACACACACACACACCTGTGTTTCCAGGGCCTCGTGCATATTTATACCTGGCTGTCAGGCTGCTATTTCAAACTCGACAAGACCCAATCCCATTTTTCTTTCTATATTTGTCTCCATTAATATCATTAGCATCTGTTCAATTAAAAATTTCGGCATCCTCTGCAATGCAACTTTACCTATCCTACATATCAGGTGATGAGTTTGAGGGAAGTTAGGAAGGACCTTTTCCTTTCTAAAAGCTGCATCTATAAAATTGCAGGTTATTATCGCATCAGACTTCATAGGAGTTAGCGTAAGAAATATTAATTTAAATTTTGACTTTAGCATTACTATGTGGTACTGGGCAATTACTTTACCTCTCCGCTCTCAATTTCCTCATCTGTAAATTTGGTCTCATAAATCCCTCTTCACAGCATTATTGTAAAGAGTATTTGAATTAAAATACGTCAAAGTGCCGATCACCAGAAGTCCCTCAATAAAACGGCTGTTGAATCTGTCTTCGTCACCCTCTTTATTATAGGCAATCACAATCCGTTTTTCCCCTCACTCTCTGTGCTGTAAACCTTGCCAAAACACTCAAACTGTATTAACCCTGCAGTAATAAAGAAAAACATCAAGCTAATTTGGGAAAATTCCAATAGCAAAAATGTCTATTAAGATTTGAAAATGGTATAAAAACTATATGACCACAATGGCCTCTTTCTGTTTCGCTTGGGAACCAGAGGTGAACATCTTATTTCCAGTTCCTGCCTTTTGTCGCTTGCTTCCAGAAAAGACAATTTAAGTGCCAGTTATTAGAGCCTGTCAATAAATTTCGGAAGTGAAGCAAATCTCGCTGAACTGACTGACAGCTACAAATTAATTTTGCTTTCTTTAAACAACCAACCAGCCTAATGTTTGCCTAGCTGACTGTGTGTGAGCCCACTGTGTGTGCTCTCTTGGCCCTGCGTAGCATGGTCTGGGGTGCAAATTACTTTGCCTCCGCTCCATTTCTTAATGGGGCAGACAGTGCATTTATGAACAGCCATGGAGGTGAGAGAGGATGATGCTTCAGAGTCCTGCCCGTTGACAAGCACACAGCCGTGCTAGGGGACATTCACAGCAGTAACGGCCCCAACATGCACAGAGGGCCCACTCATTTCTATTTGTGATTCTTATTACATTCATTCGGCAACATTTGACCGAACTCTGTGTTAAGTGCTGGGCATGAAAAGAAAATGCCACTCAATCCCTTTTTATAAAGATGCCACAAGCTAAGAGCAAAAAGAGATACCAGTAAGGACCATCTGTTATAACTGCAGCTGTAATAGGCAGTAGGAACATGAAGAAGAGAGTTATTTGTTTTATGGGCAGAGGTTGGGATGTGGTGACCAGTTGAACATAAGAAACGCTTCTCCCAAATGTCACTTATCTGTTAGTGTTTGTTTCCTTTTTAAGTGAGGCATAACAGACACATCTTCATTGGCCAGCTCGGTGCATTTCTACATATGTAAACACCCATGTAATTATTACCCGGATTTACGTATGTATGTGCCCGTGTGATTACCACCCAGATCAAAGCCTTGGATGGGGCATTTCTATCTCCCCGGTAGGCTTCTTTGTGCCCCTTCCGATCAACTCTCTGCACCTCCAAGAGGTAACTATGATTTTGAAACTATGGACTTATTTTGCCTGGTTTTGGGTTTCATAGAAGTGGATTTTATGTGATATGTTCTCTTTGGTAACATTTTTCTTCAGCTCAGCATTTGTCTGTGAGATCCCTCCATGTACAGTGTGTATCTGTAGTTCTTTTTGTCACTACGAAGCCTTCCATTATAAACACTGGTATTTGGAGGGTGGATACAGGTTGCTCCCCGGTGGACAGCTGCGAGGACGCACGGCATATGTTTATGCATGGTATATTTGGAGGGTAGCTGTAATGACATTATAGGGATTTGGGGGTTCACAGAGGAGATTGTGCTAAAAAAAAAAAGTCCAGAGCTACACTGGGAAGGATGCAGAATGTACTGTTTGTGTAGATCACCCCCAACAGATTTGAAGGCAAGCAGGAGGTGTGGTTTGATCAGACCTGGGTTGGACCCATTATTCTGATGTAAACATGACGAGTGCATGGAAGCAATGAGAAAGCAGCATTAGGGAACTAGAAGAGAGGCCATCAGAGTAACCCAGGGGGATTGATTTGGGGTCAAGGGAAGGAGAGAAGTGGAATAATCAGAGTCAGCTGGAGAAGTTCAGAGGTGGGCAGGAGGGGGAGGGAGGCATGCGAGACAGAAGCAGCTGAGAAAACGAATTAGCTCCCACTCTTGGTGTTCATTCGAAACTGGTGTATGAGTGAGGGTGTCCAGGTTCTGCAGGGACGCCTTCTGGCTTTACCCTCCCTGCACCTGTGTGACACCTCCCTTGACCCACCCTTAGCCTAGCAGCACAGCCCTTAAGAGAAGATGGATCAAAACACTCCAAGGAATTATGCACATTTAATTTGCATCTGGGTCTGAATTCCCGTGCCTGCTTTTCTGTCATTTTGCCATTTCAAAGAATAACATACCGGGGCTTTTTATTCCAGCCCTGTGGTGGTGCCCTTTTTGAGAGAATAAATCCCAAGTAGTGTTGCCAAGAGCCAGTGACATTTGCCATGTTTGAAAAGGCCTTATTTTGAAGAATGATTATTGATTCTTTTTCACATTTCAGATCATTCCTTTGATGCTGCCTCTCCCTGGCCCTGGTAAGCTACCCTCAGCTGTGCTCATGGTTCTTTGACACAGCCGTTCACCCGAAAAGAACGCAGTGTTCTTCCAAGAGGCACTCACCCTGAGCCTGGCCACTGCAACAGGCAGTGTTTCTCTGAATATTTCATCACATAGAAGAGCTTGTCCAAGCCTCAGCAAGGTTGTTGAAAATACGTAGATATGCTTATAAATAAGCACGGGTGGTGATGGGGTGTGTGCAGGGAGGAGTGAGAGCTAGCAGGGCATTCAGTGGAAGGAGTGATGGCAACTTTGGACCTACATTTTTGCTGTAGGGCTGCAATTTCTGGAGAGAAACTGAATCAGAAAGAGAGGGTAGCAAAAGGGAGTAGTAGACCAGCAGAAAATGATAAATCATCCCCTGAAATTGTGCACAAAATATTGACCCCTAAGGAATAAATATTTACCATTGGATGTCCCTGCAACAGAAGAAGGCCTTGATTTCTGGATTTTAGGATCAGAGAGCCACTAATCCACATAGCTTAGGAATCTTGACATGACCTAGGAGTGTTAGAAGTGAAACCTCACATTCAAAGGCAGCAGTTTTGTGAGCCTAACAGGAGCAGTAAAAGGCAAGAATGAGGCCTTGAGTCCAGATATATACTCCGTGTATTGTTGTTTATTCTCTATTACATAACCCTTTGATATTATGTTGCTTTTCGGGCATTGGCAAGGAGCATGGACAGGATGCTGCATGTCAATGAACTTCTGGGACTAGGAAAGAACTTTTATCAAATATTGATTTACTTCATCTATGGAAGGATAGGGCCAACATCCCAGATATTCAGAATATATATAAATATATATTGTATAAATGTGTATGTTAAATTAACATCTTACACTGTGGATGAAGTATTTAGCATAATGCATAGAACAAGGTGATTATATTTTTTTAAAGATTTTATTTATTTATTTGACAGAGAGAAAGAGAGAGAGCACAAGCAGGGGGAGGAGCAGGCAGAGGGAGAGGAAGAAACAGGCTCCCCACTGAGCACAGAGCCTAACGTGGGGCTTGATCCCAGGACCCTGGGATCAGGACCTGAGCCAAAGGCAGATGCTTAACCTACTGAGCCACCCAGGTGCCCCCTAGAACAAGGTAATTATTATTCCATCTTTTCCCTTAGACCAACTCTCTATAGCGGGTATGGATGCTTATGTTTTAGACCTGAAGTTCCAAATCTGTACTCTTAATGACTGCTGCTCTGCTACACTGGGTTTTTATTTTTTTTTAAAGATTTTATTTATTTATTTACCAGAGAGAGAGCACGCGCAACCACAAGCAGGGGAGTGGCAGGCAGAGGGAGAAGCAGGCTCCCTGCTGATCAAGGAGCCCGGTGTGGGACTCGATCCCAGGGCCCTGAAATCATGAACTGAGCCAGAGGCAGATGCTTAACTGATTGAGCCACCCAGGTGCCCCTACACTAGGGTTTTTAAGTAGAACGTTCATGAAACCAATTTAACATTGGGTTGAAATGTGTCCACAAAGGATGAACAGCCTTATGGTGCTCCATCCTTCTCTGCATATCCTCTTTCCTTATGCCAGCGCCACCATGGATCCTGGTTCTGCTTCAGAGTTTAGCCTCTGCCTTACAGAAGGTAATTCACCCATTTAAGAACCTACAGTGAAGTGTGCTATCTCCACGGGGCTGAGGTACCTGGACAAGATGCTATGGTACGAGGACAGGACCTGTAATTCAGGTGGCTTCTAGCAGATGCTATGATATGTGTTTTTTCCTCTTTAAAAAAGCTATGTCTTTCCATTTCCTCTTTAATGTTAGAACAAAATACTTCTATTTACATTTTTGTATCAGCCTTTACACTACCTTTTCATGGCTGCTTAGGTATTATAACTTACAGCTTAATACAGTAGTTCTCAAGTGTTAATGTATATTGTAAGCACACAGCAAACTGGTCTAAAGTGCTGTTACCCAAGCCCAGTTCCAGACTAACTCAAACAGAGTCTCTAGATGAAGTAAAAAAAATAATAATAATGATAATTCTGATTCTGATGACCACCATTGTCTTAATCAACTTGAACCCTAACTTCAGTCTTAGAACCAAGTGCATCCATCCTGAGTGGACTGGGATCTGGATCTGCAAGTTCTTGCTGCTTCTGAGAGTTGGTAAGGGCTTTGTCTGCCTGCCTGCAGTTCATTTGCTTCATATATTTTGGAATGATTAGAGCTATGGCTTCCTGGACTGTCTTTAAGCCAACGTGCTGACTGTTACTCACATCAGACCTTCAATGCACTGGGGAAGAAATAATGAGCTCACACGTGATGACTCTTTGGTCTGCAGTGCCCATTACAGGGGCACGAAGTCAAGGAGCCAAATGCCAAAAATGAGGAAGTGTCGCAAATTAGTAATTGGTAATATTACAGAAATAGTTGTCAGAATTCTAAAGTGTGGCAAAGTCAAAAGCACCAGAGAAATTGCATGAGTAGAACAAACATGTGCCAGTGATAGATGTTGTCATATATATTTTTTTAAAGATTTTATCTATTTATTCGATAGAGAGACAGCCAGCTAGAGAGGGAACACAAGCGGGGGGAGTGGGAGAGGAAGAAGCAGGCTCATAGCAGAAGAGCCTGACGTGGGGCTCGATCCCATAACGCTGGGACCACGCCCTGAGCTGAAGGCAGACGCCCAACCGCTGTGCCACCCAGGCGCCCCAGATATTGTCGTATATTAAACACAGAGCTGCCACTTTACAGGATCCTGATCGCACTCACCCTGTCAGGCTTCTTGGATGACTTCAGGTTCTCAAGAACCTTTTAAAAATGTATGACTGTCTTCCCTTTTAAAAGAATATACTAATTGGGACAGTGTTAACTGCTGTGATAATTACTCATAAAATTCCAATGCCTTTAGACAAGAGAAATATATTTCTTATGATGGAACAGTACAGGGTAGATATTCCTGTCTGCAAGTGGCTTGTCTACAAGTGGCTTTTTTATGGAATCCAGACTCCTTCCATCTTGTGGTTTCCCCATCCCCTCAGGTTCCTCACAAGCTAGCCAACAGATGGGTAAATAGAGGTTGAAGACAGCATCCCCACTTCTTAAATGTTTCTGCCCCAAAGTAACAAGGAGCACTACTGCTCATTTATCCTTGGTGAGGCTTGGTCATCACGTGACCTCAAGAGGCCAGAGAGTTGGCAACTGTAATCCCTGACTGGGGATCAACTTTCTAGCGTCAACTCTATGACAAAGCTGGTTTTTTACTCCTTGTTAGGTAGTGCCAAATCTTGAGACTAGCTTCATTGTGAAATTCCCTTTTGTATGCATATAATGTATTTGTTCTCAATAATGATGGAAATTGGCCAAGAAGTTCTTTCTCCTAAACCATCTCTTGTGTGAATAAATCCTCCCTTGCCTTCATAGCTATTTAGCCATGGTTTTCTCTCAGATGTACTGCTTGAAATTTTATTATAAAATGAATTCACTTAGTAATAATAGTTAACTCCATGAACATTTCCTTTTTAACTTGCTTTTTCCTTCAAAGTTTTTCAGAGATTGTATTCTAAAGGGAACAGTGCTCTCCCTGGTACAACATAATCTTCTACAAGGTTTAATCAGAAATGAAAAGTGATGAAATAGACTTTTAGAAAAGATTTTGTTTTGCAGATGTAGAGGACAAAGCACATCTGACATGGAAATGTCGGAGAGGCTGGGTTCCAAGGAGCTAGATATTCATGTGTTCTACTAGACTGTGTGGATTGCTGGGGGTGGCAGAGTGCGACGTGCTGTAAATTTAGATGTGAAGTCTAAGTGTCTGCTCAGACCACATGTTACTGGAATATTCTCTTTCTTTCGTGATGCTGGTTAGTAACTAGAAGTTGCTAAGGTGATGATT
Source organism: Ailuropoda melanoleuca (assembly GCF_002007445.2). Lineage (NCBI taxonomy): Eukaryota > Metazoa > Chordata > Mammalia > Carnivora > Ursidae > Ailuropoda > Ailuropoda melanoleuca. Next base: position 86,343,744 of record NC_048223.1, read on the forward strand.
GTAAGATCCTGCTGAGCTCTCCTAGAAGGAGAGACACTATCTGTTATTTTAAACAATGTAATTGAGGATCAGATTTTGGCTCTATTTGGAAAGCCAGCAGCTCTCCTGGGAGAAGCTGTGTGATGCCACAACTCAAATGATAACTCGTCTCTCCGAGCAAGTGAAGAGGCAGCAGAAGTTCTTCCTGTGTGGAAGCGGGATCAGTATACTCTTGATCAGCTTTGAGAAGGATTTGAGCTGCCATCGCTATTGACTGTGCTGTAACATCCGCTGTTTGGGTCTTAGTGACGCAGGCAAGGCATAGATCATGGACATAGTTAGATTGCTCTTTTACTTCACTTGCAATAGTAGTAACCCTTCATTACTGACAACTTTCTGAGTGCTTGCTCTGTGCCAGGCACGATAATAAGTATTTGTGAACACAACACAACCTATTTTATATCTTACGATTAACTTGGGAGAGGATAATATAATCTCTCCATATTACAGAAAAGAAAACACCAAGGCCTAGAGATGTTCAGTTTCTTGCTCAGAGTCACAGGAAGGTGTGTTTGTATCCCAAGCCTGAGCCCCAGATTCACGGTGAACCAGCTTTGGCTTCTTATACCTGCTTCCTCACTTATTTACCCAATTCATAAATATTTATTGAACAGGTACTGGGCTAAATGCTGGGAATAATACAGGAGTAAACCAAAAGATATGGTGTCTCTCAGTATGAAAAGTACATGTTAATAGGGATGGCTGCAATTAAGTTAAAATTACATAAATAACCACTTACAGTTGACCCTTGAACAACATGGGTTTGCACCGCACGGGTTCACTTGTTTGTGGCTTCTTCATGGTATGGTACTGTAAGTGTATTTTCTCTTCCTTGTGATTTTCTTAACATTTTCTTTTACCTAGCTTGCTTTATTGTAAGAAAACAGTATAGAATACATATAACATACAAAATAGGGGTTAATCGACTGTTTATGTTATTGGTAAGGCTTCCCATCAACAGTAGGCTATTAGTAATTAAGTTTCTGGGGAGTCAAAAGTTATATGTGGGTTTTCAACTGTGAGTGTTCCTCAAGGGTCAACTATAAATGCATTTGTGTTCAGGGATGTGATGAAAAGTACAGGGTGCTATAAAAATATTTAGGAGGGGACTATGGAATCAGAGGTGTCCCCAAGAAGGAGGCACTGAAGTGGAGACCTAAACCCAGGTAGATGTTAGCTTCAAAAGAAGGGGAAAGAGTGTTCCAGGCAGAGATCCAGAAACCAGGAGTGAGGAAGGGCAATGTTGCTGGACTATAGAGAGCCAGGCAGAGTGGTAGGAGAGGAGGTTGATAAGCAGGGAGGCTTCACTCATGAAGAGCCCAAAATCCACACAGATGGAGAAAAACTCAGACAGGTTCCAGGCCATGTGTATTGTAATTGAGTTACCCTATGATCCAGCAATTGCACTACTGGGTATTTACCCCAAAGATACAGACACAGTGAAGAGAAGGGCCATATGCACCCCAATGTTCATAGCAGCATTGTCCACAATAGCTAAATAGTGGAAGGAGCCAAGATGCCCTTCAACAGATGACTGGATTAAGAAGATGTGGTCCATATATACAGTGGAATATTACTCAGCTATCAAAATGAACGATTTCTCAACATTTGCTGCAACATGGACGGCACTGGAGGAGATAATGCTAAGTGAAATCACTCAAGCAGAGAAAGACAATTATCATATGGCTTCACTCATTTATGTCAAAGATTTTGGAAGGTTGAAAGGTGCTGAGGGCTCTGGTTTGTTTTTAGTGTGTGTGTGTGTGTGTGTGTTTAGGATTTATTTATTTATTAGAGAGAGAGGGAGTGCGAGCACAGGGGGGAGGGGCAGAGGGAGAGGAAGAGAGAGAAAGTCTTATGCAGACTCCATGTGGGGGGTGGAGCTTGATGCAGGGCTCAATCTCAGGACCCTGAGGTCATAACCTGATACAAAACCAAGAGTCAGATGCTTAACTGACTGTGCCCCCCAGATGCCCCTGGTTTAAAACAACTTTATAAACATAGGCATTGACAGTGCCTTAACTCTTTGTGACAAGGCATGTTACATAGGACTAGTCCATTTTATTCTTTCATACAGATGTTTAGCGAGAATAAAGTGCTCAAAATGTCAATAGTTAGAAAATCAATTAAGGCAGATTTCCCAGATTACTGAATTAAGAAATGTGTGATATTGTGATTTATAAGAAATATATAATTGGTCATTCAGATGACCAAAATATATGAATTTCTCAAATATCTTTGGTGCTTGACCACAGTTCTTGGCTGGCTCTCAGCTTCCAAAACCCTTGGAACTTCCAAAGTGTTGAGAGTAATAAAGCTGTCTTTTGTTAGGTTGCTAGGTTGATGAGATGGCTTTTGGAAATCACCAGGAGACACAACCAAGTGATTGGAGGGTTGGAACTTTCAGTCCCACTCCAGACCTCCAGGGAGGGGAGAAGGCCTGGAGGGTGAATCAATTGCCAATGGCCAATGATCTAACCAAGAGTGCCCCTAGAATGAAACTTCCATAAAACCCCAAAAGGCTAGGCTTGGAGAACTTCCAGGTTGGTGAACACCTGGAGATTGGGGAGAGTGGTAGGCCTGGAGAGGGCATGGAAGCTTCACAACACTTCCCCACCTATCTTGCCCTATGTAGCTCTTCCATCTGGGCCTTTCCTGAGTTATATTCTTCTACAATAATCTGGTGATCTACTACATAACATGTTTCTCCGAGTTCTGTGAGCTGCTGCCATAGCAAATTAATTGAACCCAAGGAATTCATGGGACCCTCCGATTTATAGCCAGTTGTCAGGAACCTGCAGTGCAGGTAACAGCCTGGGCTTGCCACTGCCATGTGAAGTGTGTAGGGGGGTGTGTGTGTGTATGCATGCACACATGTGTACACACATCCCATCTTATAGGACTGAGCCCTTGACCTGTGAGATCTGATGCCATCTTCGGGTAGTGTCAGAATTGAGCTGAATTCTCAGACTGGTATCCTGAGAAATGCTTGTTGGCGGTGTGGGGAGCCCTCCTCCCCATGTTCGAAATTGTGTGCTCAGAACACCAAAGAAAATGTAATTTCTAGATTATTAAATATATTGTATATATGAGCTATGCCATTTTGGATGATCTAATTGCAAGTAATTAAAATATAATTAAATACTTCAAAAAACTAAAACTACAGTAACGTAGTTTCTCTGAGACTCCAGTTAAATACAGCATCTTACTAGATAGTATATAGCTTTCTGTACGTCAGCTTCTCCCAACTTCCCACCAAAACCACAGCTGATGACATAAGAAAACAAAACATACCAAACAAACACAAAAGTTACCTAAAATTAAAAACAGAAATTTCTGGAAATCCTGAAATCTGCAAACCCTCCACATAATAATTGTCCATTGAACACCTACTAGGTAATGGTGAAGCGCTTCCTATGTTAAGTGTTTCATATGCTTTATAATGACAGTAACCCTATCAGCTAGGACTTTTAATTTTTAAGTTTTACATGATAAAACCAAATGTTAATAATTTAAATAGCTTGCTCAAGATCACAGGTGGAAAGGGGTGGAACCGAACTCTGTAGCCTGTGCCTTTAACCATCACTCCTTGCTTCTCCCACTGACAGATCTAAGATGTCAGGGCAAATCCCCCGAACAGAAGTAATAAGGTGTTCTTTGCAGGGCTTGCCAATCTCACCCCTTCCTAGTGGTACTATTGTCACTGATTCCTAGGTAAATGACAGCTTATTCTCTGGAAAGTCAGATGTGTCACGCATGAGCACAAACTCTTGCTAACCCTGCCTTTTGCTTTTCTCTCCTCCACCCCACCCTTTCTAGAAAGAGCTGGCCCACCCTCTCCTCCACAGGGCTGAAGCCCAAATGTGGCCTCTAGCCTTCCCAGCTGAGACTCAGGCTTTTCCCCTCAAGTGTCCTGGTTTCACGTATAATATTCCCCTGTGCTGAGCCAAAATGCTGGAAAATCCCATCTGTTCTTGTAGCTCTTGGTTGCCTTTTTTTTTTTTTTTAAGATTTTATTTATTTATTTGAGAGAGAGAGCATGAGCGAGGGCAGGGGTAGAGGGAGATGGAGAGGGACAAACAGACTCTGCACTGAGCCTGGAGCCCAATGTAGGGCTCGACCCCACAATCCTGAGACCATGACCTGAGCCAAAGCCAGACACTTAACCGACTGAGCCACACAGGCGCCCCATCCTGGTCACCTTTCTTCAGTGGAATGGAGCACAGTAGGTGGGACTGAGTCCTGACCTGTCTCATACAGTAACTGAAGCAAGCCAGAGGATCCAGCTGGTGATTCACGCGTGGAGGGAAAGCTCAGTGCGACAGACAGAATCTGAGATGGTTCCCGCAGCTGCTTGGAGTCAAGGCATTTTATGTAGGTGTATTCATGCCACAGGTATTTCCTGTAGGTATGCAAACGCCTGTATGGCAGCCAGTTAGGGAAGAAGTGCAGTGCTGTCCCTGAGCACTGCTCCTTGCCTCACCCCCCACCCCACACCCCACAGGCAAGCTTCTGTAATGGCTGCCCTGCTTCCTGACCTGGTCAGTGTAGCAGCTGGGGCGTCAGTCAGGTGAGTGCATGAGCCATCCTAAGGTAGTGCCCCTGTTGTATCGGGGGCATTCAGAGATGCAGAATTAGGATGAGAGAAAAGTACTAATGTTCTGGGTAACTCCAGAAAACCTCCACAATGGAAAGTGTTAGAGGGGAGAGGGCTTCTTTTTTTTTTTTTTTTTGGTCAGACTGATGGAGGAAGGAGGCTACGGATGGCGAGAAAAAGTTTCATAACTGTAAAGGAATATGCCTTGCTCAGGGGCTTGAACAAACATGGCACTGTTAGTATAGATGAACTTACTGGTATGGATGTTGTGAATAATTTTGTGGTGAGGGCTCCTTATTCCTTGTGGTCACTGCATACATTCTTTGGATTGCAAAGGGATGTGCTCTCCTAAGAACACGTGGGAATTCTTGAATCCCTGAAACACAAGGAGTGTTGGCCTGTCCCCGATGTCAGCTCAGGGCCTCTTCAATTTCCAGTTCCAGACAGTAGGACATGAGGGATTGTAAAGTCAAGAGATTATTAGCCTCTGACCACTGTCATTCTTTAGCAAGAACACAAATGAAATCATTAGAATTCTTGTCAAAACTTCACATGTTCCTTCTGCCTGGGTTAATAGCATTCTCGCCCCCTAGATGTGGTCAGTTTCGTCCCCCTCACACCGGGTTCAAACCACTGCATGCTGACTTCTTCCCCGGGTCACCTAAGCCTTCTTGCCAAGGTCCCTTGTGACTGCCTCACCGCTAACTCCAAGGACTCTTGTCAACCCTGAGTACCTTGCGTACCCTGCAGGCTTTGTAACCATTAACAATTTCCACCTTTTGTGAAAGGATCCTGGTGTTTTCCTTCCTTTGTCTTTCATGGAGCTCTATTTCCAGGCTTCTCTCTGTGGTGAGCACCTACCTGATACGTTCTTCCAGGACCCTCTTTTCCCGGGAATAGACCTTCCTTTCCAAACACCCCAGCAAAGTTAGTGTGGGAGCAGTGATGTTATGGAGCGGCTGCAGCTCCAGCTGGCTGGCCCAGCGGCAGAGCCTCACCCGAGGGGACCGTCATTGTCTTTGGCGTTGGAGCCAGCACAGGCACCACCAAGGGAGGCAGTTTCGGAGGCGGCTTTGATAAAATCTCTCCTTTGCTCTCTGAACTGACAGATAGGAACAGCAGGACCCACCACCAGTTTCTGACGCCCCCTGCAGAAACGTGTCCTCAGTAACCGGGAAAGACAGAGCAGACACAAAGACGGGACAGAGGAGAAAGAAAATGACCATTTGGGCAAGAGGGGCGGTGGGGGGAGGGGGGCGCAGGGGGAAGCCTAAGGTCCCTGCAGCCATATTACCTAAGGATTGGGGGAGGAGACCCTTGAAGGCAAGTTGAGGTATTCTATGCAGAAAAGGCAGAATAAACCCTATACAATGGTAAGAGCAGATGTCTCCCATTCAGGGGCCTCACTTCAGACTTTTTTTTTAGCTTTCACAGAACTCTATAATATTGGTGTAGATGAATAGATTGGGAGCTATTATGCATTATGTAAAGGGTGCATGTCCACATAGATAATTGGAGGTGGAAGAGATTTCAGGCGGAAGCTGCTTCCCACACTGCCTGTGCCTGCAACACACAACAGGGATGTCCCAATGCCTCTATTTTTCCTTTATCACTGTTTTCTTTTCCTTTCTCCTCCTTGCTCTTCCTCCTCCTCCTTATTCTTCTTTCTCCTCTTTCACCTTCTCTTCCTCCTTGACACAACAATCTTTGTTTTATGTTTTTTAAGGAACTCTTATCCAGAGATTTAACATATACTCAGATCTTTTCTAGTAGAAATGGGAACAGGAGGCAAAGCCTTACTTTCTTCTCCAGCAAGTTCTTGGTCTTGGTTACTAGAAAATACCACATAAGCTGCTTTCTAATCAATTGCTAATCAATCGGTAATACCTCTTTTGTAGTCTGATTACCAAAATGAAGCATCATTATAAAATTCAAATATATAAATACCCAACACCGAATAGAACCAAACCTGGTCTTTACCAAATAGATAGGCATGAAATGCAAATTTTCGATTTGCATTTTTAAATTCTCAGTATGGGAGAACAGAATTTAATATATTTCTGGGGATTTATATATATTTTATCTTTAAGTTGTCCGTTTCTGTCATTTACCTATTTTTCTGTCTGTTTGCCTTTCATCTTGGTACAAAGGAGCACATCACAGAGTGTAGGCTCAGGAATGCTTTGTGGATTGCATGTGTTGCAAATCATTTACTTCAAACTGTGATGGCTTTGAAACTTGTTTATAGACTCTTTTAAACTTCCTTGAATAAACAGGGAGAGGTCACTGTGACAGGGTAGAAATGTTACTATTTATATGTTGGGGGAAGATCTGGATTTGAATCCTGACTCCTCTGCTCACTGTCTGACGTTCTGGAAGTTGTCTAACTTTCTCTCAGCATTTATTTCTCTTAGATAAAGAAGGTTGATATTATCAGACAAATAGTTTTGAGAGGATTAAATGAGATAACACAACGGAGAGCTCTGTGCAGATATCAAAGCACCATTCAAATTTAAGTGGCCCGTTGTGATTACATGGTTTTCAATAGGGCCTGGTGTGTTTCTCAGCCTGAAATAGACACAACCATTGTCTTTCACGTAAGCAAAATGTTCCACATTTGAAACATGGATGATCCCAAGCACTAAATCTGAGGTCATTGTTTTTAATCTTGTCTTTTTCCATAACTGATAGCACTGATGGGTATTGAGTGGCCCGGTTAGCTTTTCCCTTTTCTGGAATGTCTATTAATAAGAGTTGCCTTTCGTGTAAATTGACCAGCTCGTTTAATGAACTCCATTCCTCAGTCTAGAACAGGCTTTGCCCCCACTCTATTTATCTATTTGTTATCAGATCCATTCCTCTTATTCCCCCTGCTCTGTATTTTAGAGGACTATACTTCCCAGGCTTCCTTGCCTGCTGGTTTTGTTTATTAAATCTTCTGCCAAAAAAAAAAAAAAGAAGTAAAACAACATTATTAAAAAGGTATACAATCAAATTGGTCAATCATTTGCTTTGTAGCTGCTGGAATTTTTTTTTATATTGATTAGGAAAGATCGTACCATATATAAGAATGTGAGAATATTCTCTGATGCGTTTTATAGCGTATTTTATAGCATTAAAAAGGGAAAGTTATATCCATCTAGAATCTGTTTCTGTGAATGGTGTGAAGTATTTATATCTTGTTCCCAGATGAATCATATTGAATAATTGAATAATCTATTCCTTCCTCACTGATTTGAAAAAAGCCCCTTCTGCATGTATTTAATTGGCATATATACCTAGGCTCTCGTTTTGTTTCAAAGATCTACTCATCTATTTCTATACATTTTTGTACCTTTTATGTTACAAATAAATTAGAATTCTTTTTGATGCCCCAAAGCACCTTAAATAATACAAAAAGACTTGTTCCATCATCAAGTGCCGCCATCAAAACTTTGGCACTCTTATGAATGCAGTATTAGTAATCCAGTCGGGTTACTACATAACTTTATAATAACTCCTAATATCTACTAGAACCTGTGTGCCTTCACCCACTTCACACAGGGCCAGAAAGAAGAGTGAAAATCACTCCAAAGAACTTTTGCCACAGACAAGGAGGTGGTTTTCACAAAGCCTGAGCAGTCAGATTTTATTAGTCCCATGAACAAGTGACTCACCTTTTCACAATGCAAGTATTTATTATGGATACTCTGTGCCTTCTCCACCTTTGCGTATAAGAGAGAGCAGATAACATATTATTTTTATTCATAGATCACTGGCCCATGGGGAGCTACAAACAAACCTGGCGGGAGGAATGAGAATCACCGGGCAATACTGAACTTTGAACCAGATTCGAGGGCTGGATAGGCATTTGGGCTATCTCTTTGCACAGGGGAAGGATAAAATGAATATTTCATGATGAGAAAGGTAAGATGTATCAGATAAAGTACTACGCATTCATCAGTGTCCTTTTCTTACTTATCCTGGCTGCAAAGCTACACTGCATTTCCCATCCTTCTTTGGAATTTGTGGTGTGTTTTCCAGCTAAAAGAATATGAGCAGAAATGATAGATGGCACTCAATAATCACCATACCCATTTTGGATTTTATATGAGCAAGAAATAAACTTTTATCAGGTTTGAGTCATTAAAAATTTTAGGGTTTGTTACTGTAGCTTACACTCACATATCATTTTCTTTTTATTTTTCCTGATTAGGATTTGTTTCAGTTCTAAAATTTGAAAAGCAAGGTATTTGATTGATTCTAGAATTAACTGCTAAAATATTGTTTTTCCTTCAGTCTCTCTATTCTTTTTTTTCTAGACTCCAGTTGCATGTAGTTGGTCTTTATCAGTCTATCCACCATTGTCTCTCAACCTCTCTTTCCTACGTTTAATTTCTATGCTGCCTCCTGGATAATTTCTTGAGATCACTCTCTTAGTTGACCATTTCTCTATCCACTATCTATTCTGCTTTTTAACCTTTTCACTGAATTTTTATTTAAGTGAATATAAGTTTTAATTTCCAGAAGTTCGATTTGGCTTACTTTTCAAATACTCAATGCTCCTCATAAATAGCATCTTCTTTTGCATATTTTAGATTCTCTTTTATTTCTTTAAACCATTTAAGTAAAGGTTTTATGTTCTGTATCTATTAATTCCTCTGTCTGAAGTCCTCAGAGATTTAATTCTCTTGATTATTGTTTCGACTCACTTTAGCTACAGTGACTCTCCGTGTAAGAGCTCATTTTTACCAAGTATTTATTTCTGAAAAAGTTGAGAAGGCTGCCTTCTTTTTTCTCCTGAAAAGGATTTCAAGGCCCTAGAACCACTTTAAGTTCATATCCAGAACTTTTACTTTCTGGAACATTCAAATATGTATGGGGAAAACTGGCAATTATGACTTTTTGGAAGGGACTGTTTTATTTACCCAGCACCATGATCAAGGCAATCAAAATTTCTTGTTATTTGTCTTTCAAAACAGGTAACTCTTTGAAGGTGTAACCCTCCAAGGAAGCCATATATGGATTCAGTTTAACCCTCACCTATATGCACCAAAGACATTTTCTCCCAAGGTTAAGGGTCAAACCTGGGTTTATTATTACTGAAATATGCCCTTAGAACAAGGGTCTTCTTCAGTCGCTTATGATCCCTATTATAGTTTTCCTCTTAGATGTTAGACTTTCAAGATTTCTCTAACGTTCCTGAGAATTCAGCTAAGCAAGTAAAAGAAACTTTATTGCATTTTATCTGATATTTCCAGGTGGTTTTAAATGAGAGTATTTCATCAAAAATAATCAGCACTACTTCTGGATGCAGGATATGTGTCTTCTTTATCAGGTTTTGTTTCGTTAAGTTACAATGGATTCTTATTCCTCCTCCTGAGTTTTATCAGGTTGATCCTTTTGCTTTCATTTTCACGGACTGGGTGCCACATAGCCATTCTACTAGTTGTTATATTGACTTTGAAGCAAATGCATTCAAACTTAGAATTTCCTACCAAAGTCAAAAGTGGATTGCTAACTATAACCTACCCCTAGGCTCCTGTAACAAGGCAAGAATTCTAGTATGTTTTGAATTTTTCTCTTCCTCTTGGACCCTTAGTTTTCAGAACGAGAACACTCACTTAAGTTCTATAGCTTCGTCATCTGTAACTATTTAAAGTTAATTGCTATTGTCATTATATATCCTCCACATAAAAGATTCATTTCTCAGTTTGTGTATTAATGAATATGTGTGGTGAAAAAGTAAGGGTAAGCAATGTGTAGTTTATTTTCACTGATGTCTAAAACGTCCATTTTCCCCCCTCAAGAGTTGGAACAAAGCTTGATAGGGATAGGATTTTTTCATTCAAACTCCTTTATTCTTGTTTGCTATTTTCTAGACTCCAGGGTTTTAGATAAAAAGTTGGATGTCAGTAGGCATCTTAAAAGGATATTGGCTATTATAGATATAACCACCATGTCTTCTGCTTTGTGTCTTTTAATTCTTGATTTGACTTTTTAAACTGTCCCTTGGAATAGTTTTTCAGTTTTATCTTCCCAATCACCAAAATAATCTTTATCCCTGACAATTCTGCTATCCAATCTTTGTATTATTGTTGTAATTTTAATCCTACTCATCATGTTTTTAAAGAAAGAAATAATTGCTTCTATTTTTTCTGAGCATCTTTTCATCTCTATGAAAATATGAATATAAAATAGTTAAAATCTTTCTGTGTTCAGTGCTGACTCTGATCCTGTTGGTATTAGTTATCCTGTTTGTTTATTTTGATTTCTCCCTTTCATGGTATTAATTTTTTTAAATTACATTTTTCCTCCAATGTCTGATTTTTATTTTTTTGCTTCCTCATTTCCATGTATTAATGAGCATATAGATTCAGCTGTGATCATTGTTTATGAGAGTTTCCTAATATGTGACAGTTATTACTGCCACAGTAGTGAGTGCTGAAAACCAACTGCATCCAGTGGATGGGAAGGTAAAAGCAGACTGGCTTTACTTAGAAGTGCAGAAGAAGGCTATTTGGACAATGTAAGAGGACCTGCCCCCCACACCAAGAGCTCAAAGTCACTATCTTATAGGCCCCTTTGCAGAATTCCCACAGTCTATAAAAAGTGGTCCTGCAGGCTTTACCCACTTGGAAAATATAGCAGACAGCAAGATTGAGAACAGGGGATCACAGCAACGACTTTGTAATCCTACAATTACACAGTAAGTTTGCTCACACTGTTCCAGCTCCTTGCTCTCGATCTCTATGATCTTGTTTTCAAGGGACTTTTTTGGAAAACTCAATTTTTCGGAGATTCCTTTTGTTCTATTTTATAGATTTCAAGCAACCTCAGCTACATTAAGTTTGGGTATCAGTATTATTCCATTAGCTTAATCTCTTCTAAAAATACTCTATGTTTCTTTGATTTTGAAGGCATTCTTCTTAATATCATATCATTACCATTTTCTCCTATCTCAGAGTAATTTTGTCATTTTCATAAAATTCTAAGGGAAAGAAGAGGAAAATATTTATGCACAGTGAGTCATTTAAATGAGAACTCAGATTCATTTTTTTCCTTTAATTTTTTTAGGTTCAGAAAGTTCACTGTCACCAATCTGGGTAGACCTCTTTAATACAATTTTTAATGTTAAGCCTCAATCCTCAACTCGATAGAATTTTTTTCTTTATTTATTGCTTATTCATGTGTTCTATAATAGTCTTCTTGTATGTATGTGTCTTTCCACAGAAATACTGTCTTCGTTTTGTAGATTCTCTCTCTCTCTTTCTTTTAAAGATTTTATTTATTTATTTGAGAGAGAGAGCTAGAGATAGTGAGAAAGAACACAAGAGGGGAGGAGAGGAAGAAGCAGACTCCCTGAGGGGCAGGGAGCCCAACACAGGACCCAATTCCAGGACCTCAGGGTCACCCTGAACTGAAGGCAAACGCTTAACCAATGAGCCACCCAAGCGCCCCACAGATTCTCTTCTTGAACTTATATTCATCTTCTTACCATTTCTGGCTGAGTTCTATTTGATATTTTACAAACTAGATTTTTTAATCCACTATTTGTTTTCCACATTTTCTAACCTGATGTTTCTGACCTTCATTGACTTTACACTTTCAGACAATTTCATTTTTCATTTGAACACAGTATTTACTGATTGTTCATTTTTTTCTTTTCACACACTTATTTTGAACTCAGATCTTGATAAATATAGGAAGCAAAATATTTCTTGAAGTTTTTCTTTTTTTTTTTTCCTTAGAATACTTTGTTTTAGAAAACAACCTTTCATGTCATTTCTCAGTTTCTTTAGAAATCATGTGTTGTTTTGTTTTCTGTCCATTCTCATTCAGGAGGGATCTCTGTGTCTGAGATTGGAAATCAAGATGGGCATGGTTAGAGACCACACAGAGCTTCTGGGGGCTAGATGAGTGAGGGGAACATGTTTCAATTTGCTGACTCTTTCTTTTGTCCATGGAGGTAGAGTAGTCCGAGTAGACAAGAGAGGGACAAAGAAGTAATGTATCTGCATGCTCTGGTGAAGGCCTTCTCTGTCCTTTTTCCTCCCTCTCTCTCTCTCTCTCATTCCTTGTCATTGCTGTCATTGTTGCTGCTGGTGGTGATAGCTCAGAGATACCTGCATTAGCATACATATTTTGTGAGGAGATCGATCTTCTCCCATTACAAGCCAGCTGGAGCAAATTCTCCTCCTTTCTTTGGTGCAATGTTGACAAGAAGAGTTCTGCAGTGCTGGTTACCAGTGGCCCTCACAGGGCTGCGTTTGACCGGTGCCAGGAATGTAATGGCCAAAACTTGCCTTCAGGCCCTGCTTCTTGAAACTTGGAACTGATGATGGGGATTTCCTGGAGGCTTCCATCCACTCCCAAGTGCAGGGAGCTCTGCAAGAGCCAGTTGGCTCTTGTTTTATCCAGAGCCTTTGCACTCTAGTTCAAGAAGCCTTTAAATTTTTGTTTTGCCTTTCAGTGCCATGTTTTCTTAGTTCCAAGTGGTGGTACAGATTTCTCCCAATTTTCTATTTCATCATGCATTCTAGTGAGGTTGTCAGGGAGGCAAGTCGAGTGTGTGGTTTTAAATTGCCCTGGATCTGCAAGCCCTACTGATGTTCTGTTCAGTCCCTTCAGTTCTTCTCTTTTTTATTCTCTAACATGGATTTTAATTCTGTTATTTGGTCATATAGATGCCTTGCAAATCCTTCTTCTATCATCCATTTCCCTGTAAACCTCACTGTCTTCATTCCCTATCTCATTCTGTCGAATTGCTCTCTCTGTTTCTCATTGGCTTAAAGTGTGCTACACTTGTTTCACTGAGAATACACGTATCCTTCTATTTTATTGAAGATGCCAAAATACTCTTGCTGTTTTATTCTCAACTCATTGTTGATAATTTCCTTATCATTCCCAGAGCATGGCTCCTTCTCTGAGTCACTGTGCTGCGCTCTTCCTGTTTCACTCTGGTATTTTGTTAGGTGCCCTTGTTGTGTTTTTTTCTCTTTGATTTACTGTTAGAGTCACCCTATGAGTTATCACTCACAATAAGACAGTTTTGAAAGAGAAAGAGGGTATCTATATGATAAAATGACATCATTTAAAATATATTTATATTAATGGACAAGTTGGTTTTATGATACTGGACATCTATAAAATAGTTCTAATGCAAAAATCCTAAACATAATGAGAGTGAATCAAATTCGGTGATATATTCAAAAGAGTATTTGTGGTTTTCTCTCATTTTGTTTTGTTTTTAGGCTAATTCAGAGTTCATAGTTATTACTTTGGGGTACATCACTTTATTAAGAGCTCACTCCTCCTTACTGGAGGCCAATCCCAGACTTTTTGAACTGTCATATCCCAGGAGCAAAAATCTATGCACTCTTCATGCCGTAAATGATTGGTTGATACTGGACTCAGAAAGTGGGACTAATCCAGATTTGAGATCACTTAGAAGAAGCATTTGTATACTCCCAACTGTGTTCTAAGCCTGTGTGTAAATTTCCATGTCATAGGATATTAAAATAAAAATCTTAACCAAGAATCCAAAGTACTAAAGGTGCTGCTTCTAAAGTGAATTATACTATGCTAAAAGGCAGGATTTTGTAATGAACAGCTGATAATTGCTTTCATGACTCAGGTCATCTTAAACAGCAAATCCAGACACAGATCTAGGCTATAAAAGATTGAGAAACTGGAGAAAAAGGTAAGATTTCATGATGAAATATTTTTGGCATGAACTGATGTGGCACCTGATTTCCTTGGTACCCACCAGGGCTGGGGGTGGGTGAACTAGGTGGGTGAGGTTGCTGCCTCTTTCCCTTTGAGGCTGGAGATGGGACTTTCACAGGAACCTCACACAGGGCTTGAGAAGTAAGAGAGGCTGAAAGGGGACTGAATCCTGCCAGGGTATGTGAAGGGCAGGAAAAACAAACTGCTCCACTAGTAACAAAGAAGGGAAGTTGCTGGCGCTTCTGGGAAGCAACGTAATTCACTTCTGTTGGCAATACAAAGAGGAATGAGCATTTTTTCTGGGACCTAGCTGCATACTTCGCAGAAGAGAGAACCCGCCCAGAGCTATTTGGTGGCCTTCTCAGAACACTACGCAAAAAGATGGTGGAATTCCAGTAGTACGAGCGAATGTAGACCTCTAACAACAGTGCACTGCGGAAAAGTGGGGGCCTCCAAAGTTCTGCAGAAATACCCACGGGAGTCACTGTCCACATTTTCCAGGGGGGCCTGTGGCCGCAAAGACATTTGGTAGAGCTGCCAGTTCTAGTAAGAACTTCCCTGTCATGTTTTCTTCTTTGGTCTCCCTCAAAAGATTAACAAAAAGAGAAGAACTGTGGCTGCTTCTTCCACTGCAAGAAGCCGATAAAGTCTTTGAAGATTATTACATTTTTGCTGAATTGAGGCTATGTTTACAAACTGAAGAAACAAGAGAAATTATTAGTACCTAAGAGTAAAGCGGTCAGTCATGGAGTCTAACCAATACTGAGATACAAGAGTGAAAAGCAGTCCTTCTAATTATATACTACAGCTTGTGTTTGGGCACTATGCTGACACTCTGCACAGAGACGAGGTGAGCGATCGATTTCCTTTGAGGATCCTGGAGAACAGCAGAAAGGATGTGACATTTGAAATGGGTCTTAACAGAGTTGAATAATAAAGAAAGAAAGCATTATGAGCACAGACATGGAGTTTTGACGTTTCACGGCGTGTTACAGGCAATGAGGAGAATTATGATATGTATAGACAGGAGGGCTCAGAGGAGGAGAAAGGTGAATTTGCAAAAGCAACCTGAAGCCCGTATATTAAGAATCCTTTGTGCCATGGAAATTTGCAATATAATAACGTGGTAGTGGAAAGCTATCAGATTCCTAGTTATCAGGGAGTTTTATGAAAGTATTTGTGTTTTAGAAAGGTCATCTTGACAGGACATTGGAGGAAATGTGGGAGGGATGAAGAGGAGAGGCAGAGGTGTATTTGGTGAGCAGTTGGGGCAGTGCTGTTGAGAGGTGATTTTCACCTCCAGGAGGAGGACAGAGGCTGTTGAGATGGGTTTGCTGGCCCTGCGGCTGAGCAGAAGGGGGGAATAACCAAAAAGGAGTAGCTCAGAGCAGCCCTCGGATTGTCTGGTTTGAGTACTTCAGCTGGCTCACAAGACCGCTTTCATCAAACTGGGCGAAGGATGAACTCCAGGTTTGAGGGGTAGACTATCAAATGGACTTTAAAGCTGTTAGTGTCAGTACAGCTGGAAGATATCCAAATGCAGGTGTTCAGTAGGTAACTCGAGATTTCATCGATTCAGGAGCTAAGAGTTGGGAAAAGATTGGCATTCATAAGGTTAGTTTTAAGTAGGTAGAGACAGATACTGAGAATCATTTTAGATAAGTAAAAGGAAGAAGGCTTGATAAACAGAAAAAAAAAGAGCTGTCTGAGGTATGAGTAGCAAGAGAGAATCACATCAAAGGCATCGAGGAAGGAAAGAAGTTTTCAGAAATGATGGGGTCGACACCAAGGTCAACTTCTGCAGAGAAACCAAATAAGATGGGAACTGAATAGGGCCCACTGCATTTGATTATTAGTCAGTTAAGTAGAGCTTTTGCCTGAACCGTTTAATGGAGAGGGGGCTCAGGAGTCAGGATGCTGTGGGGAGTGAATGAAAGGCAACAAATTAAAAGCAGGGAATCCTGTCTCAGCTCCCTAAAATATCATGGAAGGGATGGAGAGAGGCAGAGAGCTGGTTGGGGATAGACGTGCCAGTTTAAAATGGAAGAGCTGAAAGAATGTGAGATGCCAGAGATAATAGGAATATGAACTACTGGGGAAGACAGAGAATAAAAATCAGCTCGATGGTGCCCTCCACGACTCCCTCAATGATTGAGAGCGGCACCGGTGGGTAACAGCATCTAATATGTTCTTGTGAAATGTGTTTCCTTGTCTTTGTCCCCTCTGGCCAACTTTAATTAATTTAGATCTAGAGATAATACTTGACAATTGCTCAAGAAAAATTGGGTAGATAAAAATGCAAACAATCTTTCTGCAGATGTTCTGGAATGAAGTGGTAAATGCCCTCTCTTGGACCTCTCTACTATCATATTTCTAAATTATTTTATTTTATTTGTCTTAAGGACGGAGATAAATTGGCTGACCAATCACAGAGCACATATGGTCTGAGGGTTTTGGTTTTGGTTTTGGACATTTGTGGTTATTTTATTTAGCATTTGGAGGTCTATTGGCTTATATAGTCAGTTTGAGATTAAACGGATCTGAACTCCAATTCCAGTTTTACTGGAATAAAGGTGTGTGATCTTGACTAAGAATTAACCTCTCTGAGACTCAGTTTCCTCAGTCGTAGCATGGGTACAACACAATCTCCCCTTTCTGAAGATAAGTGATGATTTGTGTTAGCAAACTCCTCAGTGCTTTGCATACAGTAGGTGCTTGGCCAATGGTGGGTGTTATCATTCATTATGATCTAGATTTCAAACGGCGGTACACTTGTCTGAGGACATTTCCTGGGGGAATAGCGTTCTCTCTTTCTTGGAAAGTCCCATGCTCACTATTATATTAAAGGTTTGGAGACATTGAGTGATGGAGGCATCTGACTGGTTTGGGGTGGGTGGAGGGCAGAGGGTCATGTACAAAACTTCAACTTTCTTCTGTGTCCTTGGGGCCAGACACCTGGGCTTACCTCTTACTTGAGAGTGCCATGTAGATGGGCCATGTAGATGGGCCAAGTAGAGACTACTGACAAATTAGATACTAGTGTGTTCTCTGCAGTCTTTCCCTGAGAACTTTCAAAGGCAACAAGCTACAAAGAAAGAGCTGAGAGAATTTGGATCTCTGCCAACTATTTTGCTACCTCGTTCTATGTAATATTGTGCCTTATGAGAAAATTCTGCAGCATAACAGATGTGGTAGACTCAGAGGAAAGACATATCTTGGACAGTTGCTGTGAAAATAGATTATGTTTTTTAAAAATATCTGATTTGTATTCTCAGTAAGATAAACAGGAACCATGAAAAAAGAAAATGACATATAAGGAGAGAATAGGTGAGGTAAAAAGGCAAAATTTTGAGATAAAATAGCATAAGCTAAAAATTTTAAAGTTTGCCACAACCCCCCCCCCAAAAGCTGTATGTCAGGTTTACTTATTTATGTATTTACTTATTTACTTTATACATCATGTTTAAAATTGGCATTGGGATCAAAAAGGAATACAATTGACAGTGTATAAAATGGAATTAATGTTGATGGAAATGTTTGAGAAATTATTCCAGAAATCAGAGGAAAGGGCCAAGGATGATAGCAGGAAGACAAAGATTTATAGCATTGGCTGGAAGGGCCTGGGAGGGAGGAAGAACAGACAAAAGAGAAAAATATTGAGAGAGAGAGAGATATGGAAAAGGCAAATAATGGGAAACCACTTATAAATTATAGACATTCCTATAGAAGATCTCCCTCTATAAAATAAGCCAGAATGGCTAGAGTATAGCATAATAATAGACAAGAAATTTGAGCTGAAAAAGAGTACCTCAGCCTAAAAAGAAGCATCATAAATCAATAGGGACAAGATTGATTATTTGATAACCATTGCTAGAATAAATGAAATCCCTACCTCATACAATATCGCAAAATGAATTTTATGGACTGAAATATTTTAAAAATTGCACAAAAATTGATTAAAATAGAAATTAAAATTTACAAAGTTTATGCATGAAGGAGAATTTTCTAATCTTAGATTCAGTAAAAGAATTCTCAATAAAAAAATGGACAGACGTGGCTAAATTAAAATTAAAAAATAATATAATCAGAATATATTCAAGTTTAAAAAGGCAAAATCAATCTGGGAATGATGTTTCAGTAACTATGACAAACAACAGGATCTCAACATTCTTTCCTAAGTGAATTTATTCAACCAGTGATGGGTATGAGAACCAGGACCCAAACTCCTGACTCCCAAGTCCAGGGATAGATTAGACAGTGTGCATTGACCATGAACAAGTCCACACCTGAAGGTCACCCTAAATCATGCCCCTTGACTCAAGACAAAAGTCATGGCTGTTATGAAACAATCATTCTGCCATAAGGAATTGCAACTTATGAAGCTATAAGTGTACTTACTAGAATGACCTAAAAATTAATGTGATTTTTTTGTTGTCGTTATGCCTATTTCATCAATCATATTGGTACAGAAATTCACCGAAATTCTGATGACCTCCTGAAAGAAATGAAGAACCAAATATAGTTGAGAACTAGCTTGAGGTAAGGCAGGAAGAATCAGAAGGCCAGTAGATCTGCTCATTGTCATTTATCCTGAGACGTTCCAATACAGACTCAGGGGAAGGGGCTCACTAGTTCATTATTCTTTTCTGCATTTTCTTTTCTCTTTTTTTTTCTCTTTGTCCTTGCATTTTTCCTTTTTGCCTTTCCCCTCTCCTCATAAAATGAATGGACCATAGGCTTTGGAATGAGAGAGTGCAGTCAGTTCAGCTACTTAATGACTTTTAAATCTTACATAAATTGTTTAGGAGCCACAGTTTTCTCTTCTGTAAAATGGAGACAAGAATATTAACTGCTAAGATTTTGTGGATATTAAATGAAATAATGCATGTAAAATGCTTGGCAATAGTAGGAGCTCAGGAAATAATAGGTCCCTTTCCCCTCATAGATCACCTCCCTCCCAGGCTCATTCCTGGGCAGAGTTTTTCTGGGTAACTCAGGATAGACCAGCCATAAAGCCCTACTTGCCTGAAGCCAATCTGTGAAATGTCCAGTAACTTCTCAGCAGCAGAGAATGGAGAATAAGATAAGAGGTATTCTGCATTGGTCTCCTACCCTCAAAACACCACCACCCTTCCTGTTACCCCATCCACTCCCAACCTCCCACCTTCCCTTACTTCATTTACTCAGATTTTGCCAGCTTCATCTCTTTACACAAGAGATGGTGAGACTGTGAGGATTTCCAGAGTCAAGTGGCTTCCAGGGCATAGACTCTGTCTGATAAGGGGGTTGCTCAACACCATTTACGAAAACTCAAGGGGTGCTTTCCTGGAATCTTGTACCTGGTTGGTGCCTGGGGGTCAACTAGCGATAACTATCATTTCTCCTTCCGTAGCTGTCCAGACCTGTGATTCTTCCATTTCTTCAATGGCAGACAGACACTTGCCTTAGATTATCTAACCCTCTTCCAGACAACTCTGGAACTCAGAAACTGGGTGGATGTCTAAGTGGAATGCCCCAGCTTCCTTTCACGATAGCAGACACCATAATATCATCATCAGTTGGACGCACAAGTCTGTGGTGGTACTCCCTGGAGTAAGGGACAGAGAACTGAGTGTCACATAAAGGCTGTAAGAGATTTTCCTTCAAGACTAACCTGCCTGGGAAATGGGGGCACGGGAAAGTAAACTTACTAAGCAAGGAATAGAACAAGAACCTATTTCCACAAATCACAGGAAATATAGATGGCCTTTTATTATTCAGCTCAAGCATTGATTGAATACCTACTAAGTGTTAAGATAATGGAAAGATAAAGTCAAAGGAAACATAATTACGGTATTGAAGAGCTCTCTTTCTGGTGAGAGAGATACTTGTGTAAAAAGTTAAGTGCAAGTTAGTTCACAGCTGTTGTGATAGAAATCTGAGGAGTCCTATGTGGCACGTTTGGGGAAGTCATTTGGGGTAGAGGGTGGGGGTAGGGATGGTGGTGGTCAAGAAATGCTTTCTGGTCAGGGCATCCCCTGAAGTCATCCCGAGTGGCTTTGCTGCACTTTCTTGCTTTAAGAGGTGTCTCCAAGACCCCATGTTCAACATCAGGGCTTTCTCACCCTGCTGAAACACCCATCCAAACACGATTTGGCCTTTCAGGGTCTTGATAAGTTTCTCATATAATGTCTTATTCAACTGGAGATACAGACTCCAATTTCAATTACATTTTCCGAGAAAGACTCGCAGGATCCAATTTAGGAGAAATGCTGAAAGTGGTTTCATAGAATCCCAAATATGTCATCCTTCTTCTCACTCCCACACTAAGGTCCCTAGTAGAATGCCTGGTGTGGGTGGAATCTATAAATCACTCAGGGAAAAGCAGCATCAAGGCAACCGGGAGGCATCAGCATCATAAGAATGGCTTGTCTTGTCACAGCAAGTCCGTCTTATTATATAGGATGGAAATCAAAGAGGAGTAAGAGCTGATCCACGTGGTCTTTGGGCCTCACTTTTGTGCCACTATCCTCTGAGTTCCATTTCTACGCTTTTCCAGGAAATTTTCCTATCTATGAATTTTCAACAGGATGTTTGCATAAGTCTTTCTTTCCTATGCAGCATATCTCACCAATGGGTGAAATGTTTTGTAGTTAATTCCAATAAAGGGCGAGTTTTAGCACCTTCAGCATTGTCATGGTCAATTACATTTGAATTAAAACTGTAGAGTAAAATCTGCAATGGAGCAGACCTCGGTTAATGCACACAGTTTGGCATTTCGTGCTTCAGAACGCTTGCACACAAACACACTAAAGAGGCCAAAATGGTTCCCTTAGTAACTATTTGAAGACTTTGGAGCCACATTTGGATAGAGAGAAGTCACTTGATCTCCAGGATTGAATGTTAGACAACCAATTTCTATATTGCCTTGCAAAATGACTCAGGCAGGAAAAAAGCCCTCTCCTGTTGAAGAATGCAGACAGTTCTGTCCTTGCTTCTCATTTCTGGAAGCGAAATTAATGAGCATGGCTTCCTGAGTTTTGAAAGAGGAGTGCCTCCAATTCTGGGCTAAAAAGGCCCAAGGAGTATGATTGCTTCTCAGTGAGATGGTAACGTAACAAAATTGGAGTTCAAGGAGGAAGAAGAGAATCACTTCTAAATACAGGTAAATGTGTTAAATGTACTTAGGTGCACAAAAGGTAATTAGCATGTAAATTGAATTCTGAAGAGGAGAACACAACTAATCATGTCACTAAGGACCAATCTACAGTGGATTTTTGGTGCCAGAGTTTAACCTGCAATCCTCTCTAACGAGGTGATAATGAGCTGTGAAAGCCCAGAGGAACTGTTGGGTAGCACTCCTTATCAGGTGAGGAAGGCACATTTCCACATGCAGTCATTCCTGGTACTTAGCAACTCATATCACCTGCCACAACTTCCCTTAGAAAGAAATGACACTGTCTGAGGCTTCTGATCTTTTGAAGGAGTCATTGATCCCCAGGAGTGACTTGGACATCAGAGGGAGAGCCAACCTGGCAAGATACAAAAATGGCGGCATCATGAGAACATACCACCTGCACCTACCCACAGATGAAGATGTCTGACTTTGGACGCCAGACTCAGGATTAATTCTAAACTCAGGAGCTCCTCTCTCACCCTCAGAACCTGTCATTAAGGCTCTTGCTCTAGGCGGTTTGGAGCTCTGGTTATTTAATTCAAGAGGTTAGTGTCTGCCTCACAGTAGAGAAATAAAACGACTTATTCTAAAGATCAGACCTCTCAAAGATTGAGACCTTGTCTTGTTTTTAATTCTCTTGGATTTTAATTCTCCCCTAAAGCCCAGAGCACAAACTAAGGCCTGACCACTTTTTCTAAGGTCTAGCTGAGGATGGCTGGCGGTAGGCCAGACCCCAGCTATGGATAGAGCCAGTGTGCACAAAGCCATCAAGGAGCACACCTTAGCATCAAGGAGCACAAGTTAACTCAGGAGCTGAGTTAACTTGTAAGAGGATGTAGGTTCTGAGAACAAAGGTAAAGAAGATGAGTCAGGAATTTGAAATAGATCCATGCCAGAAAATTCTCTTAAAGCTGGCAGAATATATTTTATTTAATCCAGCAGAATTTGGTTGAAATACAACATAAGTATAAAAATGGGTCTGGGGCAGTGATGGGATGCTTGGAGAATAAAAATTTCCAAAGAGCGAGAAGACAGAAATAAGTTTCCCCAAAGGCCTATCCCACCTATCTTCATTTGGAAGTTGCCCCCCACATGGCTTGCTTATCTTGATGTTGTAGAGGAGGCCGAACCATTATATGCATATCATTTAAATGGCAGTTGGTTCCCTTGGCCTTCTAAGACCCCCATGTTCTTGCTCTCTGGCTCCTGCCAGCCATTCCATCCCTTTGTTACTCCTCATGATAAGTTGTAAGGAGAAGTCCAGGGTACAGTGAGAACCAATCACGAGGGTTTATAGAGGTCAGATAAAGCTGGTGTGGCATTTAACATGAGATCTAAAGGATGACAGAGAATTTGGCCAGAAGGGTGGCAGGTAGGGGCAGTTTCCCAGTCAGAAGGCATGGCCTGTGCAAAGATCCTGAATCACAACATAGCAACACATCTGGGTCAACCTCCCCCCAGTAGGTCCTGCCTCGTCACTGGCCCACCCTGGAGATAGCTGTCAATGGAAAGAAAGGGATGGAATGCAAGTATTTATTTGTAGAGATGTCCGATGTGCTCTGAAGAAAGGGCTGGAGTAATGGGAAAAATCAACTAGTGCTCAGAGAAATCCAGTTTCCTTCCTATTTCTCATCACTTTGGTCAATGTTTCTGAATTGGAAATTAAGGAGACTATTTGGCAGTTCTGACATTTCACAACATTCTAGCTGACCTCCAGTCATAGCTAGAGAGAATGGAAAACCACAGTGTCCAAAGAAGTTATTCTAAGGAAAAGTTACACACACACACACACACACACACACACACACACACACACACACAGAAAGAAAGAGAGAGAGAACAAGGGTAAAGAGGGAGATATCCATTTTCTTAGTATTGAATGATTTGGAACTCACTATATATTTACTCAGCTCTGCATAGCAATTACCAAACAGCTAAATGGTCAAGAATTTCCATAAAGTAAAACACAAATACCTGATATTTACGTTTTAAAGTCTACCCTTTCAAACCATCATATTTTAACCCTCAGCAAAGGGAGTCCCTGCTGACACCAGACTTTGAATGACGGAAGGGATCAGCCACTATATTTTCTTTCCATTGGGATCACATCATCAACCTGCAATTTCTCCATATTAGAAAATTGCACTTGATTTCCGAATAATGAGCAGTTGGACAATGGCTTTGCCCCCTGCCACCTAACGCTGGTGCCATTTATATTCCCTCATGTGGAGGCAGGGACGGAGATCTGTTTCCTCTAGTAACTTATGGACAGGGCTATGGGGCCTCCCGAGCCACACCATCCCTCAGGAACAATCCTGACCAGGTGCCCTGCTTCCCTCTTGCTCTCGCCTCTCAGAGCTCCAGGCTCAGGGAGCCTTTGCCGCCCCCTCAGATGAGAAGCGTTTTTGAGCATGCTCCACATGACTGATGCCTGACCTGAGTGACGGGGATACTGTCCTCTGGAGGCTTCAAGACATAGTGGGTTTCTCATAGAAATACCTTTATAGCAGCATGGCTCAAACAGACTCTTTTAAGAAAAGTTCTGTCTACCTATTAAAATTTTTTCTGAGAGAATTCAACCAGTTATGCAATTCCATGTCCAGGGGAAAGGTACCATTTGTGGTCTCAAAATCCCTAGAAGCATCTGCATTCAGGAGAGGGTTGCCCCCACCTTCATGCACCATCGGAAAGGAGGGGCACAGACTAAGAAGGAAAGATGAGAACTTGCAGCCCTTCAAGTCCAGGAAGACCCCGATCACAGAAAATGAAGACCAATGGGTGTGAAAAAGATTGAGTCCATTTATTGGCACACCTATTTTCTGTGGAGGTGGGGTGAGGGACGTAATTCTAAGGGAGGAGGGTGTGAGCTTCACATTCAGAGTCCTGACATGCAGAGCTAAGTTGTGCCCAGGGATGCCCATTGGAGATACAGCCTGGATGATGAAAAACGGGACTTTGGTTGGAAAAGGCAGGGTGGTTTTCCCAGGAAAGGAGAATGGCAGAACACACATTTCCTCAGATTTCAAAGAAGCAGAGAGACAGAGAAGCCTGGGCTTCCTTTCTGAAGGTCGGGGGACTCTACATCCTTTAGATGCAAGCCCTTGAGGCCTGACAGGCTTGTTGGCTCTGGGTTTCGAAAGGGGTGGTCCTTTCTGTGGCCACCACTAATCCTGGTGCCCAGCTGGGAAGGACATTACCCTGGGATTGGCCACAAGGCAGGGCAAAAATTCTCTAATGACACTTTCTAGTTGGATGGGGCCTCTGTGCTCGACCCAGAGTGATTATATCATTTGCTCTGGCTCTGTCCTAGGCAGGGGCAGAGAATGGGACTTACACCAGTCCTAGAAATGTTAATTTTGCCCAGGCTTGAAGGTATAGTAGCACCATCAAATACATACTGCCCATGCGCATGCAGGCCTTGTGATTTCTGTGGCCTTTCTTGGCAAGTTTTCTTTTTAATTCTTGAAACACTCCACAAAAAACTCCCTGCTCCCTTTTTTCTTTAAGGAATATAATCTTATAGAAAAATATCAGTGTGGGAATGAGGCAGACTTGAGATAAAATCCAAGTAATTATGACCTTGGAAAAGTCATGCATCTATCTCCCAGTGTAGAGAGAGAGAGAGATGATGTCAACTTGGACCTTGAAATGCTGGGATAAGGAATTAATTTATATAAATATATATATATATCTATCTATATATATATAGATAGATATATATATATCAAAAGTCTAGCATTTTCCTATGTAACATTAAGGAATTGACTGTGTGGAATTAAAGAATTCTGTCTGACTGTAGAACTCTCTTTGTCTTTCTCTCTTTCTCATAGAATTCCTAATTAATATCACCAGAAATCCTTAGGAAAACCCCAATTGTCCACATCTGCTGATCCCCATTTCTCGCTCTCCCCTTTCTGTATGAATATGATACAGAACCTTAGGCTGGGACATTACAAATCCTTTGCCTCCTCCAGCCAACCTCCGTTGGATGTCAAAATATTGTGAACTCTCTTTGGGGGTCCCCTAGTGGCTCTTTTCCAGGTGGCTTGATAGGGTTATGATAACCCGAGAATCTTTGCCAAAGTGACTGTGCTCCGCTGTGGTCTTCCTGCATCTATCACTTAATAGGACATGTTTGGTTTTTGGCAATAGATACTTTTCTCCCTAGAGCAATGACGGATTGAGGATGTTGTTCAGAGACCCTCCTCCTATGCCTAATTGATCTTCCACCATATTCCATTATGGTCACATAAAGATTTGATGTGACCTTTGTCTATGTCACTGAATGATTGGGGATGTGGGGCGAAGGGGACTGCCAATGACGAAGCCCCTCTGAATGCTCCTGGAGGAGGATGCATCAGGGCCACAAGACCCTGGGCTCGAGCTCTGCAGAGGCAGCTCACCTGCTGCAAGATGGGGCAACCACCCCATCCACGGATGAGCAAACAGAGGCCCGAAGGGTTATCCAACTGGTCCCTGTTCATGCAGTTATTAAATGGTGCTGGATATACGCAGTTTCTCCTACTGCGAATGATGCCCCACCACTCTTCCTCTTGAGAAAGCCTGAGTTTCAGTGTTGGCCTCTCGTGATTTGCTCTGCTTTATGCTGTCTGCAGATTGCACACAAAAAGTCAGCTGCTTTGTCAAGTTGACAATCGATGCCACAGAGGTCTTGTGGACCAGGAATCCTGGAGAGTGAACTTTTGCCACTTGACCTGGTGTCCCAGGAGATGCCTGAGTGATTGATCTCCCCGCTGGGCGCTGAGGCCCAGTTCAGAGATCGAAGCAAGAGGTCCCTAAGGAGACACTGGGCCCTGAGTGTGCCCTTCACAACAGACGTGAAGACAATGCCCCCGCATAAGAGGAAGATTAAAATTGGCACACAAAATTTTTTTCAGATTTTATCCTAGTTTCCAATAGGGCTTTAAGATCTCTTTGGTTCAATATTCACCAGGGAAAATAGAGCTACAGCTTTTCCTTGTGCTGTAGCTTATAGTCTTTTTTTTTTTTTTAATTCTCACATAATATGGTATCAGGTTATTTTAATTAGATTTCTATGAACACACATTTGCAAGTATAGTCTGGTTTAAAATCTAATGGAATTATAGTTTGTAAATGCTCAGTTAAAGATTTAGGTGACTATGATTGTCCCATCAATGAGTGCTCTGAAAATTTGTTCATGGAAATTAGATTTTTGATGCGGCTTCATTTCCCGAGTGGCACGTTACCATCTCTTTAGCTCCATTTTCCATTGGGTTATTGCTGCAGGCCTAGCCTCAATGTCAAAACAATTGGGAAAAACAGTATCATACTGTGGACAGACTCCATGCTGCCGTATGGGGAGGGTGATAGGGTATTCAAGGTGCAACTCCATCATGCTCGTAATGACCTTACAGAAGCAAGAGCCACACCCCCGTTGGCTGGTTGTCCCCTCCTTGGGTCATGAATGATTAAGAAACCACATAGGACTGAGGCTTGAAAGCTGTGAGAGGCTGGGGCAGACGGGGCTGGCAGAAGCAGCCCTGAAATTGTCAATGCGTAATTGCGTCTGTGCCAGGTTATCATTATTCACTCGGGGCTGCACAGGAATCACATTAATACGCTGACAGCTGACTCGGTAGGAGAACCACTGTGTAGAAAGTCATCCTCGTCTGGAAACTATTCAATACCCAATCAGGGTAGGGGGCAATCTCCCCTAAGTGCCTCTCCATCTCTTTCTCTGATGGCTCCTTGGTCAGCTCATTGATAATGTAGCAAGGGTTCCAGGGCTCTTTCTCTTCTGCAGCTCCAACCGAGCAGGTAGCCTGCCATGTTGCACTGTATCCGGGCTGGCCACCAAGGGTTTTATTTGTAGAAGGGCTCTATAGGCATTTTGGGAGAGAGAAAGCAGCTACTGGGCACTTTGAAGTTTAATTCATGGTAAGATTTCGATGTAAATGTCGCACCTTAGCAGGAGAAGGAAGATGCTGGGACTCGGGGCAGCCAGAAGGGTTGATTTTGGATGGGATGGGGTAGGCACAAGTATTTTCTTCAGATCAGTTCTTGAGTTTTTTGAAAGAAGGGATGATCTGAAAAAGCAGGCTCACAACACCAGTAGAATTGCTGCAAAAATAGAGTGTTTCATGTGTCAAAATACTGACAAAGGCTAAGATACTAGCTTTTCTTTCCTGTTGCCTGGAAAAATTTAGGCTGGAAATCAGGGTGATCCAGACCTAGAAGGGAAGGAAGGAGAGAGAGCTGCCAACAAAGCAGGCAATCTTTGCAAAGACCTTGGGGCCCATCTTTTGCAGCTACAAAGGGTAAGTGGCAAACAGTCCACATTGGGACTTTACACTGGTGGCCAGCAGCAGAGCTGTCCTGGTCATCGGAGAGACTCACAGTTCCTTTCCATGGGCCGAGTGGGCACAGGGAAGCTTGGCGGAGAAGTGAGGTGGAAGCACCTGCAGTTTCTGGACTGGCACCTTGGCAATAGAGACAAATATAGTAAAGCCGTGGCAACAAGGGCTGGGGCTGGAGTCCGACCACCTAGGTTCAGATGCTGGCCCCACCGCTCACTACCATTTATTAGATTGGGAAAGTTCACTGCCTGTGGCAGACATGGAGATATGCATCTCAGCTTCCCCTTCACCTGGGGGCACCTGCTCAGGAGAGAGGACTGTGGAGAGCTGACACTCTCCAGCTGCGAGCTACCTCGACTTCCAGACCAAGATTACACTACCGCAGGGGCAGCCCCTGCCCATGAACAAGCACAGTGGTGTGCAGGGGTCTAGGGGTTCCTTTAGCAGGGTCCTCCTCTGCTGGGCAGTCTTTGCTCTGCTCCCCGTTGGACTAGCACTAGTCTTTGTCTAGTCCACACAGTTGCCCAGTGACTCCCTTTGACCAGTCCTGCTGCCTTCCTGGTTCTTTCTCATGTGTGACTTCACAGTAACTTGTACTCCTAACTCTATCTCAACATCTGTTTCCCACAGCCCTACTAGTGCCTTGGCCCTATGCCTCAGTTTCCCCAGCTGTAAATCAGGCATAATAAATTTGAAAATGAATTTGTTGCTGTTATGAGGATGAATAAGATAATTGTGTAAAACATTTAGCAGGGAATGGGGTGCCTGGATGGCATAGTCAGTTAAGTATCGGACTTTTGCGTTTGGCTCAGGTTGTGATCCTGGGGTTGGGATCAAGCCCCACATCTGACTCCATGCTCAGCTGGGAATCTGCTTGAGATTCTTTCCCTCTCTCTCTGCTCCTCCCCCCACTCACATGTTCACTGTCTCTCAAATAAATATATCTTAAAACAAACAAACAAACAAAAAACATTTAGCACAGCAACACCCCCTGCCATGTCAGTGCACTAAAGACTGGAAAGGTCCAGATTATGTTATTTTCTCTAAATAAAGGGCTTCATTCTGCCTCACTCCAATTTCTGTCAGCATTTGGCTGCTTGGGCAAGTCCTAGTTTCCAAGCCTTTAGCCCCAGGAAGTGAGCTTGGTCTTAGGTTTGAAAGACTTCTCCTTCTCGAAGTTTCTCTGACAAAGAGACGTCAGTGAGACCATCTATAATTTATAGTTCAGCCATATTAACCATTTAGAGGAGGCCTCACTTGTCTTGACAGGGAACCCAGGATTCTAGAATAAAGATTCCAATGTTCTGGAGAGTTTACACCCTTGGTTCCTAGAACACAAGCCAGGAGTTCCAGAGCTGTCTGAAGAGCACCATGATATTTTCCTTATATTGATATTCAAGGGGGGGGCTGCTTTCAGGTTTCAAGGCAGATCTCAGAGGCTGCAGGGTGCTGTGATTAGAGAGGGTTGGAGTTTCATGACTGCTCTGAGTTCTTGATGTAGAAAGTAGTAACTACCGTAAGCCATTTTTGGTGTCAACCAGAACCCCAGACACTGCAACAATCTTTCAGGGATCCTGGGAGAAGCCTCTTTCCCCAGATACTGCCAGCCTCTGGGCAGTAGTCATAGGATGGTCACAGAAAAAGCAGTTCTGCACACTGGGGACAGCATCTTGGGACCATCTGGGCTATAGCTCTGTGCCCCAGCCAGCACTACAAAGTGGGTGTGGCTGGAACCTAAGCTTTCTTTTCTTTCCTTCTTTTCTCTCTTTCTCTCCTTTCCTGCTTCTCCCTCTTCCCCTTTACTTTCCTTCTCCTTTCCTATCTGCCCTTCCTTATGCATTCAAGACACTTCATGGATCTCTTGCTAGGTCCTAGGGTTACATGGAGAAATATGATATGGTAGGTACAGTCAATAAGTTTATTGTCTGAGAAACATTCGACACAAGAATCAAGTAACACAATTTGGGGAGATTAGGAAAAGCTTTACAGAATGTGGAACCTTTGAACTAAGCCTTGAAGAATAGTTCGGATCCTTCCAAGCAGGGTGAGATGGGCTGATGGTGATGGTAGGGGTGTGCAGATAAACTCTCTCCAAAGCAGAATGAACAGTACATAGAGAATCAGAGGGTTGTGAAACATTACAGGGTTTCAAATAGTCTCACTCCAGGCAGGACTGCACCCCATGAGTCAGTAGCTCTATAAAGTGGTCACCCAGGAGCATGATCCGTATTATGCCTGGAAGTTGGTGGAGAACACTGACCTATTTTTAACAGGACAGGATTAGATCCTGGTAGGGTCTTTCTTGGCCTCCTAAATCTTGTGTTTGTGAGTCTTGCTTTATGCCAGACCCATGTGGCTGCTGGGCAATCCCATGTGAAAGGAGGAAACTAGGAAATATTAGACAAGCATCCCAAATGGCCACCACACCAGTATGTGACCTTGGGCAAGTTATCTAATTGTCCCTGCCTGGGTTTATAAAATGGGGTGATAATCACATTATCTTTATCATAAGTCTTTTAGGAGAATGAAATGAAAAGTGAAAATGCACCAAGCTTGTAGTGCCTAGGTGGCACAGTTGGTTAAGTGTCTGACTCTTGGTTTCAGTGCCCATCATGAACTCAGGGTTGTGAGATCGAGCCCTGAGTTGGGCCCAGCGCTCGGTGGGGAGTCTGCTTGAGATTCTCTCCCTCTGCCCCCTCCCTCTGCCCCTCTCCCTGCTCATGCTCTCTCTTTCTCAAGTAAGTAAGTAAATAAATCTTAAAAAAGAGAGAAGAAAAAGAAAGAAAGAAAGAAAGAAAGAAAGAAAGAAAGAAAGAAAGAAAGAAAGAAAGAGGAAGGGAGAAAGAGAGGGAAAAAGAAGAAGAAAATGCACTAAGCTTGTGCACAGGGTTTGAATACAGTGAGTGCTCCCTGAATATTAGAGATCATTATTTTTGTTTCACAGCTTGACAAAAAGTTGCAAATTAACAGGAAAAATATAATTCTAACATACGTTTCACAATTTATGTTGCATGTTTACTGTTCTTTTGACAATTCCGTAGTACTTGCAAGTGTTGTTACGTTTGGCTTCCAGGCCACTGGGGTCTTAGGTTGGGGTGGTAAGGGGGAATCATTCACTTGGTTTCCCATTTTCATACTACAGCATGAATGGCCCCAAGATCATGTTCAGTCTAATGTATCACACAATCAGTGTTTTAGTTTTTCACAAAATGAAATGTTAATGCTTGAAATGTTTACATATGGCCTACTAGTTATTTAAGAAAACAGCAATTAAACATGTTGAGATAATTAACAGTGTGCACACGATTAACAATGCTTTTTAGATGCTAGACATTAATGGAGTAGATGCCAAATAAATGTAATCCCACACTTCAGTTAGGATTTCGTTGTTAATTATATTAATTTACAAATTTAAAACAACAATCACATTAATTCGAACAACATAAGTATTTTAAAAGTTGAAATAATCAAAGGGAGGTCTCAGCTCTCAGGACAGAATGTAACATATTTACCTTATTTTCCGTCCCCACCAGAGGACAGTGTAATTAAGGACAAGAAATAACTTGCTATACTCCAGGCCTGTCCACAATGGACTCATCCAGCCCTTTCGCACGCATAATTTGTTTTCAACCTAACTCGCCTGCTGGTATCCGACAAAATGGGATTGTTTTGCAGCTGTGATTCATGTGCCCTTCCCTGGATCTGAGTCCTGCATTGACCCCACAATGCGGGTCCTAAGTGGAACACATGAACACGTGAAGGGGAGTGAGCACACTTACCGGCCAGCACCTCAGCTGCCTGGCCCAAGGCACATTCCTAGCAAACTGAGACAACTCTCCTATTTGCACAGCAACATTTCACATGCCCAGGACCATTCCCAAGACTATCACAGCCTATCTCCAAGGGCAGTGATCCAACCAGCACTGCAACTAGGGCATCTGACAACTCATGTCCCTATAGTGTCTGCCAAGCCTCTGGCATATAAAACAGCCCCTTTGAGGGGCAGCCCGATCTCGGGAAAACCTTGGACTAATAGTTTCTACCACTTAGTATCTGGGTGGTCTTGGGAAAATAATATGTCTCGATGTTTCTAAACTTATCAAATGGGGATCATATATTATTATATATTTCATGGAGTTATTTTGAGGATTGAAATAAAATAATCCCTTGACTGTTAATTTCCTTCCGCTCATTGTGAATGTCTTCTAAGCCCTCGGTGTTCAGACAGCTGCAGCAGGAAAATTTAACTTGAGAGGGAGGGATGCAGGGAGGGAAGGAAAACAAACTTTAAATTCTTGAGTGCTGCATGGATCTGTAGTCACCAATGTGAGGCTCTGGTTGTATGGATAAAGGTCAGGCTGTAAATGTACCGGACAATATAAGGAAAGTGAATCGTGCAAGTGATCTTTGGAATCTGCGTATGATTTCCAGAATATTGCCATGGAAAGGAGCCGTGGCAAAGAAGGAAATTATCATTGACTGATTATCGATATCTAACTTGACCCTATGTCTGATCTTTAACTCATACCCTTTCACACAGTTGGTGAGTATGAGGCTCTAATGTGAACCTGTGTCTCAGTCTCTGATTTTAGGATCCCAGTGGTCAGGACCTTCAGCTTCCAGCCTAGCTTCCCTTTGCCTATTGGGACTGTTCATGGCCTGAGGAATAGACTCTCCGTTTGGCTGGTTCTCTGCTCCACCAGCCCACAACATGTTCTTGGGTGTCCCCAAGTCACAAGGCTCCAGAAGGAAACAGGTTGCCACCCTGGGTGAGGAGAGGGGAAGTGACCCTACATAGACCATTATGTGTTGGATCCCCCACCCCTATATAGTTCAGTCTTGTCCTCTTTACAGCATGCTGCCGTCTTAGAAATATAGTTGGGTCTCTATCTTTGTATTGAAAGCGTTTCTGGCTTCAAGCTCAAACCCCTCTCCTGATGTTCCACAAACAATATTAATTTGAGATTCTGTGTGTGTGTGTGTGTGTATACATTTTTTTTTACAAATCCGTGTCCTAAAAATGAAGCAGGATTTCAAAGTGTTCATGTTTCTAGGCCTTTGCCCTACTTCTTCCCTATGCTTCATTAGTGCCCCTTGTACCTTCTTATCATCCTAACCCAGTTAATATTTATTAATTATTCAATAATTATGCCAACAATTACCTCCTTCGGGTGCCTTCCCTGACTACTATGTTTTCCCCTCAGTATGTGTTTCCATAAGGGAGCCATCTTCCCTTCTGGGGCTGAGTATCACCTGTCCCTTGGAGTCTCTGCACCCCTCAGTATACCAAATAGCTCCATGTAGACACTGCATCTTGGTCTCTGTGCCTGAATACCCGCACCCCCATGCCCAGAACTAAACAGGTGCTCTGAAAAAGTTGTCATAATCAATGCGATCAAGATGTTGAGGTTCCATGGAAGTTCAGACAAGGAGTTGTTGGAGGAATCCTAGCCCATCTGCATCAGGATGGACACAGATAGAACTCATTAACATGTGCTTTCTTGAGGGGCTCCTCAATTGGTGGCTGCGTGGCTCAATTTGTTGAGCAGCTGGCTTTTGATTTCACCTCAGGTCATGATCTCAAGGTTGTGAGATCGAGCCCTGCATGGGGCTCCAAGCTCAGTGAAGAGACTGCTTAAGGACTCCCTCGCCCTTTACCTCGGCCCCTTCCCCGTCTAAAATAAATAAATGTATCTTTTAAAAAATGTGTTCTCTTGCAAAAGAATGAGATTTATTTAGGGCAGGCAGTTTAACCCAGCTTCCTTCACTAAGGACAGATTCCTTAGTAGCCACAGGAACCAAAGAGTAAGGCCAGCAATTGTCCTGTTGTTTAATCAGTGTGAGAACAAATCTTGGCAATTCATACTAAAGGAAACACCTGTTCATTAGTGG
This sequence comes from Ailuropoda melanoleuca, assembly GCF_002007445.2. Lineage (NCBI taxonomy): Eukaryota > Metazoa > Chordata > Mammalia > Carnivora > Ursidae > Ailuropoda > Ailuropoda melanoleuca. The sequence goes on from NC_048223.1 coordinate 86,377,474, forward strand.
CCTTTTGTTTATACCTTGTTACAGTTCAGTCTGAAAGTGAAAATTTCCCCTTGTTCATGTCTTTTGCTCTGTGGCATTTTGTTGTGCTGTGGAGCAGAACCTCTCAAACTCCCATATGTCTAAGAATCACCTATTTAATCCAATTAAAATAGGTAGAAGACATGAATAGACCTTTTTTTCCAACAAAGACATACAGACACATGAGAAGATGTGCAACATCACTGATCGTCAGGTAAATGTAAATCAAAACTACAATGAGTTATCACCTCACACCTGTCAGAATGGCCAAAATCAACAACATAAGAAACAACAGGTGTTGTCGAGGATGCAGAGAATGGGGAGCCCTCCTACGCTATTGGTGTGAATGGAAACTGGTGCAGCTACTCTGGAAAACAAAATGGAGGTTCCTCAAAAAGTTAAAAAATTGATCTGCCATATGATCCAGCAATTGCAGTACTGGTTATTTACCCGAAGAATACAAAACACGAATTCAAAGTGATCATGCACCCCAATGTTTACAGCAGCATTACCTACAATAGCCAAAATATGGAACAGCCCAAATGTCCATCAACTGATGAATGGATAAAGATGTGGTACAGGGGTGCCTGGTGGCTCATTTGGTTAAGCATCTGCCTTCAGCTCAGGTCATGATCCTGGAGTCCTAGGGTTGAGCCCCATGTCGGGCTCCTTGCTCAGCAAGGAACCTGCTTTTCCCTCTCCCTCTGCCCCTACCCCACCTCTCTGCTTATTCTCTATCTCAAATAAATAAATAAAATATTTTAAAAATATGTGGTATATATACAATGGACTATTACTCAGCCATAACAAAGAATGAAATCTTGCCTTTTGCAATGACATGGATAGAGCTCAGGAGTATCATGTTAAGTGAAATAAGTCAGAGAAAGACAATTACCATATGATTTTACTCATATGTGAAATTTAAAAAAATGAACAAAGGAAAAAAATAGAAAGACAAACCAAGGAACAGACTCTTAACTATGTGAATAAACTGATGGTCACCAGAGGGGAGGTGGGTGGAGGATGGGTGAAATAGGTGATGGGGATTAAGGAGTGCACTTGTCCTGATGAGCACCAGCTGTTGTATGGATGTGTTGAGTCACTGTATTGTCCCCCAGGAAGCTTCTAGATTAAACACTGCTGTGGCTGGTCAACACTTTGAGTAGCAAGGGTTTCATTATGTAATTTTCAGCTTCAGCTATGCAGTCAAATCACCTGAGAAGTTTTATAAAATTACCAGTTCCTGTACCCCACACCTCAGGCCATTTAAATCAGAACCTGGTTGAGGTCTGGGAATGGTATTTTGTGACATGTGTCCTGGAGATTTCAGTGGGCAGCCAAGGTTGGGAATGTTGACCTAAATCAGTGGTTCTCAAAGTGTCACCAGAACAGCATCACCTGGGAATTCGTTAGAAATGCAAAATGTCAGTGAATAGATAAACAAAAGCAGTATATCCAGTGAATGGAATATTACTCAGCCATGAAAAAGGAAGGAAGTACTGATACATGCTGCACATGGATGTATCTCAAAAATACTATACTAAGTGAAACAAAGCAGATGCAAAAGATCACATACTGGGTGATTCCAGAGTAGGCAAATCTATAGGGACAGAAATTAGATTAGCGGTTTCTGGGGGAAGAGGTGACATCAAACCGGCAGAAAGGATTTTCCTGGGGTGATGGAGATGTTCTAAAGTGAGACTGTGGTGATGATTGTACAGGTGGTCAAGTTATTAAAATAATTGAATTGAACACTTATAATGGTTGAATTTTATGGTATGTAAAGTCTATCGCAATGAAGCAATAAAAAGGGGAAAAAAGAAATGCACGTTCTTTGGGCACCACCTGCCTCCCCAACCTACTGAGTTGAAGACTGGAGTAGGGCCCGAGAATGTGGCTTCACAAGCGCTCTGGGCAACTCTGAGGTTCACTTACATTTGAAAATCCCCATTTAGGCTGGGAGGGTCTTGGGATTGAGGTCCTGCTAGGAGTTTTAAGATAGAACCTTCAGGAAACTGCTCTGGGGAATCACAGAATAGAAGCAAAACAGTCTTGAGGAAACCATGGACTAAAAACTCTTGGTAATTGGAGGAAAAACCCATGTTCCTCATCTGGATCTGCACTATTGTTGACTACAAGAATGTGGAGAAATTATTTGCCTTTCTCAGCCCTGTTAGTAAATGGGAATAAAAATATGTACTTCTCAATGTTGCTGTGCACATAAAATTAGAGGACAAACATGGAAGCTGTTTACAGTAATGGAGTCATATTAGACCCTGGTGCATAAACATTGAGGAGAATAATAGATATGGGTCCATTTCTCCTTCACATAAACTGCTACAATCCGACCTCTTCTAAACAGCTCATTGTGGAATTTTCTGTTGCATTGGGGAAGCTCTGTGTTGCTATATTTAGAAGGTTATTATTCCAGTACATGCATTTTCTTCTGGATTCTTTCTTGCCTTGGGGTCTTACTTATTTAAGACTGCTTATTTTCAAAGTCCTAAGTATCTGCTACTTGGAAAAAGCTTCAGGACAATGCCCTGGATTCAGTTTCATCCTCTCTGTTATCACAAGAACAGAAATACTATTTTTACTTGGGAAATCACCACCCCTGAAAGAGTTCTTATCCCTATCTTGGAACTAAGGAATTGCTCTTTGCACTCCCTGACCTGGTAAGTGGACTGAGTGTCGCAAGACACGAAGACACACTTGTTCCCCAAAGCTGCCCCTTAAGTGTGCTAGGAGGATTTTGTAAAGTTTAGCCCTAATGAGACAACAAGAAGCAAACAGAATCAGCCTTCAATGGGATGTATTTTAGGGTGACATAAAGCACTTTATGGCAATCGGAGCTCAAGTCAAGACATAATCAACTAATCATTGGTAATCATTGGTAATTCAGATGTGAATCAAGCTAATTTGCAGGCAAACAGCCCCTGTGATGGTCGCATTGAACTGCAGGCATAGGTGTTTATGATGAGCAGCATTTAGACCCAGGCTAAAAGCAAAGACCTGTCCCATGGGGCAGTGGACTCGGAAGCAATATTAAATCCTCTTCTGGTGCCCCAACCCACCTTAGCGAGCCCACAAAAAGAGCCACTGTCTTCTTCCCTGAAGCCCTGTCATGTCCTTGAAAGGCAGTAATTTCAATTGGCTTTGCCTTCCACTTGTTCAGTTAAGGCAATGATCAGTTAGTGACTCAAATGGAAAAGGTCTCATCTCGGCCAATATAATTTGTCTGCCATCTGTATCCCACTCTAAGCTTCTTTACGGAAGTGTCTGTGTCTTGTCCACTGATGTGTCCTACCCAGAGAAGGCCACAAATTCCAGCAGAGCACTATGCATTTCACATATTCTGTGAACAGTTAATATCTGCACCGCTCCTGTAAGGGGGGGGGCACTATTACCTGGAATTGATCAGAAATGCCCAAGGGAGAATCGGGCCATAAACCCACGCATTTCAAACTCCAAAGCCCATGTTCTGCCTTTGGTCCCTCTTTGCTTCATTCCCTATTTATACCTAGAAATGGGCAGCAAGTTTGATGCACTGGAACTTGACCCGCCGGTTCTTCTCCTGGTTTCTGGGTTATCTGGGACCATAGAGGTTTATAACAATCCATGTCCATTCAGTGACAAGAGAACAAGTCCATGCTCCTTGCTTGCTGTTTTCTGAGGCTGTCCTGATTGTTTGAGCCAAATCCAGCTCTCCTCAAACCTCGGAGTCCAGTTCTGCCCATAAGCTCTTTAAACAGTTTGCTCATCCTGTCTATAACAGTAAAAATCCCTGGTACAACAAGCGAGGAATTGCTTGAAATTCCAATTAAGCCAAGTCTTACCAAAGCCTTTTCCATTATCTCGGTAAGCTGCTATCTACATTAAAAGTCTCCCCTTAATTAATTCTTCTTGCTGAACTGTGGACATGCGATGCTTTATTATGACCTGCAAATTCAAAAGCAAGAAAACAAAGTGTAGATCAGCAGTGTGCAGAACTTCTCCCATCAAATCCATGCAGCCTCATGTTGCCCTGTCACGGGTTGTGTTGTCTCCCACATCTCAACAAAAGAAAGCACCTTTGCAGAGAGGGCCCAGGAGGACTCAGGAAAGAGCTCTCCGTGGTCTTTGGTACAATCGATGGCATCTTCTGGGGGGCTGCTCGGATAGCTGTGTCACACCCGCTTCTAGATGGGAAGCTGAAACAGGAAAGGAATGAGTCTCTGCCACATTTCTTGCCCAGAATTGAATGCACATGAGGGGTTTGTTGCATGAATAAATGCATGCTGGTGACAACTCTTCTATTCTGGGTTCTGACTGTGAGTTGCCCATCTGCCAGGGATTCCATCATGTAAAGCCCACCTTATTGAGGTAGACTTCTAGTCTTGGGTCCGCTCTGTTCTGCCTGTCTCCCAGCTAGCCAAAGACCTGGTTTCGGAGGCTAGACCTTCTTCTGGGGCAATCTACAGTTGTGATGTTGAGGCAGTAGACCCCCTGCCCAGCTCAACCCAGGCTTGTTCACCGGGAACCCAGGCGGGGCGGAGAAAGTGGAGTTACGCCTACAAAGCGTATAGCACTTTCCCTGGCTCTCCACGGATTTTGTGTCTCTCTGCTCCCCTGAAGGTTGTTTGCTTGTCTGTTTCTCTCTTCCCATCCATGGGTTAAAAGAAAAATCCTCTCAAACTTTGCAATGGTTCCCCTTCATGTGGCTTATGCTCCGTGTGGCTTCTGATTTGCCCAGATGTTAGTATTCTATGTGACAGCCAAAGTCCCTCTGACTTAGACACTTTCATGGGGCCGAGAAGCCAAGGCAAGTGGCCAGGGATCAGGATCGGTGGGAAGCAGGGCTCTGGCTGCGTGGGGGTTGCTGCAGGAGGAGAAAGAAGCCTTTCCGTTCAGTCTGACAACAAATTTAGATTTTTGCTGTAATAAAATATGCACCACATCCGCAAATGAATCTACTTCCCCCAAAGTATGTCTTTCTTTTTCTGCGGCTCAGGCCCCAGACTGGGAGAGGCAGGGTCCTCACTGTTCATGTTTTATTGCTCACCAAGCAGGATGAGCAGGCCACGGAATGTCAGGCTGGGATCTTAGAGTCACGTTTATTTCTCCAGAGTGTGCCGAATGACAGCTTCAGTTTTGATGAAGAAGACATTCTGAAAGTATTTCTAATTGCTTTTATTGAAAAGGATAAAAAGAAACAACTCTAGCAGATAAAGTGAGGTGGTTTCTGGGAATAATATCTGGTTCCCAGGATTATGCTTGATTTATGGTTTTGCGTGACTGAACGCTGGGGTTCCACCTCTACTTGTCTCTAAAAGCCATTTCTTTCTCTCCGTCCCCACTGATTTATTGTTTTAGTTCACACAAGGATCTTTCCTCATAGGGACTGTCATAGCTGCCTGCTGCCTCACTCACTGCCCTCCCAGCTCCATGGTGCCCTTAGAACAACCTTTCTAGGGATGCCTGGGGGTGCAGTCGTTAAGCGTCTGGCTTCGGCTCAGGGCATGATCCCGGTGTTCTGGGATCGAGCCCCACATCAGGCTCCTCTGCTGTGAGCCTGCTTCTTCCTCTCCCACTCCCCCTGCTTGTGTTCCCTCTTTCGCTGGCTATGTTTCTCTCTGTCAAATAAATAAATAAAATCTGTAAAAAACAAAATCTAAAAAAAAGAACCTTTCTAATCACAAAATCCAGGGCACCTGGGGAGCTCAGTTGGTTAAGTGTCCGACTTGATTTCGGCTCAGGTCATGATCTCATGGGTCGTGAGATTGAACCCCGTGTTGGGCTCTGTTCTCTGCGGAGAGTCTGCCTGAGATTCTTTCCCTCCCCATTTCTCCGTGCTCTCTCTTTCTCTAAGATAAATAAATCTTTAAAAAAATTTAAAAAATAAATTACAAAACTTCCCTGAAGGAAACTCTACCGTGGTCCCCCAGCTTTCTCTTCAGGATGAAGACCATGTGCCCATATTATGGAGCCATGAGGGTTAATGAGGTGCCACCATGAGGCAAGGATCCATAAGCTGGCCACCATTGCATGGCTGCTTCCCAGCCCCTCTCTGCTCCTTGTTTATCCCTTCCTCTAGTCTTTGACTTTCTTAATGTGGACTGGCTTCCTCAGCATCTGTGTGGTTTCTGATTCCTAATACGTACTTAGGAAATATTTGGGATGAATTCATCTATGCCACCATTGCTTGAGAAGAACTGCCTTAGGTCAGGTATAGGCACTGAAAATACAGCCATGAACCAAGGAGAGCTGATTGCCTCACAGAGCCCACCTAGAAACTGAGGGAAGGTGATGCCACATAAGGTATCCAGGAAGACTTCCCCATTGGAAAATGACCTGGAAAAGGTGAGGAAACAAGTCTTCCAGACCTCTGGGGAAAGAGTCCACCAGGCGGAGGCCTAGTGCCTTCCCTGAGCTGAAGCCATGCTTGTGGGGTTCTAGGAAGAATGAGGGATTAGTGTGGCTGAGGAGAGGAGCTGTGGAGGGAGGAGGACACAATAAAGTCCTCCAGAGGAGAGTAGAGGAGGCCTGTGGACAAATGCAAGGAGTTTGGATTTTATTCTCAATAAGATGAAATACTGTTGGAGGACTTCAAACAAAGAAGTAACGGGACCTGACTTAGGTTTTCCATAGACTGTGTAGGCTGGTATATGAAGGCCTAGAAAGGGAGAGTGGAGGGCAATGGGAGACTTTGAGATGAAGACGCGTAAGTGGTAACTGGATTCTGGGTACATTCTGAAGGTAAAGCTAACTGGACTTGCTTATAGTTTGAATGAGTGGCATAGAGAAAGAGAAGAGTTTGGAAAACAAGGAGGGGGGGGCTCCAAAATTTTGGCCTGGATAATTTCAATGATGGAATGGCCAGTCTCAGAGATGACAAATACTCAGGGACTAGCGAGGGAGAACTCGGCTATCTTGTCACGGTGCTATTAAATGGTCAAATCCCTTCTTCACCTGCAGGCCTTTTCTCACCACTGACCCCTCTTCAAGCTACTCTACCCATGAGCTGATTCATTATCTACAGCTCAGAAAGTTCTTGGAGCTTCTGCCCGCTGGCCCCAATTCAAGTCCAGCCATGGAAGTCATGGTCCTTTGTCAACAATTATGTCCTTCGTGTGGTTTCCCTTCAGACCAGGCCTACCTTCCTCAGTCCTGTCATCCTCCCCCCATTTTTTTAAGATTTTATTTATTTATTTGACAGAGAGAGAGAGACAGCCAATGAGAGAGGGACCACAAGCAGGGGGAGTGGGAGAGGAAGAAGCAGACTCCCAGCAGAGCAGGGAGCCCGATACAGGGCTTGATCTCAGGACCCTGGGATCACTCCCTGAGCTGAAGGCAGATGCTTAATGACTGAACCACCCAGTTGCCCCCTGTCATCCCCTTTCAGCCCTTTGCTCACCTCAGCTTCTTCCCTCTGAATACATCTGGTTTGTCTATATTCCCTTTAAAATTGGCATTCAGGGGAACAAAATCTACCAGGTAGAGTTGAAAGGAAATTCTAGAAAGACTCACCTCTCATGCTATAATCTTTACTCTTTTTTCCCTGCAATCAGGAATCACAGTACCTACAATCACATCTTATTTCCATTGCTGCCTGACACTCTGCACAGTGTTGACCACAGACCTCACACTGGACCACTGCCATAGCCTCCCAGCCAACATGGCCACTCTTGTCCCTCCACCACTGAGCTTTCTCCACACAGTCTCCAGAGTGAGCCAGATTCCATGTTCCTCCAAAAGGCTTCCTATCAAGTTGGAATGAAAACTAAACTCTGCCCTGGCCATAGTGTCCTACTGCAATGCCTGTCACTCAGCCACCGTTGTCTCCGTTCCCTTCTTGTGACACATCTAACCACTGCCTCCCCAAGGCCTGATACCTGTTGTTCCCTTGGCCCACATACTTTTCCCTCAACACCTTCCACAGGTGATTTAATCTCATTTTCCAGGCAGATTCCATCTCATCTTCATTTTGGCAATTTCCTCCTCAGAGAAGCATACCCCCCTGCAACCGACTACATTATCTGAAGGAATCCCCGGTCACTTCCTACCTGTACCTTCATAGTTCCTGTACACGTTTGTAATTTTAATTGCCTTACTAACTTTTTAGTGAATTTGCTTGCTGGCTACCTCCCCACTGAAATGGAAAGCCGGTAAGGACAAGGAGAGTGTCTGTCTTGATAAGCACTCTGTCCTTAGCTTACACAATGTCATGTCTGGAGGGCGAATGGAAGACTGTGGGGTGCATTATAGTGTGATTGTAAATGGCAAAGACATTTTACCTAGGCTAGTTACAAACAAACAAAAAAAAAACCACAATAGGTTAGTGGGATTATTTTATATTGCTCTTCTGCTAATTAATTTGCATTTTTTTAAAAAATTTGAAGATTAAAGACATAGACTCTTCACCTTACAATGCTGTTTCAGTTCTCTGCTTACTTTTGTAATTGAGTTATAGTGAGTTTCTTCCTATATGACTTTTCCATTTTTATTTAGTAAAATCTATTAATGTTTTTATTCATGGATTCTACCTTTGATGTTATTCTTATAGGGTTTTCTCAGCCTGACATTTAACAAATATTTGCCATTATTTAATTGTATTCATGCTTTTATTTATCATCTCATAACCTATCAGAAAATTTTTGGTGTATATTGTGGAGTGAGCATGTAAATGATAATTTTCTCTAGGGGCGTAGTGATTGCTTGATTTTAACAATACACAATCTATTCTCCTGTAACAAAAAACCTCTCTTTATCATAATTACATTATCTAAATACTTTGCTGAATGTCTTTGGATTTCCTTTATTGCTTGTTATTGTCTTTTCCTATATTGGTTACTACATATTTTTGTTATTTACTGATCTCAAATAAACCTATAATATGATCGTTCAATCCTGTGGCTTTGAGCAGGTTACTGAATCACTCTGAATCTCAGTATTTGTTTTTGTGAGATGGAGATAACCATATCTATCTCACAGGCTACTTATAAGGATTATATTATATGATGCATATAAAGTGTTTATTTTCTTCAGTAAAAATTTAGTTTTGCTCAAAAGAATTCTGAAGATAACTTACTTAATTTTTATAATATAGATATATGTTCTGTATGTACTACATACTGGATATCATATATACTAGATAACTGAAAACGGACTTCTTTCATTTTTTCCAAATGGTTACTTCTGAATCATAGAATAAATTTCTAAATGTAATTATATGCAAAGTAGCTTTCTTAGATAATTTCACTATGTCTACATTTGTTGAATAAATTGTTTTGATTTGCCACATAGTCAATTGCCTGTTCCTTTTCCACTTTCCTGTATGCATGTGATATTTATTTTTCCTGGATTCTCACACTGGCTGTAGCAATGGTAAGGAACAGCAGTGCACCTGAGACCCTTCGGGGCTCTAGTGGCAGTGGCACTAGTGTATCACTTAAACATGATGATGACTATTGATTTCAAACTGAAGACTTTTTCTTATCTTCCTAGTGATCTATATTAAAATAATATATTGAATGCAAGTTTTCATCAAATACCTTTTTCTGCTGATCTTTCTTTTTTTATTTAAATTTAATTAGCCAAGGTATAATACATCATTAGTTTTTGATATAATGTTCAATGATTCATTGGTTGACTATAACACCCAGTGCTCATCATATCACATGCCCTCCCTACGTACTGTCACCCAGTTACCCCATCCCCCTACCCACCTCCCTTTCCACTTATCTTTCTGATAATCATATTGGACTTTCTTCCCTATTAAACAATTTGCAAAGTTTCAAATTCCTTAGCCTTGCTGTTTTATTGGGATTTACTCTTGCAAGCCTATAGTATATCATTTTTACAGTTTTGAATATTTTATTTATGAATAGACACACATGTATATATACTCATAGTGAGCTTGAGTACAGGTTTTCTTTTGGTGCTATCTTTTTTTAAAGTTCTGCATCGGTTTCATGCTAGTTTTATAGAGCTCATTGAGAAATTTGCATTATTAATTTCTTGTACTTTGATGGTTTAAATAACATCGAATAAAATTCTTTCAAAGAATGATTTGGCTTGAACATTCATTTTGGAGAAAGTTCATTGACAACTTTTATTTTCTACCACAGTTAATGGCCTATTTTCCCCTTCTAACTTTTCTTGAATAAATTTTGGTAATTTACATATTTCAAGAAAGTCATGCATTTATCAATGAGCTCCATATTATTAAACTTGTAACAACATATTGCGTTCCATTGTAATTATGTCATTCATTCTCATGTGTATATCCTACTTTGAATGCATAATGTTATATATTTTTGTGTTTTATTTTTGCCATTTTTCATATTGCCAGAGATACATCCATATTATTGTTCTTTTATAAGAATCAGGTCTTTGATTTCTCAATTTTATTGCATCATAGTCTAATTTATTTATGTTTGGTTTTATTAAATGTTTCCATGACTTTTGTAGAAATTTATCATTTTTCTTTGCCTCTAGAATGAAAGTTTATTTTACAGGTTTTTTTCATACTTAATAGTACACTGGATAAGCTTATGAATTTTCTTGAGACTACCTTTGTGTGAGATAATCTGAACTGTATTGATAGCTTGACACTAATTTTGACAGAATCCTTAATTTCATTTTTCAATCAAAATTAAAAATTCAAAAAATGGAGGTTTTTGCTTAATCCTCTGTTATTTAGTTTTAAATATAGTGATTGTTTTATGAATATAATTATTAAGTGGGTATTTTGTCAAAGGGTGTTATTTAATATTAATTGTTTTGTTTGCACTATAATAAGTCAATTATGATTTGTAGAATTTCTACTTTTGGACTCAATGAGGTTCTTTTTCTTTTATACTATTGGATCTGATCTTCCTGTGTACATACTATAGGGGCATCAAAAAAGTGGATTTTCTGTAGTCATTTCCTGTAGTTACAAATTTGATATATATGTGTATCTCTATATGTATATCTGCATATATGCATATTTGATATGTATAATATGTATATTCAGTATATTTGATATATACTGAAATAGTAATTAAGGAAGCTCTATCTAACTTTTAAAATTTTTGTCATGGCACTTGGGTGGCTCAGTCGGTTAAGTGGCCAACTCTTGGTTTGGCTCTGGTCTGGTCTCATGGGTCATGAGTTCCAGCTGACCTTGGGCTCCACACTCAGCGGGGAGTCTGCTTGAAGATTCTCTCCCTCTGTTGCTCCCCGCACATGCATATCTTTATCTCTCAAATAAATCTTTAAAATAAATCTTTCCGTCTCTGAAATAAATCTTTAAAAAGAATTTGTCATCTGAGTGGGCCAAACACTAAAATTTGCATTTTGGACTTTTACTATAATTATGGTGTTGTCAATTTCTCTTTAGATTTCTAACAGTTTTTACTTTACATTTTTGGATGTTTTACTATTCATTTTGTGAATATTATGTCTTCGTTGTGAATTATTTATTTTAAAATATAAAATAACATTCTTGGTATCTTTTTATGCTTCTGCCTTTCCATTCTCTTTTGTCTGTTATTAATTTTGCTCCATCTGTTTTCTGCATTTTCATTTGCCTGATCTATTGCTACTCTTCCCTTTTGTAATTTTTCCCCAGCTTTATTGAGGTGTAATTGGCAAATAAAATTGTAAGATATTTGATGTGTGCAACATGATGATTTGATATGCATGCGCATTTTGCAAGGATTCCTCCATCAAGGTAATTAACACATCCATTGCCTGACATATTTACCTTTTTTTTTTTTTTTTTGGTGATAACATTTCAGCTTTACTCTCTTAGCAAGTTTAATTATACAATACAGTGCTATCATGCTTGGTAACCATGTTATACCTTGGATTCTCAGACCTTATTCATCTGATAGCTGAAAGTTTATGCCCCCCTCCAACCTTCCCCACTTCACCACCCTGCTTCCCAGCCCCCCAACCCCTGGCGACCGCTTTTCTGCTCTCTGTCCCTTCTGTAGTTAATGTTTCAGGCTTATCTGTTTGCATATACCTTATATTCCAGTGTGTTTGTGTTGAACCCTACCTGAGACATTACTCTTTACTAATTTGCATCAATTTTATAACTGATATGTTTTGGCTTGCTTAAACTCTCTTAAAATTCTTTACCGTCACTTTTCTTTTTCCTTTTTCTTTTCCTTCTTGATTTTTTTTTTTTTTTGGAAGTTGTAGCTTTTGTGGGTAAATCAAAACTGCGCTGAGCATTCTATTCAATTAAATAAAAATCTACTTTATCCAGGCAGTGGGTGAATGCCATGGCTGGGAATGTGACAATGGCCTGGGGGCTCCCTTATCATCCACTGTGGTCCCCTCAAATGCTCCTTACAGGACTAAGAGGATGTTCTTCATGTTCAACCCAGTTCTTGACGCTCTTCTGACACTCCATTGTGTCATGTATGCCAGGTAATATAATATTGTTATTATTTTAACACCTTATTTTAAAAAATTAAACTGGGGTGCCTGGTGGCTCAGTCAGTTAAGCCTCGGACTCTTGATCTCAGCTCAGGTCATGATCTCAGGGTCCTGAGATCGAGCCCCACATTGGGCTCCCCAGTCAACACAGAGTCTGCTTAAGATTCTCTTCCTTCTTTTGCCCTCCACCAGCTTGCACACTCTCTCCTAAATTAATTAACTAATTAATTAATTAAAATTAAAAATAAGTAAACATGCTAAAAAGTTATCAGAATAGTACAAAGGACATCCACATACTCTTTACCTAGATTGGCCAAATGGTAACATTTTCCACATTTACAGTGTGAGTGTGTGAATTCTGCATCATTTGATATGTGGTAATTATAATGATCCTACATCCCTAAATACCTTAGTACAAATTTCCTAAGAACAAGGACATTCTTTATATAACCACAGCATAATTGCCAAACAATGAAAATGTAATATTGGTAGATTGTTATCACCAAATATATAGCCCGTATGTGCATGTTACTAATCTTAATAATGTGCTTTAGAGCAAAATACTTTTTTCTTCTGATAGGCACCACCTCAGCCAACCAACCCAAGGTAGCATCACCCATATTGGGACAAAACCCTATCAGGAGCCTCGTGATATGATGCACTGAAAAGAATACAATGTCACTTCGGTTGTATTCCTGCCCAAAGTGCGTAACCTGAATCTGATCATGAGGAAACATCAGACAAACCCACAATGAGTGAAATTCTGCAACATAATTCTGTCTCACACTCTTTAAAAATGTCAAGGTTAAGAAACAAAGAAAAGGTGAGGAACTAATCCAGGTGAAAGGAGTTGTTAAGGGCCTGACAACTGAGTGCAATGCATAAGTCTGGAGAGAGCTGGAGTAAACTCGTTCTAAAACAGGGGTTGGCAAACTATTTCTGTAAAGAGCCCGATAATAAATATTTTCGGCTTTATGGACCATATGGTCTCTGTTGCAACTACTCAACTCTGTGGTTGTAATGTGAAAGCTGCCATAGACAACATGTAAACAAATGGGCATGATTTTATTCCAATAAAACTTTACTTCTGGAAACAGATGGCAGGTGGGCTGTAGTGTGCAGATCCCACCTCTAAAGGGCATTGGGACAATTAGCAAAATTTGAATATGGATAGAGGATCAGATAATATCTTTACTTTGTTTTGTCAGTGCTAAACTTCCTAAAATTGATAACTGTGTGATGGTTATGTAAGAGAATGTCCTTGTTCTTAGGGGATACACACACATCGTTGAGACGGAGAGAATATTATGCATGGATACGTAGACAGATAGATCTTTATCTATCTATATCACTTTCTTTTTCTAATCCAGACTCTAATCCAAGGTCACCCTTTTCATTCCATCTTGTTTAGTGCAGACTGCTTTTTCTTCTTTTCTCTCTCTTTCATGATTTTGATATTTTCAAAGAGTCAAGCCAGGCTCTTTTTGTAACCTATCTCTCAATTTGTATTTGTCTCAGGATTAGATTCACACTGTGATTTTTGGTAGCACTACTATAAAAGCGATATTCTGTCTCACTCAGCACATCCCATCAGGAAGCACATGATGCCAATTTATGCCGTGATGGGTGACGTTAGCATTGATCACTTGGTGATCAATCAGAAAACACGGGGTTCTCTGGACATCTCCACTCTAAAGGTAACTTGCTTCATCACTCTCCATTTGCTATTTTATAATTTATTGAAACAGCCTTCATTGTGAAATCTGACATCTCCCTCTGTTCATAGGAGCCATCATTTCCTGCATTTTATACACTTACAAAAAGGAACGCGCTGCATTGTATTGGTGACCTTCGAGCTCAAGAGATGCTTGTGAAATCTTCTCGTAAGAGTCAACATTTGTTTTTGTCACATGAAAAATTCTTTCCATTACATTTGCACATAACAGTGCAACACAAAGGCTGGGCCTCTTAATCATGTGGCGGGAGGAACCCTTGCAGAGACCCAGTATGTTTAAGAACACACTCTTCTATTTAAAGGTTATCATGCGAATACCAAATAACTACCACCGCTGGGCATGAGGTGGTGGCTTTGATTCATAGACCTTTCAGGGCTGCCGTGATTTGCATTACTATAGTAAGGACAGTTTTATTAAAAGTTGTACATTATAATAACCTAGATTTTTAAAAACATGAATATGGATCTTAGGGTATTGATGTACCAGCTACACAGCTAATTAAGAGTTCAGAAAATTTAAAAAAAATACTAAAATTAACACTTTGAATGTTTCGAATGATTTTTAGAACTGAAAAGGTATAGGTTTGGTTATGAATGTGGCCCACCAAATGCCTTTCTTGGCACACCTCAGGAGGTACTGACAAGGAAGCTAGGACCCCAGGGACATTTATTTGGGTAGACGTCGTGCACATTCACATCTGTGACCAGGTCCACTTTAGCAACTGGGCATCCTGGCACAGTGAATGGCATGTAATGGGTTACATGTGAAATGAACACCTGAAGCGAATTCAAAGAAGAGAAGGAATGGAGGTTTTCAATCCAAACAGAGAAATGGGGTTGGTAGTGTGGACACATCCTTTGTGAGGGATGAGGCAACATGACATGCCTACCTGTCATGGAAAATGCCAGGCACCTCACAAAGCCAGTGCATTAAGAGAATTTTCAAGCTTGACACATTGGAGCTGAAACAGGAAATCATTTGGGGTTCCTCCGCCTTGATGGATGGGGCCATGTAGTACATTTTGGCTTTGAAAACAAATACACCCTGAAGAGTGAAAGGGAGGCGATTGCTGAGAGTAAACTCAAAAGCCACTGTCCTCCCAATTATCTTTGGAAGAGATAAAGATTTATTGAAGGATGTTTGTTCAGGATGATCAATGGTTTCCTGTCTGGCTTTAGGTACCCAGCAGAAAATTTTCATTTTCTATGGTGAGTGGAGGACACCAATTTATCTCTCTTTCCGAGGTTATGCTTGACTGGAAGCGCACAGAGTGAGCACACCTCACTTAGGCTCTTCCATCACTATCTCCATAGAAAGGGATTCGATAAATCCACTTTAGGAAAATATTCCGCGGTGCATTTGTTTCATATGGAAAGTTTTGATGGTTATTCCTCTCGGACTTGGCCCCAGATCCCTTGGGCAGAAATGAGTGTGGTAGGGATGGGAAAGGACGCTGAGGGACAGCCAGGAGCACACAGTCGCCTGTCATCTGTGGGACAGAATCAGTATTGAGCAGAATTTCATCTGAGAAATTCAGAGCCCCTCCGGCAAGAGCCAGGGAGCCAGAGCTTCACGCTGGAGCTAATCTGTGAGACGGGGCCGGGAGAAGTGAGCCTCTTCCTTCTGCTTTCATTGGCCAAGCGTATATCGAGTACGTTTCATCCCAAGAGCATTGCTCATTCCCCCAAATGCCCTCCATTTCCTGCAGCCCACAGAAGCCCAACCCAAGTTTGGGCAGCAATCCTCACTGTGGGCCTGAGAGAGGCAGAGACTTTGGGCAACAACTCATAGTAGGGAACGGAAAAGATTTCCCAGCATGATGCTCCTGATGGTAATGGGGATTCTTGATCCCCAGAGAGCCTGTACCATTTTCTCCTTCCTGTCTATCCATCCACCTAAACTATCCTTCCTTCCTCAGAGACCATGCTACCCTATAAAATCTGCCCTGGGTAGCTGCCACTTCCCTCCACGCATGTGATCTGCTTCTAACCCAATTTTCCATCTGAGTTAACAAGACCAAGTGAGGTGAAGCAATTTGACCTTGATCCCCAGTGAGCTTGTGACTGAGTCTACATTTAGAAGAGAACTCACCCCTCTCCAACCAGAGCTACTCACAACAGCCACTATGTCCCTGAGCCTTTCAGCTGCACTTAGATGTGGTCTAGATTAATACCCACTTAAGCACCAGATGGATGTTTGCAGGCCACTCTGAAAACTTCTTCACTCTTCCTAAGCACTGTCCATCCTTCCATCAATCAACCAAGCAACTTTGTAAATTAGTAAGACAAAATTTTCCAAAGGACATCCTTGTCTTCCAGTCATTCTTTTTAGCACCTTCATCACTGCAGAACATTTGCTCCTGTTTTTTAAAAAGAAGCATAAAGAGGAAGGCATGAGAAACTTCAGTGGAACTTTCTTACTCATTGCCTGAGATACGCTATTTTCCAGCTTCTTATTTTATTCTCTTCTTTAAAAATTAATTTCTTTTTAAAAAGCAGCAAAACTATCTATAATCTGATGAATTAAAATAGTTTCCCCCATTACTAATGAAACCAATTTTTAGAACTAGCGTTCAATTTGGCAGTTTTAATTATGGACATACTTCCAAATCTGATTAGAGTATCCAACATATATTCAACTGTGGCTGTATGTTTTATTCCAGGAGGAAAAAATGTCCGCTTTCCGTTTGCCCAGAGTGCTTGTTTAGCATTGAATTGGTGAAGGACGTGGATAATTCAGACAGATGGGGACCCTGCCTTGAAGGGTCTTATAGGTGCAGAGAGACACAGGCATGGCTGCAGCCAGGCAGGACGAGAGGACAGCAGGGTGGGGTCCAGGGAGCATTCTTTTAGGAAGAGAGAATGAAAATGTGTCAGAGCCTCAAGGATGCTAGAAACCAAAGGTGGGGGGACCTCTGGAAAGGATTTGGTTTAAATGCCCCTCCCACTCCAACTCTGGATGTGGAGACCTCAGCAAGGATGAAGAGCATTCGGCTCCCTCAGCCTGGACAGACCCCACTGACAGGAGAGTCATAGGCTCACAAAGCAGAACTTATTGGGGCAGGATATATGGATCCAGTTTTCCACATATGGGGATTCCAGCTCCTGGGAAATGCCCAACCCAAGGAGATGTGCACAGGAGACGAGATATGCAAAACAGTGAGCTCAATGCCTTGCATGGAACAGGGGGTTAATAAATATCTCTTGAATGATTAAAAGAATGAGTGAATGGATGGCTGCAAGTTTATTCCCTTTACTCCTTCTGATTCCTGTAGGGTCTCTGTTTTTGAGACCAAGCAAAGATCCTAAGTGAGCTTGCTAAGATGGCCAACCACCTGGAGCTGACAGTAGGTCTACAATATCAACCTAGCCTAGCCGGGTCCCCGTGCCCAGCACGCTAGTGTGGAAAGACAGGAAGCGGGGGTAATAACTAAGCTTGGTCCGGGGCACCCTGTCTCCCAGGCTCTCTTTCAAGTGTACCTCGTGTCTTAACCTTTTAATCCTCACAGCACCTCTGTGTTATGGACATGCTTATTAACCGCATTAACAGATGAGAAAACTGAAGCTCAGGAAAATTAAGTAAGTTGCTCAGATACCCTGCTAGGACTGATGCCAATAGCAATAACCATAGTCCGAATACCACAACCGGATGGAGGCTGTCCTTGAGGAAGAACACGGACACGGGAATCCCCAGGAAATGAATGACATACGGTCAGGTGGGATGCGGTTTGTGGCTCAAGGAAATCCATTCAGTTTGGTAGAAAACCCCTGCTAGAGACTGAATTTACTCTTTGTCCCCACAAAGACCTCCCCCAGTAAGAGACAGGTGGCAGTGACTGAGCAAAAAGTTCAGATGCCATTAAATTGTGGACAGCCAGAAAGCAAAGCAAGAAATGAAAGACAGATTGTGCTGGGAACATGTGGTGGGGCTTAGTGAAAGCCTACAATCTACCACGGATAAGCTATGATCCAAGGTTAGGGCAGCAAGATAAATTCAGTCTCTGCCTGCAAAAGGCCTGCCCTGCTGAAATTCAGCCAGCTTTGCTCAGGGTCTGGATGGCCTGGGTGTAAAGGTACCAGGTCTCAAGGACTCAGAGACAGCATGACTGCTGAGGGTGGAACCCAATGCAAGTAGGCAAGGGAAAGCAAGAAAGCAAGCTGTGTGTCCCAGGGGAGGGAAAACAGGTGTCAGGCAAGTGGTCCTGGCAAAAGGCTGAGATGGAATCCAGCATCCAGAGTGGCCATTCAAGCAGAGGATGAACAGACAATTGGCAGATGGGCGGCATCAGGTATAAGAGTACCTGCAGGTGGGCAGCCAGATGGTACCTGTTGATTCCCAGAGGTACAGGTAAAAAGACAGTTGGCAACAAGTGGCTGTGGTCTACAAGGGGTCCAAGAAACTCACTGATGAGGTCAGAGATCAGCAGAGGCACAGGTGCATGGAAAGATGTCACCGCAGGATGACCAGGCGTTCAAATAGCATCGTAGGATCCCATCAACCAGTGCATATGTCCCTCACTATCCAGATTCTCTGTTATCCAAACCCTAGTCTTGAATAGGGTGGGATGGGTAGGAATTCTGGTATGGGGGGCCCAGCCTTAAGGAGATTAGGTTTTGTGGAGTAGATTATCCTGAAACTGGAAGGACTGAGAAGGACCAGATGCCAGGTTAGTGAATATAAGATTCCCAAATAAGGGCTACATGGACTTGCCTGTGAAGTCTCAACCCTACGGGCAGGTCGGACAGACCACAATGTCTGAATCGACTGGATAATATGACTATTTAAAGTTCTAATTCCCTGTGCCCCTGTTCCCCACACTGTCCAAGGCCCTCCCTGTACAGAGTGGCGTGGATCCAAACCAATGGAAAGTAATTATGCACCAGACCTAAGAGGCTCCGTAGAGACCCCTGCCCAGTGGTTCCACATCCTGTGGCCTTCCACCCAGCACAGAGCTCTGGGATGCTGATGTGAGGATGGTCAATCCAAGCCTCAGTCTTCAAGGGATTTTCTGATTTTTAAATTTTTTCCAATGTTGCCATACTCACTAATGAAAGAAATCACACCAGGAATTCCCCCCACCACTCCATTCTATAGACACACACTTTCTGCGCCCTTGGGACTATGCTCTCTGTCCCACAACTGGCATTTTTCTCCCTGGCAAGAACACTACTTCTTTTTTTCTTCTTTGCCACAGCCAACCTTTCCTGCCAGGTATGTTTCAGTCTCCCCTCTTCTCTTCTTCCGCTAAGCTGGCCTCTGCCTGCACTGCGCTTGCTCCTTAACCTCCCTGTGACCTCTGCGGTCAACTGTAGACAGTTCTGTAGAACCCTGAGGCCCCATGGAAAATGACAGAGTAAACAACAAGGGCTGGGGGCAGTGGTGTGGTTTTTCCTGGCTCAGCCAAGCCTTGCTCCTCTCAAACTCACTGGCCTCCCTTGGTTGCATGGCTCCCTGACACTCCCTCACTCTCAAACTCCCTTCAACTCTTCACATGGGTCACACTCTCTCCTCCCACAGGGTCTTAGTACTTGCTCTTCTGTCTGCCTGAATGTCCTCCCTCTCTTCCTCACTACCTCCTATGCATCCTTTAGATTACAGCTCGTTCATCACTTCCTTGGGGATGTCTCCTCCGATGGGCCAATGAGGCGCATGCTAACTCCGAGGGCACCCTGGCCTGCACTTGGGACAATTGTAATCATATACCCCTTCGTGTGGCTCTTCAGTTAGTGTCCAGCTCCTTCTCTAAGCTATAACTTTACTTATTCCATTCACTCCAGCATCTAGCACAGGATGTGATACCTCACAGATGTCCAGCAAATTGCTGTTGAATCAGTTTATGTCCTTGGGGACCACACTACCAGCCCAGAGCCTATATTTCCATATATGCAGAACAGAAGAAGGATAATGAAAGTAACTTGCCAGAGGGATTGTGGTAAAAATTAAATCATAAATCAAGTATAAATTTCTTCACATGGTACCTGGCCCATGGTGGCACCCCATACCTTATGAGACCTTTCTCCCCCTACATGGGGCTCTAATCTGTAGTTAACCTTAACAGAGACACAAAGCACTAGGAGCATTGACTTTGATGTCAAATTGACCTGTGGTGTGGCCATGATAACACTTCGTCTCACTTAAGCCTCACTTTCTCACCTGTAAAGTGGGGATTTAAATAATACTTATCTCACAGAGTTGTCATTGATAACACATGGAATAGCGCTTTGAACCATCCCCTGACAGGTGATGGTCTGGAATTGGTGTTTGCTATTATTATATTTATTTCTATCACTGGGACCTAATTAGGAACTCATGAGAGAGGAATTATGAAAACTGGTCCAGAGTTTGCCATGAGCTAAATATTGTATTAGGATCCCATAGAGTTGACTCGACTAGATGGCTATCTCTCTGGCCAGGCGAGAGATCCTTCAAAGCCAGGGGAACATCACCATGCTGTTTTGGTTAGAGGACTGCCTTTTGTAAGTTGGCTTCTCAGCCTGTCTATTCAGCAAAATGCATTTTACCGAGACTTGAAAATGCTTGCTTGATCATATTCCCACTTATTCTTTCTGAATACAGCTCTCTTTGAACCCTGCTAAGATTGGCAATTGCATTTCTCAATTCTCAAAGGACACACCAGAGAATAAAGGAAAATTCTATCCACTGTAGTTGGCTGTGTATTACTCAGAAAAGAGTTCATAGGAGACCAGCTTGAGTTCTAGGTGGACAAGGAAAAAAATTGCGAAGGATGAGCCAAATAGATGAACAAAGAAAGTGAAAAAAAATGAAAAGAAAAAAATTTTAAAGAGCAACATACACTTTTTGCCATCAGGGACAGACTGTATCTGAGTTCCTGAATAGAGGTAGGACCACCTTAATGGGAAGAATTAGGAAGGAGTCCATGCTAAAGTCAAGATTCTCCTAACACATTTCTCCAAATAGGACATTACAAAGAGAAGGCTGGGACTCCTTTGAAGGAGCCCAACAGCATCCCCTTATTCTCAGAGAGAGGGCCTACACCATCAGCCTGCAAGTAAGACTCGTGCCTCTACATCTGCTGGAACAGGGGGAATTGTTTAAAGAAACCCTGACATTTATAGGGTAGAAGAGAGAAGCCAAGCAGATCACCAGAAATTCTTTGGAAAGACTCCTATCTATCAACAGTTCTGCTCTGCCTGAGGATGTAACTTCAGGTGATCACTACAGGTCTGGAATCTGACCTGGGACAATTAATGACTTCCTTTGAGGAGCACAGGATGAAGCTCTGCCTTAGTCCAGTGGAAATGGAATTGTTTAGTGTCTTGCATTGGGATGTAGTAACCTACCCTACAAGCTGCATGGTACATGGATTACAAGACTTGGATGGTCCGTCTGTATTAATAGGGTCAAAGAGGGATATTTGAGAGCAACTATATCATTCACTATGAAATGAATGATAGGCAATTATATGCAGTTATTTTTGGTGTGTATGCACGTGTGCATGTGCACACGCACACACACACACACACACACACACGAGCGCGCTCTCTCTCTCTCATTAGGCTGTATTATTGGGATTGTGTATTTTTCCTAACCATTCCCTCAACAACAAATTCAAAAGCTGCTCGATCCTCTTGGTCAGGTATCTCCAAAGACAATCTATCTTTCCTAGTCATGTTCTCTTCCTCTTCTGGACTTCTCCTTTGCAGGAATACTTTTCCGTTTTCACCATTGCAGATGGCAAAGTTCTGGTAACTTTTGAAACAACGCAAGTTACTAAGTGTATAGCCTCTGGCAAACTGTTAAATTCTGAGTCCATTTCCTCCACTAGAAAACCGGAATGATAATCCTTCCCCCTCGTAGGACTGGTGTAAGGATTACATGGCATCATAGAGGTAAAGCACCTTAAAACACGCCTGGCAAGAGAAAGGCTAAGTAAATGATAATTTTCCTCTTTTTTTCCCTTCCATATTCTAGTGCACCAAATTGGACATATCTTGTATTTACTTCAAAGTTTCATATTAACTACAGAGAACTTTTCAACCTGCCCTTTCTCAAAGCTTGCGTTTCAATCTGGAATCGTCATCAGCCATGTAAAAAGCTCTAGCTACTGCTTTTCCTATTTTGCTATTCATCAGACCTGTGCCCTCCTTGAACTTTAGGAGATCTCCTCTGCCCTAATTCTAAAATGATTACTGGAAACAGCTTTGGCTTCTCTTTTTCTATCTGCATCGTGTTGGGAGGAGTTTGGGGATTGTCGTGGCTTTTCATGGCAAGAGAACAACTTTCAAATTAAATGCCCATTAAAAATCTCCCTCTAGTTGACAGAGTCATGACAAATTGCAAACCTGGCCCTAGGTAATTTAACCATCTCTTGCATTGCCGCAGTGATCAAGACAAAGCAAAAACTAGCTTCTATTCACACTGTTTTTGGACCTGAATCCTCTGGTGCTTGGAGCTGAGAAGAGGACCCATATGTTTGGACTGGATGGCAGGGGCTTTGGAAATCAACCATTGTAGTTGGCAGGGGAGTGGATCCCTGGGCTGGACAGGGCAGAGTGTTCATATAATTGAGAGTAATTACATTGACAAAGAGGGGAAGTGTAAGGGCACCTCATAATTATAAACAGATGTGTTTGAATAATGGCAACTGGCCTTTCAGGGGGCCCAACACACTGATGCTACAGCAGGGACTCCTGTCCCCAGTTGTACAGAGATGCTTCCACACCTCTGATAACCCAAACATGGCAAGCCAAAGAGATTGAGCTATTTTCAGAGAAAACTATACACATGGAAATCAGATGAGAAGGACAGTACAGTAAGAAAAAACGTTGGTTTTGGAACCAGATAGACTGGTTTAAATAGCAGATACACTACTTAATAGCTGGATGATTTCACATTAGTTCTTTAAGCAATCTGTGTCTCAGTTTCCTTATCTCTAAAATGGCTACATGGATTTGTTAGCAAAACCTGGAAACTGTAGGTCAACTGTCTGGCATATAATACGTCTACAATTAGTTTCTAGTCCAAACCAAGTTCATTGTTTGCAATCTTCCACCTGGTCTCCCTGCTTCCATTCTGATCCCAGGATTATCTGTTCTCCAAAGGGAGTTTTTTAAAACATAAGTCAGAACATACAACTGCTCTAAACTTTCAAATAGCTTCACATTACACCTGGATTAAGATCCAGGATCCTTATCCTATAAGATCAAGGCTCAGCTCTTAGGACTCTCCAACCCCCTCTTCTCCTACTTCCCCCTTTCTAGTGCCCCCACCCAAGATTCTCTCTTGGTTCTTTAAGCATGCCAAGTTTGTTTCCCTAAGTCTTTGCATTCCTGGACCCTTCTCATCACTCATTTCCCAGTTTAAATATAATAACTCAAAAGCAGCGTTCCTTGCCCACTGTCTCGGTTGAGTTTCCTGGAAACAGAGCCTAAGAGAGGGGTTGGGGAGCACATGGATTATTTAAAGGTATGCTCAGGGGAAGCCTGCGATGGAGTGAGGGAAACAGAGAGGGGAAGAGAAAAAGAGAACAAGGACACAGTCTTAGATGCGGTCTTAGGTAATGTCCAGCCTTGGACTGATCTATGCGTTATAGTGGGGGAAAGATCTGGTGCGTATAGCATTGCTCATAGGTGGCCTGCCTTGAAGTAAGGAGCCCGGCTTTTGTACCGTGAAATCAATCAGTCATTGGCTGCCTCACAGGTATCTCCTACCAGCTAAGGACAATTCTCAGGAAAAGGTTACAGTTTTAAGCCACTGGCCACAGAATTACCCTCCCACAGCTGGATGTGTGTACTGGGTTGTAAACAGGAACACTCAGCACCCGCACTCACCTGCTGCAATCACCCGGGCCAGCATGGCCGTGGCCTCGCTCTGCCACCTAAACCTGGCTCAACTCTCCGGCTTACATTTATTCTCCGATATTTTTCTTGCTTCATTGTTTGTTGACTTTCTGTCTCCCTGACTGGAATATCGGATTTTGAGAGCAAAAACCTTGTCAGTTTTGTTCATGGACAGATCTCCTGACTCCAGAACAAATCCTGGTTTAATGAGTGAATGTTAATTGCCAGGCACTTTCCTTCTTCTGAAATGGAAAAAAGTTCACGTTCAGACAAAGAACGTGTCAAAAACAAAATGAGAAGACTGAATCCTCTGTGTCATGGTCACCTGCTCCCTGGAGTTCCTTTGTTTTCTATGCCATTTTCATGTTCCATCAGTGGAAAGTCAGCTTTTTTTTACAGCATTCCAAAGAACATGGCTTATAAACTGTGTTTTCTAAAACAATGCTATCCCCCACCAGCATGGCAGCTCTCAGCACGTTTCCTGAAATATTTACAGAACGGATTTGAAGAGAGGGAAAGAAAAGGCTGTCCCCAGAAGCTTATCTCCACAGTTTATTTAATATGACTTCCCCCAAAAGATAGTCCTCAACCGGTTAATTGTTCCCGGGGCCAAGTTTTATGGAGTATTTTCTACAGAAGATGCTATTCCCCACCCCAGATCTTTCATGTATATCAAAGCACAATCTGTTATGTGTGTTACTGCTGTCTCCCTCTTCCTCCCTGTCTTTGGGGAAAGGAGATTATGGGGAAAGAGCAACATGTGAGAGGATTAACAGGATAATGAGATGTGTACCCCTACCTCATGCTGTGTCCGCACAAATCATACACACGCGGCTCTCGTTGAGAAATGATGGCTGCCAACAGCTTTTGTAGCAGCCTTCTCAGTGAAAGTTCCAGCTTCCCATGAGCCCTGTAGCCATCAGAAAATTATCAAAATTGTCTGAGAAATTCTGGGCCATTCAAATAAGGAGCCAGAGGCATGAGGAAAATAAGGCAATCAATTTGCTTATAGGAAGGTGTAAGAAGACTCATGAGGCCTGGGGCATTGTAATGCAAAATAATAGAGTGCTATTTGGAGGCCTTACAAAGCATCGATAATTGTACTAAGCAATTTCAAACTTGGTATCATTGAATCCTTAACTAATGCTGTGAAATACACTGTGCATTTGTTTTATGGATGAGCAAGCCAATAGACATGGAGCATATGCAAGTTACCTTATATCACACAGTTGCTGTGGTGGCTGTTTGTTGTTTTGGCTGGGTGTTTTGTATTGTTTTGCATTATTTTTGTTGGATGTCCAGTATCCTCTTGCCATTACTGAAAACATAATATTCTGATTTGCCTTTGAAAATGCCTTTCCCAAACTTTTCATCCATATTGTTCAAGCGGTGCTGACCCCATTCCATTCTATGTCTAGCTAATCAAATCGTTCCATTATCCTGGCCATTTTGTGAGTTCAGGATAGGCACATGGCCCTAGCCAGACTAGTGAGACTCAGTTCCTGAGTTTTCTTGGAAATATTAGAAAAGAAAATGCCTCTTTCTTCTGGGATTGCTCAGGTGAGATGAGTGTAGCTAATTGTAACCAAGTTGCTACCTGATAGGGAGAGTTTCGTCACAAAATACTGACATGAAAGAAAATAGAGACATGATAAAAAGAGGCATATTCCTGATGCTATCATTTTAGCACCTGTATTCCACCGTTGCTGAAGCTAATGGTAGCTCTGGGACTTTTTAGGAGGCCAATACATTTGCTTTATTCCTTAAGACATTTAAGGTGGATTTCTCTTTCTAGCAACTGGCTAAATCTTAATACAGAATTAAGGAAGTAATGTCGACCTTGGATGTTAACTGAAGAACGGCTAATCCCTCAATGCTTGTGTACATACCTGGAAAGCAGATACATTCCGAGGATCATGTAAGGGGAAGGGATTGGATATTCAATCTACTTTTCCTCCTGAACCTTTGGCTACTTCAGGGAGCCCCAGTGGGTGACACAGTGTGTCAGAAAAGGACCGTATCCGACAGACAACTCTTATGCAACTGGCCACAGAACTAGCCTAGAAGAGAAAGAATGATAACAGGGATTGAAACACGAAAGGAACTGGGCTTGGAATCAGCACTAGATTCAAATCTCAGCTCTGGTGCTGCATATCAAATAACTCCGGAGAATTACTGAACCTCTCTACACCTCACTTTTCTCATCACTAGAATGTGCTGATAAAACCTATCTCAGAGGGCTGTTCTGAGAAATAAGTAACAGTATGCATGCAAAGCCCTCAAGAAGTATTGCCACTCTATGAATATTACTAGTTCCCCACCCTGTCTCAGGTACAGCCGATCTCACTCTGGCTACTGAAACTCACAAATATGGTTATAGGGAAGTGGCTAGGAATTTCCCCCCATGTCCACCCAGAAATAGAGTTTCCTGTCTTTAGGACAAGTAAACAGGCAAGTTTGGGCTTGCTGTCTAAGAATTTGAATAACTGGGTATATATGTAGACTTTATTATAGAGTCTTAGAGGGAAGTCATGTTTCTAAACAAAACCAACCCACCTCATAGGATATTTCATTTCAGCCAAATAACCGATTATGTCTTTGACACCTTGTCGAATAACTGGTATGACTGATTTGTCTCTTCCCTCTGAATGAAGGTTGTCTGGATCGATCAAGCCAATGAGGTTTCTTGACAAGTTGTAATAATAACGGCGCCATCCTTCATCTCCATCCTGGCCCTTGAATGGGGAACAGGTGTGTCCAAGGTCATCAGCACTCGAAAGAGTTGCTTAAAATCAGTGACACATGGTAATGAAAAATCTAGTTGGAGTTAGGGTATAAATAATGACTAGAAAAAAGTTGGAACAGGTTTCTTTCCTGAAGGAAGTAACTAAGCCTTGATCATCATCCCGCCATGGGCAACCAAGGGGGCCAGTCAAGGGCAACGTGCATTGTCATGAGGACTCAAACTGCAAGGGGATGGATGGAGAGATGCCCAGGTCCTGGTCTTGGCTAGCATTACTAGAATGCATTTATTCCACATGCATTTACTGAGGATGCATTCTGCACCAGAAAGGGTTCTAGGTGCTGGGGTACAGAAAACACTCGCATCCTCATGGAGCTTAAAATTGATTGGGAGGAGACAGACAAAACATAAGAAAAAATATATTGTGTGTTAGAAAATGATAAGCCTTGCGAAGAAAACAATAAAGCCAGGAAGGGGAATAAGAATGATAGATACCAGCATGCAGGAAGTAAAGGTTGCAATTTAAAAGAGTGTTTACTGAAGACCTCAATGAGAAGTTGGGTTTTTTTGCGGGGAAACAAATAAAGGAAGTGAAGAAAAGGAAAAAACAAAACCTGCGTGGATTTCTGGGAGAAGAACATTCCTTCAAGTAGAGGTCTGCCTCAAATGCTGGAAACAGCGAGGAGAATCAAGGGGCAGAGTAGGAGGGTAGAAGGTGAGGTCAGAGGGCAGACAGTGTGGCGTGAAGTGAGGTGGGGGCTAGAAAGTCAAAAGCTTTTTCCTTGCAAGGGGTGGGAGCCATCGATGGGCTTTGAGCAGCTCTCACTTATGTTTCATGAGCCCTCTGTTGCTGCTGTTCTGAGAAGAGACTCTGGAGGTGCATGGGGAGGGTAAGCAAGATACGGGCAGTGAGACCAGGCAAGCGCTTATTACAACAATGCAGATGACCCATGAAATGGGCTTACACCAGGATGACAGCAGTGGAGAGCGTGAGGGGCGGCTCATCCTTATAGAATGTTTTAGATTGTCCTCAGGCTTCACCTATGGCCTGGGATAAAGCACGTGGTCATCGTGTTAGAAAAGTTCTGGAAGAGAAGTTCTAATGGATTGAATAAAATTGACAAGGTCCCAGGTCGAGAACCTCAAGGCAGTTTAGCAAGGCGCCATGTTGGAATCATAACCTAGAGGACAAATTTATAATTTCTCAAGCCTTAAAAGTGAGGCAAAAAGGAAATAAGGGATGTGGGGGGCATCATGGCTCAGAAACGAGGCCAACCGTGGTGACCCATGTGTGGGGGGTGTTACAGAGCCCCTTAGAAGTCATAAGTGTGGCAGGAAAGAGGAACAAGAGAACTCAGGGAACCCCGCCCGCTGACAGAAGGTGTCAGGAAAGGAGCACCCCCAGGAATCAAGGTGGAAATGAGGATGACAGAGAATGACAGCCCAGGGGATGGGCTGTGCTTTGTGCACGACGGGGAGAAGGTCATGGGTGGCTTGGGTGGGGCAGGTATGAAGGGCCGAAGGCAGATGCCAACGGATGGCCTCATCAAGGTTTTCTTTTTGTGGCAAGCCCGAGTTAGCATAGAAAGTGGCTCCTTCTCTTCCCGGCAATGACACTGATTGAAGACGATCCTCCCAGATTTCATTGCAGAAAATGAAGAACGGCTCCTGGTGATTGTGATTTTCTGCCTCCCTGCCCCAGTGCTGAGGAGGGAGACGGTTCATCCTTCACGCCCCTTCTTCTGCGGCTCTCACCCTGGGGTGAGGTGCATCTTTCACCTGGACAGAGTCTGGGGGTCTGACGACAGTCAGAGCTTGTTTTGTTCATCTTCCAAATCCTTCAGGCCAGAGCACAAGCCCTTGCAGAGGCCTAAATCTGAACACGAAAGGAAATCAAAGGGAGAAAACGGATAGACTGGTGATGGGTAGTAAGGAGGGCACGTATTGCATGGTGCACTGGGTGTTATGCACAAGTAATGAATCATGGAACTTTACATCAGAAACCAGGGATGTACTGTATGATGACTAACATAATATAATAAAAAAACAATAAAAAAGTAAAATAAAATAAATGATATAATTTGAAAAAAAAAAAAAAGAACCTATGTGCATTAACCATTTCCTCTCTGTCGGGCATCATAGCAAATACTTCTCCTGTATCCATTGTCTGCAACTCTCAACCCCCTCCCCAGAGGCGGGGGCTGGAAGGTAACTAAATGGAGGAACTGAAAACAGGTCCTGCCCAGGTCCCTCCACCCTGAGGGCACACCTCAACAGCACGAGCACCCAGGTCACCCTGCTGCCTGCAGGCCAGGCTCCCGAGGCAGGGGAGATTCAGCCTCTCCCGCCGTGCCACCAGAAGGATCCGCACCAAGCAGTGACATCAGGCTGCCTCTGTCCCCAGCACCACCTGGCGCAAGCCTGGGATAACCGAGGAGGAGAGGGAGCGAGGGCAGGGACTTGTATTTTCCGGGCACATCTTTGCGACAGGTTTTTATTTTCGGTCTTTTAGATACAAGATTCCATTTGCCCTCATCATAGCTCCACTAGGAAGACGTTATTTCCATGAGAAGACTGAAGCTCAGAGTGCTTATCCAGAGGCTGTCAGTGGCTTTTGGGGGAGGGAGGCTCAGCCCCATAGTCAGTCTGTTTCCAAATTGCATGCTCACTGTTGCTGGAGCCCTGGGGAGTTTTGCTGGTTTGGGCAAGGTCAGAAAGGCAACTCTTTGATCCTTTTCCTTAAGAGTCACAGAAATTAAATTCAGAAAATCAGACTTGTTAGAATTGCTGAGGTCAGAAAGCCCCAAAGAGGCATCCTGGGTTTCACGCTCACACAGATAAGCGAACAATGAGGAAAGTGGATGGTCAAGCCCCTTACTGTCAGTGTTCGAGAGTGACCCCGCACATGGGGCCCCAGCACCTGGCTCTGCCAGTCACTAGCTGTGTGACCTCACACATGGTAACCCGCCTTTCTGTTTCTCGGTCACGAACTGTCTTGGGTATAAGAACTTGCTTCCTCGAAGCCTTCTTACGGGGATAACGGGAGACGCTGCTTTATAGCCTTGAGCACCATGTGTATGGTGTGCTGGGAAGTCCTACAGTAGTGCTGGTTGTTGACTAGCACTTTTTTTTTTTTTTTTT
>NC_048223.1:86407443-86480630 GCF_002007445.2 Ailuropoda melanoleuca
AAATAGTGGCGAGAGTGGGCATCCTTGTCGTGTTCCTGATCTTAAGGGAAAGGCTTCCAGCTTTTCCCCACTCTTAACCATAGTAAGTTCACTCGATAGCAATTTGCTTCTCAGGCTCATCATATTTATTTGGAATTATTTAGCATTACCATTGGAAGGAAGAGCTGAGAAGGGAAGAAAAGGGACAGGAAACTAAGGACAGAAAAGCTGGTGGGTGATGTTTGAGAAAGCGAGTGGGACCTCGTTACCATATGTGGGACCACCTTAGTCCAAGAGGCAGCTGGCAGCCAGGATTGCCTTTCCAGGAGGCAAGTAGGGTCCCAGGAGTGATGTGGTGAGCACCCAGACCACCTGGGATAGGAACTTATCTGCAAGGTCATTTTCTTTAAAAGTGTTAGAAGCCCTGCTCCTGGCAGGGCTTAGGCACTGCTGGGGGTGACCTGGCTGACAGGCTCATTTTCCCTTCTGCTTTATCAAGATTCCAAACCACCTCCTTTCCGACCAGCCAGCCCTCTACTCTGGCATTGGTGGTAAAGGACAAGCTGCCAGGATGTGTTTGTTTATCATGCAAATGGTTGCAAATTTTCTGCTCCGGATCCTTCCTCCTCCTCCTCCAGTCCCCCCTCCCATCTCTTTTTGCTCTGATGGCTTTAAGAATCATTATTTCTCTTGTGCTTTCTACTGAAAAAAACAAAAGAGAGAAGTCTAATCCTCAACACAGGCTATGGCTCCTAATTATCTTATTAAAACTATCTGGAGTCCTTAAGCCTTTTAGGTCCATGGCCCTAGGACAATCTTTCTACTTTCTGATGTCAATTTTCAGTGAAGTTTTAATGCCTGCTGTCGGGTATGAGGTGAAGGGAACTTTGCTGTAAAACATATACTTATCAAAACATGATTCTCCAAGTAAACAGTCTCAGCTTTAAGAAGCCCACAAGGAGAAGGAGCAATTTGGAGTGTTTACTCTTCACAATGAAGGCCCACCTGAAATGTCATCAGGCTAGGAAACAGGAACACTTGTAGAAGCCAAGCTTATTTTTAAATATAAAATAATAATTTTTAAAAACTGCCTTTGTTGTTAGTCTGAAGACAGCTCACCTGATCATTTGTCAAAGCCATGATTCTTACTAACAATGAAGTGAGGGAAACAGGCAGAAAAGAGAGGAGAGAAAGCATTTATTTTGAAGGGGAAAATAAAGATCTTTTTCTAACATGATTGCCAATGTCCTATCTCTCTGATGGCAGAAAACACACCAAAAATCTGGGTCATTATATGGCAGCACCTCTGGATATGACGATTATCTAAGTAGATGTGGGTTAAAGATGGGAAACTTGCATCACTGGAAGCCTCCATGGCCCACAGAATAGTTCACCCTGATAAGAAGCCCAGTTGGCCACAGGATGTCACTAGCCTCTTAGTCTGCCCCCAAAGACCATCACGACCCTTTATCTATTTGTATAGCTTAGTCTCTTTTTTTTTTAATGTTTTTTTATTATATTATGTTAGTCACCATACAGTACATCCCCGGTTTCTGATGTAAAGTTCGATGATTCATTAGTTGCGTTTAACACCCAGTGCACCATGCAATACGTGCCCTCCTTACTACCCATCACCAGTCTATCCCATTCCCCCACCCCCCTCCCCTCTGAAGCCCTCAGTTTGTTTCTCAGAGTCCATAGTCTCTCAAGCTTCATTCCCCCTTCTGATTACCCCCCCTTTCTTTATCCCTTTCTTCCCCTACCGATCATCCTAGTTCTTATGTTCCATAGATGAGAGAAATCATATAATTGTCTTTCTCTGCTTGACTTATTTCACTTAGCATTATCTCCTCCAGTGCCGTCCATGTTGCAGCAAATGTTGAGAATTCGTTCTTTCTGATAGCTGAGTAATATTCCATTGTATATATGGACGTCTTTTGTCACTTCAACCCTTCCCTCTCAAAGTCCATGTTCACTTCATGTCAAATCATGTCTTTAGCTTCCCCAAGCCATCTTGCTTCTAATATCTCCAGGTCGGGTCTACCCATACTACCCTATCTTACCTCTTGCCTCAACCCTCTACCACTTTCTCTGCTAGCAAATTCAGCACAAATACCACCTCCCCTGTGAACTTTATCTGACCCCACAGCAGCTGTGTCCTTCCTCCCTGATGTTTCTGCTTGACTCTGTGGAGCCTCAATCATCGTCAATCAGTCATTGTCACGTCAATCCTGCCACAAGTGTCGTATCTTTTATCTCCAATTATTCACCATTTAGGCTACGGACTCCTGGGAGTTTCTTTTGTACATATGGAGAAACAGAGGCAGAGTGCTGTTTTAGCCTCAAGAAGTCCATCCTGCAGAGAATACAAGTTAAGATTTTAGTGTGCTGGGTAATCCCTACTTGTGAATCAACGAAACAGAGTGAGCCCCAAAAGAATTTTATGAGAACTTGCCATGCTGGACACCAGTCAACATCTGAGCAGTGAATCATTTAATTAAATTCAACACGCTTGCCTGTCCCCAACTGGGAGCCAGGAATTTTAGTGGCTACTGGTTTGGAGACGCACCAAATGGTCCAGCATGAGGACTGTTCATTGAGAAGCTATACACCAAATGAGGAAGTAGACGAAACAGTGATATAGTCCATGTGGGGTAACTGCCAATAGTTGGGATTTTTCTTCTCTTTCTTCTTTCTTTCTTTCTTTCTTTCTTTCTTTCTTTCTTTCTTTCTTTCTTCTTTTTTCTTTTCTTTTCTTTCTTTTCTTTTCTTTTCTTTTCTTTTCTTTTCTTTTCTTTTCTTTTCTTTTCTTTTCTTTTTTCTTTTTGTCTTCTGCTAGTAAGACCAGTTGGGTTTCTTGTAGTCTCCATCCACTATCCCTAGTTCTGCCTCCTGCTGGGATCCACAAAACATTCAGAAGTCTCTATAATACAACAGTATAACTTTGTGGGTGTTGTTGTTTTTGTTGTTGTTGTTCTTTTTATAAGCACTCTTAGGCTACTCTTAACCTTTTGCCTCAAGCCATCACTTTTTTTTTTTTTTTAATGAAACACCTGTCTTTGTTTCTGTCCCAAAAGAATGGCTTCCCCCTGCTGGCTACTCTTTCCTGGACTCCCTGCATCTGTCGGTGTTTCTCTTGAGAGTATGCTGGCCAGCTCCAGACCCCTGGGCCAGCTGTGGTCTGAACGACGGTGTCTCTTCTTTCACCACCACCTTCGTCTATGTTGTCAGCTCCTTCCCTAATCCATCTCCTGATGGCACTGGCCATTTCTTCAGAAAGCTTTGGACCGTGATCCAGCATATTGGATACCTGTGTATTAGAACCTTTTCCTATTCCTGTCATGCAGAAACTTGATAGGAATATCATCATTGCCTTTATAAGTCCATAATACACATCTGAACAGGATAAAAACTATGTGCAGCCTCTGTCACAAAGCAATGATTCCTATCCAGAGAATCAGGGATGAGGGAGGGAGGTGGGGTATTAACATAAGGCTGTCAATATTTTATTTTGCCAAACAAAGGCATTATTTATTGAAGGAAGAAGAAGAAGAAGGAGAAGAAGAAGAAGAAGGAGAAGGAGAAGGAGAAGAAGGAGAAGGAGAAGGAGAAGGAGAAGGAGAAGGAGAAGGAGAAGGAGAAGGAGAAGGAGAAGGAGAAAAAGGAAAGGAAAGGAAAGGAAAGGAAAGGAAAGGAAAGGAAAGGAAAGGAAAGGAAAGGAAAGGAAAGGAAAGGAATGGAAAGGATACACTGCCATCTACCATCACCATTATTTCATGGGAGAAAGGACAGTCACACTCCCATGCCCACCATCAATGTGCTACCTATCATGATGCCACAGCACATGCTTTACCAGTATCTGTGAATGAATGGATGTATAAATAAATATGATTTATAGGAAATAGGCTCCACTGAGTTAAAAATTATCTCCAACAATTCTTTAGTTCAGTGACTATTGATCTGGTAGCAAGAAAAGATTCATTTGCCAGAGTGGACATGGCCAAAAGAACAGTTTACTGGCCTTGTGTGACCAAGTGAATTTGTCTTGTGTGCTACCGTCTCCTGAGTTCTGCATACACCCTGCCTTCCAGCAGGCCTTACATCCCCGCATCCTGGTCTTACAATCTTGACACCCCACTGCCATCAACAGGATGGCACAACCACTCCTCTGTACCCCCACACCATAGCTCTGAGAGCTCAGAGTTCCTGGCAATCAGCCCAAGACAACGCACACCATGGGGACTCCAGCTCCAGGATTCATGTGACAAATACCTCAATGATAGCTCTCCTTCCTCACCCCCAGCTGATAAGCCTAACTCAGCACCCCCACCTACGAATCCTCCCATGGCATTACACTTCCCTAAAGTTCTGTTCTTATCATAGGCTTCTGCATCTCAAAAATCTTTAGTGACTTCCCATTAGGCACAGAAACAGGCCCAAATCCTTAGACAAGCATGAAAGGACTCCCATGATCTGACTTTAATGTATCTTTTCAACCTCAATGCCTTCTAGCAGTTTGCCTTCAGCTCCCCTGTGGCCTTGCAATATCTGCTGTGCTTCTTCGCAAGGGTCTGTGTCTTCTGTCCTCTGCTAGAGAAGGAGCTGGGTGCCTCCCTCGCCCCTGCACAAAGTCCCACAAACACTATCTCAAATTGTAACTGTTAGGTGAGTGAATAAGGCAGGCACAGGTCGACGAAGCTCCATCTTCACTCAGTTACCCATGGTGTGACCCGCCCCAGCACCGAGCCCAGGGTTAGGTACCTCACAGGTCCTCAGTGCATAGGCCTGGCCTAAATAAAACATGGAAAGCAAGAAGAAAGGGAAGGAGGAAATGGAGAAATGAGCTCCAGGGGGTCAGGATTTAAATTATATTACACTCTGTCCATCGCATGTTCTGTCTGGGACCACAGGGTGAAGACGGGGTAGATAATGCTGAGACAGTGAGACTGACTCAGGCGCTGCAAACCAACTCTGTCCACAGAGTCAGAGAAGGAGAACAGTCTCCTGTCACAGGCGTGGGAGGGCCTGTCCTCTGCAAAGAAGAGGCAAACTGAATGTCTGGAGTCAAGGCAAGTATACCAAAGGCGGGATGGAGGTCAAACACAGGTGGCTTCCAACTGATCCCTGGGCTCATTGCTGTATCCAGATCTTCTGGATCCTGGCTCTGTGAGCCAGTAGTGTTCCGGTGGTCCCATCAGATACTTGTCTATGGTCCCTCAAAGGCAGCAACCACACAAAAGTGATAGCTTTCCATGGAAGTCTCCCCCAGATCCTCTTCTTAGTCCACTTTGGTAGACCTTCTCAGCAACTTCAGCCTGTCCACTTACTCCATTTGTCCAGGAGACTCAGTCTGTGCCTTTCCTCTGTTTATCCACCTTTCTCTTTTAGACCTTCACTGACTCAGTTCCTCCCACAACTGTGGAGGTTGGTTACTATAATAAATTCCACATTCCGCAGTACTTGCAGTAGCTCTCCTTCATGATCAAACCCTGACTAACTGCTAATGAAGGGGCCTCTATAAATCCAATCTTTTTTGGGCAGGAAGGAGCCTGAGAAAGCTATTCCATTGCAAACATGGATCATTTGTTCAGGTGAAAGGAGATGTATTAAAACGTACCAAGGATTTGTTTTAATCAGGTATGGTAAGACAAAGACACAGAAATGACTGTCACGAAGGACGAAGTTTATACTCACAGATCCCTAAAAGCAAAAAGCAGGAGGAGGCAGGCCACACCATGCAGGGCCATGGGGAAGGACAGAGACGGTCAGGAGGCATAGAGGGGCAAGAAGGGAAAGAATGATCCAGAGCCTTTATGGGGATTTTTGGAAGAAGGAATGAGTGAGGTAGGGTAGATATGCTGAGTAAGCCCAAGATTAGATAGTTTGAATAATTTCAGGTGGGCTCTGAGCTATTGGGGTGGTCCCTAGTTTTCTAATACCTGGCTCTAGTATGATTTAGGGCAAAAGGAATATTGGTGTGTGAGAGTTTGGTAAAATAGATGGTTGCAGGTGTCATCTCTGGATTGGCTGATGTCAAAGGTGTCATAGAAGAGGAGGGAGTTTCCTATCTCTAAGAGTTAGCTAGCCCTGGGGGGGAGTCAATCTGTCTAGCATGAAGGATCCAAGTGCCAGAGCATCGAGAATGTAGAAAATAAGAAAATATAGTCAATACGGGACAGATGACTCAGAGGGTGGAACCAATGGCCCAAACAACAAAGCTAAGATCTGAGGAGAAACAGATATAACACAACTAAGATCTGAGGGAGCAAACCCAGATCCTGATCAATACACATCCCTAACCCCGAGAGCTGAGGGAGTTGTGACATGTGCCCAGTCAGAATTCAGAATTGCTATGGAACAATGACGTTTATATGCCTCGTATTTCCTCCCTCTGTAAACATGAGTTTTTATAGCAGTTGCCCTATGTCTGTTGTCACGGCATGTTGGGCTGTGTCTCTTTAGCTCATAGGCCATCTGATCTAGAAGAACCACACTAAAGACCTATCCCCAAGGAGTGGCACGCCCATCAGGTAAGTTTCTCATACGCTTTTGGACATGATTAAATGATAAGAGCCTGATCTTCAAGCCCAAGTCTGATGCTATAATTGAATAAGACTTTTATGGTCACTGGGATGTGGGGATGTATATTTTGCATGTGAGAGGAATGTAAATAATCTGTGTCCACAGGATGAACTCTGAATAATTGAAGATGGTGGTGATTTGTTTTCTGTTTCTTCTTGTTGTTGTTGTGGTTGTGGTTTGTTTTGTTTTGTTTTGTTTTGTTTTGTTTTTGTTTTTACCATTCCCTGCATCTAGAGGTGAGAACAAATCCCCTTCCCTTGAACATGGGCTGGACTTTACACCTGCTTTGACCATTCAAGTGTGGTGGAAATGACCTTGCGTAACTTGTAAATCTAGACCTAAAGAGATGTACAGCTTTTGTGCACTAGGAATACAGTTGCTGCACTGGGAGAAGGACAAATAGTGTGGAGAGGCTGGGTAGAGGATCAGCCAGCTCTCTAGCTGACCACCCCACTGAGTTCCCAGCCAACAGTGCCCCCAAACATTAGTCATTTCAGTGAGTCATGGTTGGTCCAGCTTAGTCAAGCCTGCAAACAATTGCAATCCTAGCCAATTGAATGAGGACCGAAGGCACCCCAGCTAAGCCCAGGTGAGCTCTAGAATTTTGAGAGATAATCAATGGTGGTTATTTTTTTTCTAAGCCATGGGAGGGAGAGTGGTTACATAGCAAGAGATAGATGGAATAACAAGAAAACAGCAAACATAGAAATGCTTCAAAAATATTAATCTAAAAGCAAGATTATAGAATCTACCCTGTGAACTTTGATTTTCCCACTGCACATACTTCTAAGAGTCTGCTTGTCTCTACCCCTCTCCAAAGAACCACCTTCCTCTAAGGAAGGGCAGCCACAAATCCAGCATCTGGATGGACACATTACATCTTCTCTCTGTCTGGACAAATCTTCTCTGTCCTTCTTCTCCAGTTTCCTCTGTTAGCACAGACAAAGAAACACTCTTAAAACAAAAACAAAACAAAATATTGAAACATCCCTTGGAGATTGATGCTCCTGAATAGGGAAGTAACAAACATTTTATGGGTTCTAGCCACTCTGTTTTCATTTTGCTTTTATATTGCTACTGGCAAATCTACATATTCTAAAAGTATATCTCCACAGTCTGAGGACAAAAATTTTAAATTTCCTTTATAGATTGATGCCACTGAATGAAGAGGTAACGTGTTTATCTGGTTCTAGCCGCTCCGTTTTCATTTCACTATTGTATTGCTTTTGGCAAATCTACATATCATAAGAGGATATTTGTTTCTGCTTGCCTGAAGCTTGTTAATACCTTTCCAGAGTTGCCTAAAACATGAGTAAGATTATGCAGGACAGTCACCATGGCTCAGGATCCAAATTAAAGCAACCTAATTTGACTGATGCTCTCACACTCATCAGCCAGGCAGGGCAGCGCAGAGCAGTGAAATGCACACACAAGGAGGTTGCCAGAATTAGTGAGGAAAAATACAGGACATCCAGTTAAATCTGAAGTTTGAATAAACAACATGTCATTTTTTTTTAGTGCAAATATACTCCTCTGCACTGTTTGGACATACCTAAACTAAAAACATAGTTAAATGGATGTTTACCTGGCAGCCCTATCTTACGTCTCGGTAAGATCTCGGAAGTCAGGTCTGTTTCCTGTGGTTATGCCTCCTTTTTAAAAATGTGTCCCTTTTTCTACTTTTGTGGGACCCATTGTAATGTGGTCATGCTTTAAC
This sequence comes from Ailuropoda melanoleuca, assembly GCF_002007445.2. Classification (NCBI taxonomy): domain Eukaryota; kingdom Metazoa; phylum Chordata; class Mammalia; order Carnivora; family Ursidae; genus Ailuropoda; species Ailuropoda melanoleuca. The sequence goes on from NC_048223.1 coordinate 86,415,722, forward strand.
ACGTGACATGGGAAAACAGAGGAACACAGGAACACAGAGCAGTAGGGAGGAGCCCTCACACCTATTGGGCACTTAAAATGCATCCAATATTTCACATATGCTTTTTCATGCGATCCTCTGAACAATCCCAACGGATGTGAGTGTCACCACTTTGCTCTGAGGAAACAGACACTCAGAGAAAGCCTGGCTCATGGTCGCACAGGTAGCTCGAGGCTCCGCTCTCTGACCAGAACTACCTGGTTCCCAAATTCATGTGTCCATAACTCCACAATGTGCTGATCTGTAGGGATGTGTATCAGGAGATTGGGGGTGTGAGGACGGGTAAAGTTCTTGTTATTTTTCTGTCACTCTTGTGTCTCCAGTGTGTTCCCTGTTTGTATGACATTTGAAAGGCCTGTTGATAACTATATACTTTATGGAGGACAAATGAAGGTAAAAGAGAAACAGGAAAGATGGGAAGAGACATAAAATATGCCTCTATTTTAATCTCTAAAGGAGGAATAAATCCTTACCAGCGACTCAAACAGTCCCCTAGCCACTTGCTCTTGTCGCACACAGATGGTAGCAGATCCCTCTTCTGCAGAAAGACAGCTTAGTGGGGGGAGGATGGGATCAGTCTGCAGCATGCTTGTGGTTAAGTGATCTCTCCTCAGTCCCCCAAAGTCCCAGTGGGACAGAGTCTATTCTTACATTGAAGAGCCCCTTGGCACAGAGTAGAAATAGTACAACTTCTCCTCTGAAGCTTCGAATGGGTCTCTCAGTCCTGGAATATTGTAGGAGCGAATACAGGGAGAAGAAAATGAGGACATGAGGCAATGTCAAATTATGGGTCCCTCTGCTGTATAGTTCTGACCTATTCTGCTTCATAAGGAAGAGGAATCTTAGCAAGCAAAATTTAGAACCTTGATTATAAAAAGGTAGTGAAATATTGTACCCCCCCCCCCAATGTGGAGGTTTCCTTTCCCAAAAGAAACAAGCCAAGACTTAGATCCAAGATGTTAGCAGATTGGGGTGTGTGTGTGTGTGTGTGTGTGTGTGTGTGTGTGTGTGTGTTTTCATGGAAGACTGACATCTCTTAGCCAGGTTAAGTAACTCCAATCTTGGTTTCTATTTTCCATCACTGCTTTTCTTATACTTGAGAGCTTGGAATAGACCAGTCAGCATTTATCCTTGAGTTTGACCTAAATCATTTTCTGGGAGGACGCTGACATGAGGAGAAACCAATGGCCCAAAGCCCAACTGAGCAAATGATTCACAAAATGCTTTTGTTCCTACTGAAGCATATGGTCCCGATGTTGCTGGGAACCGGGATAAATAATAAGGGTCCTATCTGGCCCTCAGCCACTCGTAGACACCATTCAGGATGCTTTTCTTCCAAGAGTCCCACGTGGTATAGGCTTACATCACGACCAGGATTAGGACTTGAGAATGTACACAGCAGGCAAAAACCCAGTAAATTCACTCAATGTCCTTGAGCTTACATATTGATTCCCCCGATGATTGTGGAAGTGTCCCATCTGCTTTCTGTAAGATGTCTTTTTGTATCTTCTGTGTGTATTTTTGGGATGGGAGCTAGGAGATTTCAATAGAACTGTCCAAGGCATCTATGACGCCCTGGATAGAGAAGTTACAAATTACACTTTCCTACTTTAGAGGACCTAGATGAAGAATGATTTGATATTTTGGCTAGACCAGAAACTGCCTCTTATTGTTTGGTTTTAAGGCAGTTTTCAAGGCACAGGCGAATTAATATCTTGAACTGTATGCCAGATAAGTGCAGAGTCAAGATCTGACCAGTTTTATCCCTTGGAATCTTCTACTCTACTCTGTGATGTGGGCATCCATCCCCTGGATCACAAGTGAGTTGAACTGAATAAAAGATGGCGAGCCCATCAGCTTAGGTCAATCGCTGCCAGGGGATGACATAGCAAGCCTCCCTAGCCAGGTCCGTCTGGTTCCAAAGCTATGCTTTCTGTTGCCTCTCCATTGCTTCTTGGTTCGTTGAAGACCCGTTAGTTCCTTTGCTGTAGGACTGGTGCCCTGCCCCTGCCTTACCACCTAAGTGCCTGAACTGGTTTGCTGAGGGTCTTCTCTTTCTCTGGAACCCATTTTGCTATGTTCACTATGAGCTGGAAGCATGGGGGAATGAACTCTCCCACTTCCAGGATTTCCCATGACTAAGGAAGTTGGTACATGAATCCCGTTCTGTTGCTACACAGTTGAGGTAATGCTGGCGTGTGCAGTCTGCCCTGTTTACTAGTCTCTGTGAGGTGAAGCCTCAGGTTCTGACATTGGTAGCTGCTTCACTAACTTATCCTTTTTTGGGGGGGCCTTCCCTTTCTTGTGCATCTTCTTCTCCAACCCCCTAGCGGTGCTCCTGAAGTTATCTCTTGGACTGTCTCACAGACTGCTTTCGAGGGAACCCCCCAAAAGTGTGGCTTCAGCTACTGGAAAATAGAGAGAGGGACAGAAGAAATGTGGTGCGTGTGTGTGATGAGAAGGGTAGGGGAAGGAGATGGTCCAAGATGAGAATTACCACTCCTATCAAATATCTACTCTTTCACTTGTAAATGTGATTTTTAAAAAAAACCTACCTCACATAGCTGTCGAAAGTATTAAATCACATGATTTATGGAAAGCACTGCCCATCATAGGTGCTCAGTAAGTATTGAACAGCTGTCGAGTTGAAAGGTCATGAATGTTAAGCTTGACCTCAGTTAAACACTGGGATTTAAATTCTGGGTCAGTCACTTACTAGCTGTAGGAGTTTAACTTACTCTGCTTCTCATTGCCTCTATCTGGGCAATGGGCATGAAGATATGCTCCCCACAAAGCCATGCTGAGGACTGAAGTAAGCAAAGTGTGCAAAGCAGCTGCAGACAGGACATTGTAGGTTCCCAGAACGTGGGAGCGCCTCTGCTTTTGCTTCTCCCCTTCTTTAGGGACACGGACAGAGCCTTCTGGGCAGAGTGCTTACAAGCCTTCTTCTTAGTCCTCTTCTAGCAGGAATTAAAATCACACTTGCAATTTTTCTGAGTGATTGATAGGCGTTTCATGATGATTTTATCACTTGGTAGAGGGTGAAAGTCACTCAATGATTACCCGGGTTCCTCCATTAAAACCCACTGCCCAAGACATACTCTAATTACCCACACATTCCTGTTAGGCTTTATAGTGTAATTGCTATTCATGGTCCAATTAAGGGGCAATTGCAAGCCCAGAAAAAAATGTGCTTTATTGCTTCAATTTTGAAATTCGTGTATCTTGGAGCTTTAATCTACTCCCGGTCTATAGGGCTCCACATCGAGCGATGCCCATGCTGGTGCAATGGGGCTTGTGGGATTTCCTTTCCCTCCCAAGCTCCACAGAAGAGCTCTCTGGCTGACAGCAGAGCCTCCACGGGCTCTGCTGTTTTGTAGAAGGCAGAGGGACAGACGGACAAGGGGGCCTGCCTTTCCTGGCGTGCTTAAGACCTTGACAGAAAATCATCAGGTCCTTTGAGAGTTTGAGCTCCCAGGGCAGGGGGGGGCTCTGATTGGCTGGAAGCTGGCCACTCTCCAAGGGAAGGACGAAAGCAAACACCATCCAGGGGGCTGAGAATTCAGGCAGGTCTGGGTCCAAATCCCTGTTCTGCCATTTCCTAACGGTCTGACCTCGGGCGAGATAGCTCTCTATGTTCCACTGTCCGCATCTACTGAATAGGATAATGGTAGTACTGACTCTTTATTGTAATTCTGAGGACTAGATGAGATAGTGCACGCAGCGCACCTAGCACGTACTAGTCCGCAGTGAATTCTATCATCATCGTCACCACCACCACCACCTGCAATACCACTACTCCAATTTCTACGCAAGTGTCCTCTTCTGACATAGGTCAGGAAGGGGTGTACCTGCTGACTGTGGCAATGGTCCCTGGCAGAGCTTAGCAAAGCTGTTAATGTTGTTTCATGTTAAGCAACATTAAATAGGGTTCTTTACTGAGTGCATCTCAGAGCATTTAGTCCTCTCATTTGAAAAAAGGAGTTCTGAGTCAGCCCAGAGCATAGCAGCCAAGGGTATAGACTTTGAAGTCAGAGGCATGTGGGTGCAAATGCCTGGCTCTGCTCGATCAGCCTTTTGACTTTCAGTCTCTGCATTTATAAAATGGAAATGGTAGTATTTCTGTTATGAATGTATGTGTAAGGATTAGATGAGATAATACATGACAAGTACTTACTGTAGGATGTGCACTTAAACATTCGATAAAGGTTAACTCATGATTCTTCTTATTTTTTTAAAAAGAGATGTGATGAGATTAAATTACACTATGTAAGTTGACCTGAGCCTCTCCTCTGTAAAACTATGGAATCCTAAGAAGAGAACAAATAACTGTCCAGAAGATTCCTTTTGGAAAATCCTGGAGCTATTACACAAAGTGAGGATGGATGCTGGGCTAGGACAAACTGATTCCAGTGTGGTTTGCATACGATTCCCACTTCCCAGTGGGTGTGTAAGGACCCTACAGGGAGGGACTGTGGGCTTGCCACTAGTGGATCAACCAAATCTGCACGAGGAAGATACATTTTTGAGAAGTGGAACTGTATTCCCAAGTAGAGAGGGATTTGGAGAAAATTCAGAATATGCTTAAGTAGGGACAGAATGGAAATCTTGACAATCAAATATCCCGCCAATCAACCAGGAACTATCCTTTTATCAGAAAGGAGGGGGCTTGCTGAACAATCCCTGCTCTCCGAGGCATTGTGTTGGATGCCACGTCCAACTTTCAGAAGAGGCCTTATCTCCTAATTCCCATCATTAGAGAGAACCCAAGGAGCATGGATCAAACCCTGATCTCCAAACACTGCCAGGTTCTTGGGAACGTGGCCCAAAGGCTTCCACCCACCTGCAGAAGAATCCACCATGCGTCTCCCATATGCCTAGAGGAATATGCTCAAACATTCCCTCGTCTTCCAGAAGTCAAAACCCAGATGCACAGATCTTACGGTCGAGGAGCAGGTGGTTAAACTGCCTTTCCTCTGTTTCACCAGAGAATTCATTTCATGCTGAACAGAATGGCTCATTCTGCTGTGAGCTTGGCCCCAAGGTTCCCAGGTTCCCATTGGTGAAGCATTACCCATTCATACTCTGGCCATTTGTTTCTGCTGCAAATTTCCCAGAGACTTATGTATATGATGTTCATAGATTTTCCCATTTATGTTGTTTCCTCGTGCATAACAATGATCTGCCCTCTTTCATTTCCTTTAATGATCCTCTGAATGGGGAAATGTTCCCGTGTCATGTCACATGTCTGATGCTGGCCTGATTTCAGAAGTTGAAAGTCTTGCATGTCGATGACCTAAAAAGGGTCACTCTCCACCAATCAGCAAGCTGGTGGCAAGTCCCCATCAGAAAAGGAGAGTGTCAGAGGGAGGCAGGTTAGGGCAGGTAAGGAGGGAGACTATGACCGTCAAATCAGCTACCGTTTGATGTATAGCTCTGCTGCTTTCTCAGTGTCTGACCTTAGGAAAGTCATTTAACTGCTTTGTGCCTCAGTTTCCCCACTGTATAACAGAGCTAGCATTCCAGATATGGTGAGATGGTGGTAAGGCCTGTGATATTACTGCTACTCTCAGCAATAACAAGACATCCCCAGGAATTCTGAATCAGGTGCTCTATTCCACTTCGACTTCTTCAGAGACGAACACATATCAGTAAATGCAAACATCTTCGAATTATAAAGGAATCTTAAAATAATCCACTATCTGTATTTGTTTACATCTCTCACTTGCTCACTCGCTCCTCTGGATTGTGGATTTCTTACAGGCAGAAGCCATGTCTTATCTTCATTTGTTTCCCCAGTAATTGCTAAGAAGTAAATATTTTTTGAACTAATGCAAATGTCCGCTATGTACAGAGGCTCAAACAAGGACCGTGGTCCCTATTGCAGGAAACAGGGCAGCCTTGCAGGGACAGCGGCTTAGCCCGGAAAGGGGATGAGCTCTGGGGGGAAAGACCATAACCTATTCCAACCAAGGCCCTGGGAGAAGGCGAAGCAGCCTGAAGGGGGGGTCCAGCCCAGGGACTGTTTGCACAGATCCCGGACTTCCTCTAGGGTTCAAATTTCCAATTTGAGAGAGGGTGGGAGCAGAGCCCAGGCAAGACGGCTCAGCACTGAGGGAGGGAAGGAGAGAGCCCTGAGCAGACCCACGGCTGCTTCTGCAATTTGGGATTGAGCTATTTTGCTGTGGCCCTTGGAGGAGCCTTGATATAAAATCCTTCACAGCAAATGAGTTTGCCAATGTTTGCAGATTCCTGTGGAACCTCGGGCGACTCCCAGTACAAGCATTGCTGTGCTCGGAACAAGTCCTCAGAAGGCTTGGCTGGGGTGAAGGACAGGACAGAAGGCCATGCTCAGCCACGGGGCACACATGTGTCCACACGCTCACAACGACAGGCAGAGCCACATGTCAATCTGTGCGAACCCATTCCACGGGACAGAAGCAAGTGTGAGTGTGAAGACAGGCGTCCCACGCGTCTTACTAACCAGCGCACCTGCCTTGGAAAGCCCTGGCGGGGCGGGGCTCGGCGGCCGGGAGACGCGCAGTCACTAGGTGGCTGGGCTCCGTCCGAACGCAGGACGGTAAGTGTCTCAGGGATTACTTCGCGATGTCACAGTAGGAGAGGGACAGACCTGAGGAACAGAGCAGAAAGGGAAGTAGAAGTGGAGGGAGAAGAAAGGAAAGGCGAGGAGAGGAGGAGGGGCTCGGCGAGGAGAGGAGGAGGGGCTCCGCGAGGAGTGAAAGGTCTTCCACAGCGCTGCGGGCCCAGCCTCGCGCTAAATAGATTTCCATTTCCAAAGCCCAGCGAAGAGGAATTCATCTTAAGTTCTCCTTAATGCTTTGCACCGGGAGTGCCCCGCTGAGAGCGCCTGTCTGCACCGGGCGCCAGCTGCCCTGCGCTGCTTCATAATGGGAGGATGCGTGGTAACCGTGTCATTGCCTTCTTAGCTCCCATTAAAGACCATGGGGCTTATCTCCTTGCAGCCACTGAATCACCCGGGGCTGCCACCTTTCTCTGATGATGTACACAGCTTTGCCTAGCAAATCATTTTAAACGAGAGACACATTAAGGGCAGTGTGGGAAAGGGTGGGCCCCTGGGGGGCTAGCTCAGTCCTTGTCCAGAGGCCCCGGCAGGTGCAGCCGGGGACCTGCCATCTCCTCCTTTGTCGCTCCCCCCCGGAGCAGCCAGACGCCGTCATCCAGTTATTGGGTCACATTCTATACAGGGAAACCAACCGAGGGTAATAAAAATAGCACCTTGCATTTGAAAAGTGTTTTACAATTGCCAAAGTGCTTTTCATACCTGTCATCTGACTCCGTCCTCACAATACCCTTTTCCGTGAAGCAGGAGAATATCCTATTTGACAGAAAGAAGCACTGCATGGCGAAGTCACCTGCCCGACACCCCGCAGCAGGTTCCCCAAAGTCCTGCCTCCGTGGTCTGTCTTCCTCATTTGTAGTTTGAAGTGGGCTGGGGGAGAGGCACGTCCTGTCCCGCCAGTGGGCTTCTCCATTGGCCAGGCCCCTTCCCCCTCCAATCCAATGGACAGCATCACTCTGCTCATGGCTCCTCCTAAAAATCTCTGTCACTATCTGCCCCACCATTGCAGCCACTCCCCCTCGCCCACAGTCACCTTCCCCTACTCCCTGCGCTGCAGGCAGAACAGAGCGAGCCTACAGGGGCTTTTCCTAAGACACAAATATGAACTTGTCACCTTGCTACCCAGATTTCTCCAATGGCTTCTGGAGACAACGTCTAGGGTCTGGTCTGGTCCACAGAACTGTTACTGGGCTCTCAAGTGTTGCTATTTACCACCCCATGAATGCTCTGTGATTTAGTGCTACTGAATTTTGACCTTTCCAAATATGCTTGGGAGACCACGTGCCCCTGGGCCTTTGCTCATGTGCTTGCCTTTGTGGCCTTACAGTAACTGTAATAATTGAGATATAATAGCAACAATTATGATAATGAACAAAATGATGGTGATGAAGATAAGCATATTTTATTGACAGTTGAACATCAGAGTTCTTTTTTTTTTTAAAAGATTTATTTATTTATTTGAGAGAGAGAGAGAGTGCATAAGTGGGAGGGTCAGAGGGAGAGGGAGAGAGAATCCCAAACAGAGCCCCTGCCAAACGCAGAGCCTGACGTGGGGCTCAATCCCACGATCCTGAGATCACGACCCGAGCTAAAACCAAGAGTCGGATGCCCAACCAAATGCACTACCCGGGCGACCCAACCATCAGAGTTCTTAAAGTCATATCTACTCGCATGTCCACCCCATAGCACAGCTTCCGTGGCAAATACAACCTCATTCTCATCCAGGTCTCAGTTCAAGGCTTTCCTCCTCAAGAAGGCCTTCCATGACAATCCCCCCTCAAATCACCTGCCTTCCTTCTTCTTCCCTGTCCTTGCCGCCTTGTTGCATTTTGTCACAGCTCATTTACGCACCTGCAAGTAACACTCTGTCTCCAATCTTGCTGTGGCTAGCAGAGTGTGAGCTCCTTGGGAGCAGGGACAGGTTGTCAGACTTGCTCACTCTGTGGCCCTGTGCTTAGGACGTGCCCATGGTCATGGTGTTCGATGACTCAGGACCATTTGGTTGATGAGGAGTCTGAGAGTCAAAGAAAATTAACTGGCCTAAGATCAACAAGGAACCAAGGGGTAGAGCCAGGAGTTGATGCAGGGTTTCCTGACCCCAAAAACAGCTTCTGGGTTCAAGGTCACATGTTCCAGAAATTGTTTATAGCATCCCCAGGACTGTATGTCTCCGTACACATGTATACAAATGCTCACATGCTTACTGCCCCCAGTAATTACCTGTCTTGGCACTTACCTGCTTTATCACTGCCCATTTAGGGTTGATAGACTCTAAGCCACTTGACCTCAGGGATTCTGTGTCATTTCCTGCCATATCTCTAGTTCTCGGCATGGTAACTGAAATTCAACATTTGTTGAAAAAGGTTTGGAGGAAAGTAAGCATTACTTTCATGGGTGCCCTTTGGCTTAGCGTTACTTTAGACCAGAGATACGCAAAGAGTGCCCTCTGGACTAGCAGCATAAGAATCCCTCGGAACTCCTTAGGAATGCAGATTCTCAAGCCCCTTCCAGACCCACTGAATTGAAAATGCTGGGGTGAGGCCAGCCATCTGGGGTAAGAAAGCCCTCCAGGTGTTCCTAACACACGCTAAGCTTCGAGAATCATTGTTTTAGACCTGGGACTGACAGCACTGAGCAAATCTAACACAAATTAGGCTAAATCCCACATCCCTCAGGCCACAGGATGCTGCGATCTCAGAGCTGAAGGCAAAGTAAGGTGCAATCACCCAGTGCGGCCAGCAGAGTCAGCTCCTGCTGTCCTGCCTCACTTGGCACAGGCACAAATGCTCTTCCCTGGGCAGTGTCATGCTGGCCTTCCTTCTGTAAGAACCTCATGCCCACTGCCACAGGGCCTGAGCAAAGGAAGACATCCCTGCCTCCAACACTCCTTCCCATTCTCCTCCACCTTCCTCCACACCATTTATGTCTAGGGCACAGCATTCTGCTTGCCCTTGGCTGGGTCTGTGACTTGACCTAGTACTCTGCTTAGAATGAGAAGCTGGCTCTGCTCCTTCAGATTCTGCAAACGTCCTGTTCTGCTTCATTCATTCTTCTGCTCCTTGCTAAGGTGGCTCATTATTACCCACCAGATTCCTGATGCTGGGAACTGCCGTCCTTTCCCTACACCAGTCCAGAATGGCCCCCTAGAGATGGCAAGGTTGGGCTAATAGCTAGCCCTGCCCACATTTGCCTGGTGACTCAAGTCCCTGGCCCAAGCCCAGCATGGAAAACTCAGCCTGCCTGTGGACCAGGTTCATGGGGTGAACCCTTCCCCAACAACAGTTATGCTCCAGCTGTCCGAACTCCAGTCCTAGCCACAAGAAACTCACCATCTTCCTGAGCGGTCCATTTCATATTGGAACAGCCTGGCTGGTAGAATGTCCTCTATGATCACAGTCTACTCCCTAGCAACTGCCCACAGCTCCTGGCTCTGCAGGCCCATTTGACTTCCCTTTCCTAGAACCCCCCTTCCCCCAATTATTCACTGGTGGCTTCCAAGTTACTGCCATTGCTCTAGAGATGCTTAGAGCAGTATCTGCTTTGATCCTCACTAAATCTGTATGTTATCTTTCATAAAAGGGAGGGAGAACCTGCAGCCATCATATAGTGCTACGAGGCCCAGTTGCAGTGTTTCGAGGTTAGGGGTGTAGATACAGTGCTGATAAGAGATGGGCCAGGTTCTGCAAATATGTCGGTGCCTGCCTGGAGCTTTCCAGAAGCTTAGCTCTGAGCAAATGAATGTTCCTACTTCGGAATAGATTCATTTTATTTTTAGAACATGCCCTGTGGAATTACAAGCTTGGAGGGACACGAAAAAGCACATGAACCTTCTTAAATCACTGCAGACATGTTATGGGGGCATGAGAGAGACGGCCTGCAAGGGGAGTGAAATGTCAAAGAGTGGGGGAATAAGGACAGTGAAGCTATTTGCCAGGTACCAGGGGCCCTAAGTGGGACGTCTTTGCCCAGGTCAAGGCCTCTGGTGCTCCCCCTTTATCCATGTGTGTGTGAGCTCCTGCAGGCTCCAGCCCTGTCTCCTCTGGCCATACGCAATCCCAGTCACCTGAGTAATACCATGGCAAAGAGATCTGACCGGGAAACACATTTGTCAACTCCTGCCCCATCAGTTCATCAGGTTTGGAGCCCATCTTGGCTTCCAGGGGCTTGAAGTGCAGCCCCCTGAACATCTCCAGAATGTCAGCATGAGTTCTGGAATCAGACCAATCTATACTAAAATGTTGGACAAATTACCTAACCTCCTCAAATCTCAAGTTTTTCATCAGAACGTATATATCAAATACCTGTTTGGAAGATGAAAAGAAGTAACATTTGTCAGGTGATAGCAAACCCAGTCACATTCTACCCACCTGCAACTGGGCTGGGCTTGCAATGACCCAATTTGATATTGAGAAGAGAAAGCTTGAAGGTTTAAAGTAGCAAAAAGCCAGTGGAAAGGGAGTTAAAATGTTTTCCTGCTGTTAGGAATATGCCTGCTGTAAAGTTTTAGGTCTCGGGAATGGGGCATAATGCTTCTTTACAGAAGAGAGGTGGGGGAAATGGGTTCCCACAACAATTTAGAGTGTAACTAGATCACCTGGGAAGGCAAAAGCTGGAAAGGAGCTGAGACATCAGAGTGTAGCAGGAGGGCAAGGAGGGGTATCGTTGTGGAGCACAGACCTGAGACTCAAAACAAAATATCCATGGAGAATTCAGGCTAGGCCTGGAACCCTCACATAGAAAGGATCCTCAGAGGAGGCAACAGAGCTGGGAGTAGGCACTGTGCCTGAGCCTTGGAACAAGAGGCTAGATGCCTGGGCTTTAAGGCTGGAGAGGAATTCTTGTAGCCTAGGTTTCTCCCCAGACTGCCTTTGTGAGAACCCCCATCTCTGCTCCCACATTGCTTTTCACCTGTACCGTGAAATATGGGTCTTGAAGTCTCTTCATGAGTTAGTCTGCTCTTTTCATCCTGCTAGGACTGTACCAGGCTGAGATGCCAATGTCCTAGGCATGGGCCTACCTGGAAGATGGGCGATGTGTGGCACTCCAATCGTGTCAGAGGGGCTGAGGGCCCAGGGTGACCAGAACTGAGCTTAAGGACAAGCCCCACCACATACCTGCTGAACGACTTTGCAGCAAGTCCTTACATGTACAGACCTCAGCTTCCTCATTTGTAAAATGAGAAAGGAACCATACCAAGGTTTGCAACATTATATTAAATGAGAACATAAATAGAAATCACATAACACAGTCTCACAAATGGTAGGATTATTAGATGCTCGTATCCTCATACCTATAGTTTAGGAATAGGAGTATCAAAATTATCATATTTTATATACCTATGAATCATTTGTTGGGGTCCTTCTCATGAAAAGACATGGTGCTCAGCTCCATGGGCAATAAAAAAAAAAAAAAAACAAAGCATGATTCACAAGCTCTAGGGATTTGTGAATGAGCAGCAGAGATCAGAAAAATAATGGTCAGAGAAGAAGTAAAGTGAGATCCATAGACAGATATCTGAAAATGCTGTGCCATTGGAGGAAGACAGAGACCTCTGTGTGCTGCGTGGCTACTCTGTCCCAGGTGCTACGCTAGAAGCTGGCCAGTTTTATTTTTTGTGGAACCCTTCCAACTCTGCTGTGGGGTAGGTCGATTATTGTCCCCATTAATAGTTGCAAGAACTCAAGGCTCAAAAGAACCCCAGTGGCTTTCTAAGAGGCCCCAACTAGTAGATGATGAAAGGGATTTTACATTGTCTGCCTCTTAAATTCTACCCTTTCTGGAAAACGTCATTGACTTTAAGGAGGGAGGAAGTAGAGAGGAAAGATGTTTACACTGGCCCTAGGAGAAAGAAAGAACTATTCTATTGCTATACCTTTCCATTGGATAATAGGAAAACTATAAGCAATTCTGCTAAAGAGGGGTGGAAACCATGGGCACGTATGCCCCGAAAAGATAGCTGTGAGGACACGAGCCCAGTTTGTCTCATCAGTGCTGAGCATGCATAACATGGGACGTTCTGCAAAATAGCTTCGTGCAGGATCTCTGATGGTTCAAGGAAGAAGCATCTGATTGAAAATTAGCCTAGAATATCTTCATGAGTAAATGGGTCATGGATCTTTCCCAAATGGTGGCCTCAGAAAACAGATCATAGATAAAAATAAAAATACCAAAAATTATTTTTAAAAATTAAAAAAAAATCAAGCAAAGAAACAAGATGGTTGGCAAACATGAGGAATGCAGCCTTGAAGATAGAAGGTGGAAGGAGGTGACATTTACATGGCAGCTAAGGAGCCGGACACTGTTTGGTGCATGCGGATTGGACCTCATACAAGAGGATATCGACTGAGGCAGGATCACGATAAACCCAGAGGAGGAAGGGCATTCTGCAGAGCACTGGGTCTTGATGCAATGACGATATAATCCTGGAGCCACCAGGGGTCCTTATACCAAGAGAGCCTGCATCAAATGGAAGGTCACACACAGAAAGGCAGAGCTGAGGAGAAGGGGTGGAGGGATAGAGGACTGGGTCCCGAAGAAACTCTGTGAGCCTCAGTCGAGGTGCACGTGAAGTCAGGTCATCCCTGCATTCTGTGCGTGTCAAGTCCCTGCATCTTCGCTTTGGTTTTCGCTTAGTTGGTTTTGAATTATTTTTACTTACCACCAAAAGAGTCCTGCCTAATATGGAAATGAAGTCATGCTGGATCTCCGGCAACGAGGACAAAGCGGGGCATATAGTAGATGCTCACGGATATTATTGGAAGGAGTGAATAATATACTTGATCCTCCCGAGCAATTACAAGCAATGAGTCAGAGACACGATGGCCACAGGGACAGAAATAGAAGTAAAACGCTCATCTCTCGAGTTCTAGTTCAGGGCACCTTCCATTACTTATCTTATGCCTCTTGTACATATGGAGGGATGTTTCTTTTTTTAAGTTATTGTTCCGTGCTTCATGATTTAAAAAATTTTACACGAATGCTTTTTCATTATAAAAGACCCACTGCTTCCACTGTCCTATTCCATTCTCAGTCACAGTTTGATATGGACCCTAATAGAACTTCTTCCTTGCATTTATGTAAATTTAATTAAGTATCAGGTCGATAATAATCTTTGAGTTAGAAATAACATTTTAATTTGCTTCCAAATAACACAAGGAGTCATGAGAAGAGACGGTTGGTGGGGTTCAGATAAAACAGGATAGGCCGTGTGGGTCAATGTCAAAGCAGCATGGGGGTACATGGAGGTTTGTCACTCTGTTCTCTACAGTGCATGTGTTGGAAGTATATAAAGCATATAAAAATAAAATACAATATTATTGTGACATTAGTAACGTGTACAGTGTAAAGAATTGAAGAAGAAAGGAAGGAAATCATGAGAAAATAAAAACCTCCTATTCCTGCCACCCAGTGTACCAGTTAACTGTATATTCTTGCAAGTCCTTCCAAACCTTTGTATGCACAGACACCCACGCACACAGAACTGTTATTTTTTTTCTTTTATTTAACCAATTGTTTTAAGTATACATTTAAGAAAATTACCTGGGATTTTTCTGTTATGGTTACTGCATTTATTTTCTTATTTGGGAGGAACAATGTTTACCTCTCCAGGTTGCCAGGCCAATATTTAGTATTTTTTGTTTCAATAATGTCCATTCAATATTCAAATTTCTCCAGCCATCCTTAATAATTCATCATTTGTCTGAGAGCATCCAATACAGGAAGAGGTATTGTATCTAGTTTTTATACCCTTTAAAACTCATGGGAGAAAAAAACCCTAGCTTTATTGAGACATAATTTACATAGCATATAAATGCCTATTTAGAGTGTACAATTCAGTGTTTTTTTAGTGTATTCATAGAATTGTGCAGCCATTATAATCTAATTTTAGCGTATTTCATCACTCTCTAAATAACCAGTCACTTCCAGTTCCCCCCTTGCCCTTCCCCAGCCCTAGGCTGTTCCCTGTCTCTATACACTTGCCTGTTCTGACATTTCATGTAAATGAAACATACATTATGCAGCCTTTTGTGTTTGACTTCCCTTACTTGACATTGTGTTTTCAAGGGCTGCCCGCATTGGAGGATATGTCAGCACTTCGTCTTCCTGGTGTCAAATAATATCTCCCTGTATGGCGAGAACACCTTTTATGTATTCGCTCATCAGTGGATGTTCATTGGATTGTTTCTAGTGCTTTTCTTTTCTTTGGGGTAGATACTTACCAGTGGAATTGTTGGGACTCCAGCAGCCCTATGTTTAGCATTTCGAGGAACTGCCAAAATGCAGAATCTAAATGGAGGAACTACATCTCAGCAAAGCTTTTAAGATGTTGAGTATTTTTCTTTCCAGGTTTGTTTTTAAAGAGTTTAGCCCTGCTAGTAAGATTCCATCCTGGGTTGCTTTCTGGATGTTTCAGATGTTCACTGAGGCCCCTCTACTCTGGCTGGTGGGAGCTAAGAAGTTTCTTAACCCTGCGTGAGTTTGGACAATTGCTCAGTTTACAAGTCCTTAGTCATTCTTTGCCTGGCCTTGTGGGGGAATCATCCTGGGTTGCACAGACAAAGATTCAAAGGGAAACCCATAAAAATGTCTGTTGCTTTTTGTCTCTGTACTATTGGATATTCTAGCTCTCTCAGTCTCCGTGAACTCTGGTATCTGTCCTCAACTCAGCGAGACCACGATTCTGTGCTTGAACTCTCCTTTCCTTCCACAAGAAAGCCATTCTCTGAAAAGTGGCTCAGAAATCTAGCGTGATTGTAGGGCTCACCTCATTTGTTTCTCTTCATTCAAAGATTACAGTCTTTCTCTGCCCACATGAAACAATCCTTTCATATATTTTGTCCACTTTTCCATTTGTTTATGCAAGGAGAGTCAATCTGGTATTTACTCAATCTTGGTTAAATTCTCCTTTTTCCCTTTTAGCCCCACCTCCCTAAATGGATTTCATGAACAATTTTACTAACAGAACTAATTGTTAATTCCTTTTCCTCCATTTCCTATTTACAAATAAGATTTCATAAAGTCACTGGAACTTGGATCATTATAGTTTGTAGCTCCTTGTCAAAGGGAAAGTTCTGAGCTCGCATCTTAGAAAATATTTTCAGAATTATTAGAGAAAGAGTGGTTTCTATGATCCCCCAAGAAGAGTGAAACACCTGTGGAGATTTGGTGGCGAAAATGCTAGATTTCATGCTCCAGTAGCTCTCTGCAGATTGTCATCGCCAGGGTCCACACAGCATCAGGAAGCTGATAAAGTTAACAGAGTAATGAGACACAGACGATTACAAAAGCTGAGCTTCTCCTGCGACCCCAGAGCAGAGGATAATTTGACAGTTCAACACTGCCTGTTGGCCAAAATACTTCTGTGGCTTGTTTCTCATTATGGAAAGTAGCCCTGTGGGGCATGTCACTGTGTCTGGGTGACAGGGGTCCATGTGGGAAAGTACAGCTCAGCATGTTTGCTGCTGGACTTGGCAGGCAGTGAGTGACAGGCGATGTTGGGAGGATTCCCCATTCTCAGGCTCTCGTCAACCCCACACCCTTTGCTCAAGCCTAAACAAAGACCTTCCTGGAAATGTTCTTCTGCTACTCTGGGCTCAGGTCCTTCTTCCCTCCCTTTCTCCCTTCCCCACTTTCATCAAATATCTATTATCCCAATTAAAAAGAGAGTTGAGGTACAATACTTCAAAATGCTTCAAAGAGCACCCAGAGCAGACATAAAGAAGCTTGCCACAAATCATTGAAACATCCTGAGCCAAGTAGAGTGGGGGTGTATTCAAGGGCACAGAGAGGTAGAAATGAGTCAGCTTGGCAGGGAAAGCACTGAATTGGGCATTAAACCACCCGTAGAAGTGTACTAGGTGGTGACTTGGGGGAGGATTCACATTTGCAAACACGCAGGACCTGAAATTAGACTGTGCACTCTAAAAACTGCAAAACTACAATGAGATATTGTCTCACGCTAGTCAGAATGGCTAAAGTCAACAACACAAGAAACAGCAGGTGTTGGCAAGGATGTGGAGAAAGGGGAACACTCTCATACTGTTAGTGGCTATGCAGACTGGTACAGCCACTCTGGAAAACAACATGGAGTTTCCTCCAAAAGTTAAAAATAGAGCTACCCTACAATCCAGCAATCACACTACTGGGTATTTACCCAAAGAATACAAAACTACTACTTTGAAGGGATACATGCACCCCAATGTTTATAGCAGTATTATCAACTATAGACAAATTATAGAAAGAGCCCAAATGTCCAATGACTGATGAATGGATAAAAAAGAAATGGTATATATGATGGAATATTACTCAGCCAAATAAAAGAACGAAATCTTGCCATTTTCAATGATGTGGATGGAGCTACAGTGTATTACGCTAAGTGAAATAAGTCAGTGAGAGAAAGACAAAGACCATACGATCTCACTCATATGTGGAATTTAAGAAACAAAACAAAAGACCATAGGGGTAAAAAAGAGAGAGGCAAGTCAAGAAACAGACTCTTAACTATAGAGAACACATTGATGGTTACCAGGGGGGAGGTGGGTGGGGGGAAGGAAATAGGTGCTGGGGATGAAGGAGGGCACTTGTCCTGATGAGCTTTGGGTATCGTACGGAAGTGCTGAATCACAATATTGTACACCCCAAACTAATATTACACTGTATGTTAATTAACTGGAATTTAAATAACAACTTAAAAAAAACTTCAAGTAGTTAAATAATTCTGAAAAGAAAGCCAAAGGAGGTATGGAAATGGGGAGGGGGAGGGGGGGAGTTCATCCCTAACTTACACAGGTATTCAGACTCTATTCTCTGAGGTTTTCCTCATACTTCTGAGATGTGAACCACAACAAGAGATAGGTTTTACATCAGGAGCTACTATATATACATAGAATCGAAACAAAATTTTCATGAAATACTTTTTAACCTCATTAAGTATCCAAGTTCCTATTATTTCCATTTTATTTGATCATGTTTTAGATACTGGTTATGATTTTATCTCAGTGTCTGCTTTCAAGAAGACCCAATCGGTGACAGTGGGTATTCTTCTCTTGTTCCAGATCTCAAAGAGCTTTCAACATTTCACCACTAAATGTGATACTTGTTATATGACTTTTGTAGATTTACTTGTCAGATGAAGGAAGTCCTATTCACCTTTTAGTAAGAGTCTTAACACAAAAGTTAAATTCCATGAAACACTATTGAGGTGTTCATTTTTTCCCTATTAATTTATTAATGTCTATATTAAATTGTTTGACTTTTCTAATGGTTAAAAATAAACCCTTGTGTTCGCAGTATAAACTTAAATTGGGCATGATGTATTATCTGTCTTGCATATTTCTAGATCTGGTTTGCTCTCATTAGTTTAGAGCTTTAAAAATTTACATATAGGAAAATTCACTCTACTTGGTGTACAATTCTGAGTATTGGCAAATACAGAAAGTAGAGTGCACCACCACAAGCCAAAAAAGAATGGACAGTGTTCCAATTTCCAATTGTCATAAATGTCACTTTTAAAAGTTTCTTTGAATCAACGTTCAGATAAGTTCCGTATGTTACAGTTTGCTGTCATGTCTCTTAAGACTCTTGTTAGACCTTAAGTTCTTTTCCATCTTCCCCCATCCACCTCGCAATGTATTTGTTGAAGAATCTGGATCATTTTGTCCGGTAGAGCTTCCCATAAGCTGAATCTTGCTGATTACAGCCCTATGGTTGTTTTAAGCATCTGTTGTTGAACATATAATATGTTGTTCAACATATTGTTCTCCTGTATTTTTTCCTAGATTGAATCTGGGAGCTTGATCAGACTCAGGATTGATTTGGATGACTGGTTTACACTTAGGTTTTGTTTTGTTTTGTTTTCCATCAGGATATATGAAATGTTTACTTGCCACTTTTTGTAATGTTAGCAGTAGCTAATGACCAGTGCTTAGCACAAGAATTCATTGTGTGTCACACAATGATGATGTTCCAATTCTTTCATTGCTTCTTTTATTCATTTGCTAGAATACTTCTATAAAGAGAAACTTTGCTTCTTCTACTTTTTGGTGACCTAGTAGTGTGGGAAGGCATGATAGCATGCTGAATTCCTTCCTTTTATTTTCAAGTTTCCAATGGTAACCAAGGTTATTTTTGCTTTCAGTATCATATCGCACTCTATAGTTTTATACATATTTCATGTGCTTAAATTCATAGCAGAAATTAACTTTAGTGATTCTGAAATTGTAACATTTTTGGCCAATAAAGACTTCCTTGAGTTGACTTCAAATTTGTTTAGATAGAACATTACTCGTCTTGATAGGGTTCTTATTATCCAGTGTAACAATATATTCCAAGATCACCTTGTACATTTCTTGCCTCTTGCTTGGAATCAGTCATTCTGAAAGGAGTTCTGCTTCCTTTGATGAAAAATGGCATTTTAAGACTACAGTCTGTGAACCATGGGTATTCCTTGCTACTGGTGTATTATGATATGTTTTCAAGGCATTTTCAGGGAACCGTGCTTGAAAAATATATAAATATACAATTGTATATATTTATATATGTATGTATATACATACATGTGTGTATGAATATGTATGTACCTCTACCTATAACTATCTATTGATTGATCGATCAATTCATTGGACATATTAGTTTGAATCCCAGGACTTCAGGACACAGGAATGATAGAATATCATACACTTATTCATTTGATGAATCCCCAAACACATACACCCAACAATCTCAAAGACAAACAAATAACAAACAAATAACAGAACTATTACCAACAATATGCTTACTTGATATTTTTTTGTGTTGTTGTCCCACTAGGACATGTATGGTCTAAGGATGAAGATTTGGGAATCAGTTTCAGTCTGAGTGATGAGTCACCAAACAGACAAACATTTAGAATTATTTGTTCAATGTCACTTTTCAAGTTTTCAAGGATTGTTTCCAAAATCAATTTCATAACTTATAACTCAGACCCTCCTATCAGACTCTTATTTTATCCCCCAACTACAGTGACGTTCACACACACACACACACACACACACACACTTCTCACTTTCCTTTAGATAAGTGGAAACAGGCTTTACCCTTTTCTACCCCTTATTTTAAAGCAATAAGATACTCTCAAGAACTCTCCAAATTAAGCTCTAGAGATATTCCTCACTATTTTCCATGACTAGTTAGCACTCCACTAAGGAGTATCACAGGGTTTCTTCATTCTAATTCCTATTTGGAGACTGTTGGCCACCTGAGTTGTTTCAATTCTACTGATATTTCAAATATCCCTGCAAAGAATGCCTGCAGCATATGACTTTTCAGATTTTTGCCAGTGCATTTTTTGGCATCAACTCCTAAAAGTGTAATTGCTGGGTCAAAGAGCAAATGAATATGTGATTTTCCTAGAAATTGCCACCTATGCCTACAGGTGTTTATTAATCTGAATTTCCACCAGGGACATGTGAGAATGACTGATTTCCCCCACAGCTTTGACAGCGAAGCATGTTGCCAAACATATCTTGTGCTGCCTATCTACTAGGTGAGAAGTGGTATCTTATTACAATTTCAACTTTCATCTCTCTTATTGTGCATGGATGTAAGCATATTTTCAAATGGTTCTGTTGTATAAATTTTCTTTTTCTATGAACTCAATGTTCATTTGTTAATTCATTATTTTTAGAGATGTTCTCTTTTTTCCTCTATTTTTATAAACCCTTTGCATATTAGAAATTTTGAGCTTTTGTGACAGAAGTTGCAAATACTTTTCCAATTTGTCAAATCTCATTTTGCTTCCTTGGCTTATTTTTTGTAACCATGCAGATGTTTTTATTTTTGTGGTACTGCATTCATCTATCACCTCACTTAAGGTCTCTAGAATTTGAGTAATAGTTAGAAAAGTTGTTCACAGTTCCAGATGACAAGGGAACTCCCCCCCAAATATTCTTCCATTATATTTTCAATTTTTATTTTGAAACAATTATAGATCCGCAAAAAGATTGCATAATTAATCAAAAAGGTCCCATATGCCCTTCACCCAGATTCCCCTAATGGCAGCATCTTACATAATTATAGTACAATATCTAAATAATGAAATTAACATTAGTATAATCCACACCATCTTCAGATTTCATCAGTTTTATATGCATTCATTTGTGTGTGTGTAATTATATGCAATTTCATCACATGTATAGATTCATTAAAAACCAACACATTCAGGACACAGACTTGTTCCATCACCTCAAATATCCTATGTAAACTTCCTCTTTATAGACACACTCAACCCCTTCCCCTGACACCTTGCCCCTAACTGCTGATAACCACAGATCCATTTTTTAACTCTACAATATTGTCATTTCAAGAATGCTGTATAAACCGAATCCTACCGTATGTGATGTGTTGCGATTGGCATTTCTATGCAGCATATTGCCCTTGAGATCCATCCAAGTTGTTACTTGTATCAATAGTTCGTCCCTGCTTTATTGCTGGGTAGTATTCCAGGGTTTGGATGTAATACAGTTCAAGTGTTCGTCCACTGAAGAGCATTTGAGTTGTTGTCAGTATTTGGTTATTACAAATAAAGCTGCTATGACCTTTCATATAAAGGCTGTTGTGTGGACATAAATTTTCTTTCTTCCAAGATAGAAATGCACAGAAGTGTGATTGCTGAGTTGTATAATAAGTTTGTATTTATTTATGCATACACATATTTATGTATAAATATATAAATTTATATTTTGCTCACTTTGGCAGCACATATACTGCATACATTTATATTTAACACTATATTTAGTGTTTTTTAAAAAGGAAACTGTTAGTTTTCTGTTGCTGCTTTAACAAATTACCATGGATTTAGTGGCTTAAATCCTCAAATTTCTCATCTTTATAGTTCTGGAGGCCAAAGTTCCAAAATGGGTCTCATCAGACTCACATCAAGCAAGTGGCAGGGCCATGTTTCTTTCTGAAGGCGCTGGGAGGGAATCCATTTCCTTGTCTGTTCTGACTCCTAGAGGCTGCCTGTATGCCTTGGCTCATGGCTCTATTTCTCAAGCTTCAAAGACAAAAATGTCACATCCCTCCAACTCTTATTCTGCCCTCCATCTTTCTCTCTGAATGAAGCTGGGGAAAGTTCTTTGCTTTTAAGGGCTCTGGTGAAAAGATTGGGCCCCTCCAGATTATCCAGGATAATATTCCCTTCTCAAGGTCCTTAACCCTAAACACATCTGCAAAGTCCCTTTTGCTAAGTAATGGGACATATTCACAGGTTTGGGGATCAGGGTGGGGACATCTTTGAGGACCTTCATTCTGCAGACACAGAAAGTGTTTAACTATTTTCCAGAGCGGCTATTTCATTTTATAGCCTCCATAGTGGTGTGTGATAGATCCAGTTCCTATACATCCTCATCAGCATTTGACATTGTCACTATTTTTTCCCAGTTGTTGTGATAGATGTATAGCAATATCTCATCATGATTTTCACTTGCATTCCTTAATGGCTAATGAAGTTGAGCTTCTTTTCATGGGCTTAGTAACCATCCATATTTCCTCTTTATTGAAATGTCTGTTCATGTGTTTTACTATTTTCTGGTTGTTTATTTTTTCTGTTCGGTTATGAATCCTTTATATATCTTAAATATGAGCGCTTGGTGATGTATATAATTTTCAAACATTTCCTTCCAGTCTAAAGCTTGTCTTTTCATTCTCTTAACAGTCTCTTTTGCAGAGCAAAAGCTTTAATTTTGATGAAGCCTTCTTTATCAATATTTTCTCTTAGGATCATGCTTTGGCCATTACCTCTAAGACATCTTCATCTGACCACGTGTCCTGAAGATTTCCTCCTATGTTTTCTTCTAAAGGATTTTGTGTGTGTGCATATTATATTTAAAGATGTGATCCATTTTGAGTTCATCTGTATATAAAGTATGAGTTTAGGTTGAGGTTTGTTTTCTTTGTCCATGGATGTTCAATTGTTCTAGTGCCATTTCTTGAAAGGATACCTTTCCTTAATTGAAGTGGTATTCCTTCATCAAAAATCAGCTAGACATACTTGCCTGGGACTATGTCTTGGATCTCTATTCTGTTTCATTCATCTCTGTATCTATCCCTCTGCCAATTCCACACTGCCTTTGCCTTGATTATTGTAGATGTATAGTGAATATTAAAGTCAGGTGGACTGATTCTTCCCAGTTTATTCTTTTTCGAAATGAACAATGAAGGGCACCTGGGTGGCTCAGTCAGTTAAGCATCTGACTCTTGATTTCACCTCAGGTCATGATCTCAGGGTTGTGAGATCAAGCCCCACCTAGGGCTCCATGCTGGATGTGGAGCCTGCTTAAGATTCTCTCTCTCCTTCTCCCTTACCCCTTCCTCTCTTAAGAAAAAAAAGAGCAATGAGTGGGTCCGGTCTTATCAGACATTTAAACATACTCTAAACTTCCTATAATTAAAATAGTGAGGTATGGCAGATATACCATTAGAACTTAATAGAAAATCTGTAAGTAGACCTTATTGCATATTGAAATTTGGCCTATGAGATCTGATGAGCACTGGGTGTTATACGCAACTATTGAATCACTGAACACTACATCAAAAACTAATATGTTGGCTAACTGAACTTAATAAAAATAAAATAAAAAATAAAATGTGAGCTCAAAGAAATTTGGTATATGATACTGAAAAAAATCTCAGACCAATAGAAATGATGGACATTTAAATTAGTGGTTTTGTTGTAGCTGGAAAAAGATAAAACTTGGTGATCCCCTGTATGTGTACCAGATTTTCAAATGGATCACAAAATTTTAATGGAATCATGAAAGTACCAGAAGAAAATACGAGTAAATCTTTCTGTAACCTGTGAATTGGGAAATCTTTTATTAATTTTATTTTTTTTGAAGATTTATGTATTTCAGTGAAAGACAGAGCATGTGCACAGGGGGTAGAGACAGAGGAAGAGGGAGAGAGAAACCCAAGCAGACTCCCCACTGAGTGTGGAGCCAGACATTGCACTTGATCTCATGACCCTGAGATCAGACTTGAATCTAAACCAAGAGTGGGATGCTTAACCAACTGAGCCACCCAGGCGGCCCCAGGAAATCTTTTAAATCTATTATTCATATTCCAGAAGCAACAAATAGAAATAAAGATAGACAATTTTGATTATATTAAGACTTTTTGTGACCAAAAAAATACTATATTCAAAATAAAAGGGAACATTACATAACAAGGGAAAAAAGACTAGTACTAATGAGGTAAACAAATTCTGGATCTTCTTAACATAGAGATTTCAAAGATAGGGAAGAAGAAAGCCAACAACTTCATAGAAAAGGAGACAAAGGAAATAAACAGAAAACTTACAGAAAAAGAAATGAAAATGACTTGAAAACCAATGAAAAGACATTTGAACTTGTTTATACAATAAGAGAGATGTAAATTAAAATTATAATGATATATTATTCCTCATCCATCAGAATGACAAAAACCTCAAAGTTTGCCAATATACTGCTTGATGAAGCCATGTACCCTTATCCATTGCAGATTCAGAATGCAAAAGGGTACAATCTCTTTGGAGAGGAATTTGGCAATACCTAGGAAAATTACATATGCACATTTACCCTGGGACCCAGCAATTCATCCTCTAGAGTCTCTCCTGAAAATGCATATTACAGTGATTGCAAATTCCTCAAAATATCATTTATCTTATCGCTGCTTTGAAATTTTTATTGTTTTAACACTCACCATTTTACCTTATTATTGAATGTCAAAATTAAAAAGCAAATATACTATCATATCACAAGTTAGCCTTTTAAAAAAAATTGATACCCTTCTTTCCAGTTATTTGAAATTCAAAATAAAATAAGTATCACTCTTGGGGGTGCTGCTATCATAACCTCTTAAGCTCCCTTTCCCCCACCAACATGCAAACAAGCATACACAGACACATTTTGAGAATCTTTTTAGACTGCACAGGCAAGAGATGAAGTGAAAGAAGGTGAAAGAAGGCATGGCTTTGGCTAAATGTCAAAGAAAAGTATTGGAGCCAGTAAGCTGAGGACTCTGGATATAATTAAGTCATAAGGTGTTTGAGCAATACATCCAACCTTTCTGAAATGGAGAGGAAAGAAAACCCACCCTCCTGTTACAGGAAAAGACAATATTTTGGTCTGAATTATTGAGCTTGGCTATTGACCAAACTCAACTGAATAATTCTATAGGTCTTACTCTCACTAGTTCTACATTGGCCTAAGCTTTAGGTTGGGACATGAAATGTTGGTGCTTCTTACTGTGCTGATGAGTGAGATGTGCACAGCCTGGCCTGGGATTGGGCAAGTAAGGCACCTGGGGTGCAACATTTGAGAAGCATTTGCTTATAGGACTGTGTAGATGCAGGGCCTGTCGTGACAGTGACTTCTCTCTGAATTTCTGTGCCCTAAGCACCTTACTCACCTCCCTTTAGTTTGAGCTTTGAAACTGGTGCCCTTGGATACAAAGTGTTTGGTTAGTTCATGTGGCTAGTTGGTGTCAGAGCTGGAACTAACACAGACTCTCTAACACAGATCTGGAATCTTTCCTCCTATATCGGACTGCCTTCACCCTTGCCACAGCCCCCAAGGAAGTTCTCTCAAGACAGAGTTATCAGCCCCTTAGCCTGAATAAGACCTTGAGCCCCAATTTGGTCATGGTGTGACGACCAATGAGAGACCAGTAAGACCTCATCTATGACAAGATAATCACACTGCTGAAATGGAAAAGTGTTTACAAGGTGAATCAATAGGTAAACAAGGAAAATTGTAGACCATAATAAAGACCAAGAAACTTTCTCTAAGTGCCAATGAAATTATTAAGAATAGAGCTATTCTAAGCAAAGAGTGACTTTACTAATTTCTAAACCATTCCCTTTGTCTAATGTTTGAAACACAGAAAATCCAAAGAAAGAAGTAGTTTCACCTTTTAAGACTAGTTAAGGGTTTGGAAGAAATAGTTCTGCATTTCTTCAAGAATACTCTAAAATTTAGGGTTTTCAGTGAAACAAATAAACAGACCCAGTAATCCTTATTCCCCAAGAGAACTGAAAATTTATGTTCTCAAATTTTTATAGCATCTTCTTTTCCTAATCACATAAAGTTTGGCAAAAAAAACAAAATGCGGGGTGCCTGGGTGGCTCAGCTGTTAAGTGTCTGCCTTTGGCTCGGGGCGTGGTCCCGGCATTCTGGGATTGAGCCCCACATCGGGCTCCCCCGCTGGGAGCCTGCTTCTTCCTCTCCCACTCCCTCTGCTTGTGTTCCCTCTCTCGCTGGCTGTCTCTCTCTCTGTCAAATAGATAAATAAAATCTTAGAAACAAACAAACAGACAAAAAAACCCAAAATGCCCTTCGAAGGGTGAATGGATAAATAAATTATGGTACCTCAATACAGTGGAGTACGGCAGAGAAATAAACTTAGATAGGTCTCAAATCCATTGTCCTGAATGAAGGGACACTGACTGAAAAGACTATGTACTGATTCCATTGACATTTATATGACATTGTGGAAAAGGCAAAATTTTAGGGGAGAAAGAAAAGTGGTTGCCAGGATTGGGGTTCAGAGGAGGGGCTGAGAAAAAAGAGATGTGGGGAATTTTTTGGAGTGACACAACTGTTTTGTATCTTGTTTGTCATGGTGGTTCCTGAACTATATGTATTTGTCAAAAATCATAGAATTATACACTAGCAAGAATAAATTTTACTGTAAAACACACTTAAATAACTTTTTCAATATAATTGGCTTCTTTGTATTTGTAACAATTTCATTACATGCAACTAAAAAAATTATTCTGAGAAGGGATCCATAAACTTTAATCAGCTTTTAAAGGGGTCCATGAGAAAAACAAAAAAGGATTAAGAACTTCTGCAGTACGGGGTGCTACCCGTGGCTTCTGCCTTTGGTGGATATGAGTTTCTATCCTGTCAACCCCAAGCGTCAACTAGAAGATTACTCACCTCTCACTGTTTATCAGGGATGCACAGATGGGAGACAGGATCACTCTGTGTGTGTGTGTGTGTGTGTGTGTGTGTGTGTGTGTGTGTGTGTGAGCGCGCTACACAGAGGACTCTCTCACCCCTTTTGTGTCCCTGCTCAACGCTACCTTGCTTCCTGTGTGCTCCAGAGCTCCACCTGTTGGTCGCCTGCCTCCTGATTCCTGAGGAGATGCCGGTGGGCAGAGCATTTTGCTTTATATTTTGTGCTCCTATCTTCAGCCAGTGACTCGGTCCAGTCATCTTCAGTATCTTGTTTGTTCTTTGATGATATTAAGACAAAACTTTTTGAATTTTTCCAGCTTTTTATTTGTTGTTAGCCAAACTATTAGTTTGAAACACCCAGTCTGATGTTGTATAGCTATACTTTAATGGTGTTTCAGTTATCTGGTATTTTATTTTAGTTACAGCATACTCTTTTATCTAAATTAACTCTTTTTAAAAGCAAGACTGTGTCATTCTTACTCTTAAGTGAATGGAAACCATGATAAGGAATGATTGCTTCCTTCCATGATTGATTACATCTCATATTTGCTGATCCAGGGCCAAATGTTCATCCATCTTCATTTCTAACTGATGTTTCAGTCCTGACTAGATACCATGACCCACCAGACTAAAAAATAATTAATAAATTATAGATCTCAATTTGAGATTAGACTTTTATATTTTTTAAGTATCCTTTTTAACGATGTATTCATTTGAGGGGGGGGGCACCAGTGAGCAGGGGGAGGGGGCAGAGGGAGAGAAAGATTCTTAAAGAAGACTCCCTGCTGAACGCGGAGCCCAATGTGGGGCTCGATCTCATGACCCTGAGATCATGACCTGAGCTGAAATCAAGATTTCAATGCTTAACGGACTAGGCCACCCAGGCGCCACTTTAAGTATTATTTCTATACTGATCTTCAGTTCTATTCTTCTTTTTTTTTTTTTAAAGATTTTATTTATTTATTCGACAGAGATAGAAACAGCCAGTGAGAGAGGGAACACAAGCAGGGGGAGTGGGAGAGGAAGAAGCAGGCTCATAGTGGAAGAGCCTGATGTGGGACTCGATCCCATAACGCCGGGATCACACCCTGAGCCGAAGGTAGACGCTTAACCTCTGTGCCTCCCAGGCACCCCTCCAGTTCTATTCTTCTATGTAATTTTCATTATACTTCTAACCCAATTAGGAAAGAATTAAAAGTAATTCCATGCCTCCCAGTGCTTTTGTGAGCTACAGAAATATGTTTTCATGTTGTATAGTGAGGTCGGGAGATTGGGGGAAAATCCAAGCGTACCTAAGACAGCATCACGGCAGTGAAGATTTAAGAACAAAGACAATTTTTCATATCTACAGTGTTATGTTGAGAATATAATGAGGTAAAGGAAACCAGGAAAAAAGAAAACCAAGAAGTTAAGAGCCAAAGCCTAGAGCCAGCCAGGAACCTTGAGGTAGATTTTTAATCATATTTTGAAGATCTTTCTAGAAGCTACATCTGAAGACAAAACTGTCTCTGCTGCAGGGGCTCTGATCTCTTCACCAGACTGGTCGGGGCAGGCTGCATAGCCACTCCCAGAGAGGTCTGAAAGGTGAGTTGGAATCGTGGCACATTGGATTGTGGCCTCAAGAGACCTCTCTAACTCTGAGACTCAGCGAGTTTCCCATCGTGAGGTGCTTGACTTTTTTTTTTTTTGGTTGCCTTGTCTAAAGTAATCTAATTAGCTATTAGCTTGTATCAGATTTTTCTCATCCCCTTTAAAGTGCAGAGAGTTGAATTAATCAGACTACTTAGTTCTTGGTACAGTATTTTCTCTGTCCTATGTGAAGCTCTCCTCTTGTTTATTAATTCAGTCATTTAGTTATTCCCTCTTATTTCTACATGATCTGTTCCCATTTCCTTCTCCCACATTAGGCAAAATTCTAATATATTTAATATATATC
Organism: Ailuropoda melanoleuca; assembly: GCF_002007445.2. NCBI lineage: Eukaryota > Metazoa > Chordata > Mammalia > Carnivora > Ursidae > Ailuropoda > Ailuropoda melanoleuca. The sequence goes on from NC_048223.1 coordinate 86,444,274, forward strand.
CTCCTGTTCATATGGAAACTTTATCCTTGCAAAATAGGCATTCATTTTGCAAAATGTATACTGTTGTTTTACATGCATGCATTTTCAATTCACACTAATGATGTTGTGTAATATAATCTCATTCTGTTTCTAACTTTTCTCATTAAGCACTCATTCTTCACTATCCGTCCATTTTGCTGTATTTGGTTCATTGCTTCCAACTACAGTACAGCCCTCCCTGGTATGAATTGCACCATATGTGACCAAGACACTCACTACCTACAAAAATAAAATGAGCACAGCCTTACCTATGTCCTCTTACGGACTGGGAAATGGAGATGTTGGCACGTGTCAAGGTTCTCCTGAAAAACAGAACCAATGGTGTGTGTGTGTGTGTCTGTGTGTGTGTGTGTGTGTATGTCTCTGTGTCTGTGTGTGTCTCTGTGTGTGTAGAGATTTATTACAAGGAATTGACTGACATGATTATGGAGGCTGGTAAGTCCCAAGATCTTCAGGGTGAGTCACCAACTGGAGACTCAGGGGACCTGATGGTGTAGTTCTAGACTGAAAGGCATCAGGCTCAAGACCCAGGAAGAGCTGACATGTTTCAATTCTAGTCCAAAGGCAAGAAAAAGCTGATGTCCCTGTTTGAAGGCTGTCAGATGGGAAAAATTCTACATTACTCAGGGGAAGATCAGTCTTTTTGTTCTGTTCAGGCCTTCAACTGATTGGATGAGACCCACCCACATTGTGGAGGGTAATCTGCTTTAATCAGTCTATCAATTCAAATGTTAATCTCATCCAAAAACACCTTCATAGATACACCCAGAAGAACATTTGGCTGAGTATCTGGGCATCCCATAACCTGGTCAAGTTGACACATAGAATTGACTATCACAGCACATGAAACCAGAGGTGTACGTGCTGAATCATGAAGCGTGTGTACCCTTATTTGACCAGCTTACTCTCCTGATTGGTAGACCTAGTCTTCTCCCATTCACAGTGAATCAGGGTTCTTAATCCCTGTTAACACTTGGCATCACCCCACTTTCTAATTTTGCCAGTCTACAAGGTTTAAAGAGAGATCTCTGTTGTTTTCATTTGCATTTTTCATATTACTAATGAGTTGGAGCAGCTTGTCATGCACATGCTAGCTGGTTTCCTCTCCCTAATTGTGGTTTTAATGTATTTAAATCTCTAATGTCTCTAAATTATTGCCCCATTTCATTTGTTATTTATTTGTATTTTCTAATTTTTCCTGTTCAGTCTTGCCTGAGGTCTGTTTTGTTAATCTTTTCGAAAAACAAATGTTGGTCTTTTTTTAATCTTTTCTATTGTTTTTGTGTTTTATTTCCAAATTCTAATTCTAATATTTCTCTTTTTTATCCTCTTTTAGAAAAGAGATGATGGTGTATTCTACATAGGACCCCCCCCAAAAAAACACAACAAGGGGCCTGACATATAGTATATATACAATATAAGATTGTCGTATGACTGAATCAATGAGAAAATATATCATCTTTGAGGTATAGTGATTCACTCTGTTTTCTAAATTGAGAGTTTTCTGCAGAGAAATAGGGGTCTAATGACGTAGGTATAGCCGAAGGAGAGAAATAGGACAAGCAGCTTATATTTAACATGCCTCTCTAAGGTTTGATTACATCCACTGAGTGCAAACGTGCTTAGGAACGTGGGGAGTGAGGATGGCAATTCTCCCTTCCAAAAATAATACCAAAGGACCAGTCAACACCATACTTCTTCAAGACTGTTTTGTAGAGAACTTTTAGATCAGCAGCAAAATTGAGGGGGAGGTATAAAGATTTCTTATTTACCTCTGCTGCACATATGCACAGCCTCCCTTATGACCAACATCTCAGACCACAGTGACGTATTTGTTACAACTGGTAAATCTACACATTATTATCACCCAAAGTTCATAGTTTACACTACAGTTCATTCTTGGTGTCCATTTTACTGGTTTGGACAAAAAAGTATAATGATATGCACATATCATTATGGTATCATACAGGAGAGTTTCACTGCCCGAAAAATCTTCTGTGCTCTGAACAGTCATTCCCCTCTCCCTGCAATCCCCGGCAACCTCTGATCTTTTCACTCTTACCAAAGTGTGTTTTTCTGGGATGTCAGGTAGTTGGAATCATAAAGTATGTGGCCTTTTCAGATTGGCTTATTTCACTTAGCAATGCATTCAAGTTTCCTACATACTTTTCCTGGCTGTGATAATAGTTCATGTCCTTTTAGCACTGGATTACATTCTATTGTCTGGATGTACCTGTTTATTTACCCATTTACGTACCGAAAGACATCTTGGTTTCTTTTAAGTGTTGGCAATTATGAATAAAACTGCTATAAATGACCATGTGCAGCTTTCTGTGTGGACATAAATTTTTATCTCCTTAGTAGATACCAAAGAGCACAACTGCTGGATTCTACGGGCAGAGTGTGTTTAGTTTTACAAGAAACTACCAAACTGTCCACCAAAGTGGCCATACCATTTTGCATTCCCTCCTGCAGTGAATGGTCTTTCCTCACCAGCATTGGCTTCACATCCTCACCAGCGTTTGATGTCGGTGGTTTGGATCTTGCCCCTTCTAACAGGTGTGTAGTGCTACCTTGTTGTTTTAATTTGCATTTTCCTGATGACAGATGATGTGGAGCACCTTTTCATATGCATATTTTGCTGTCTGTATATCATCTTTGCTGAGGTTGTCTGTTGAGGTCTTTGGCCCATTCTTTAATTAAGATGTTTGTTTTCTTATTCTTGCATTTTAAAAGTTCATTGTTTATTTTGGACATCGGTTCTTTATCAGATGTGTCTTTTGAAAATATTTTTTGGGGGGCGCTTGGGGGGCTCAGTTGGTTTAGCATCTGCCTTCGGCTTAGGTTGTGACCCTGGGGTCCTGGGATTGAGCCCCGTGTTGCGCTCCCTGCTTAGTGGGGAGTCTGTTTCTCCCTCTGCCCCTCCCCCTGCTCCTGCTCACTCACTTACTCTCTCTCTTGCTCAAATAAATAAAATCTTTTTTAAAAAAAAGAAAATATTTTTTCCCAATCTTTGGTTTTCATTCTCTTGACATTGTCTTTCCCAGAACAGTTTGTAATTTTAAAGAAGTCCAGTTTATCAAGTATTTATTTCCTAGATCATGTCTTTGGAGTTGTATCTAAAAAGTCATCACCATACCCAAGGTTATCTAGGTTTTCTCTTACGTTATCTTCTGGGAGTTTTATGGTTTTGTGTTTTACATTTAGATCTCTGACCCAATTTTAATTGTTTTTTTGTGAAGGGTGTAAGGTCTGTGTCTAGATTCATTTTTTGCGTGTGGATATCCACTTGTTCCAACATCACTTGATGAAAAGAATGTCTTTCTCCATTGTCTTGTCTTTGCTCCTTTGTCAAAGATCAGTTGATGAAATTTATGTGAGACTATTGCTGGGCTCTCTATTTTGCTCTATTGATGTATTTGTCTATGCTTTTGCCAATAACAAACTGTCCAGATTATTATAGCTATATAGTAAGTTTCAAGCTGGGTAGTGTCAGCCCTCCAACTTTGTTCTTCTCTTTCAATATTGTGTTGGCCATTCTGGGGCATTTGTCCCTCCATATACATTGTAGTTGCATTTTGTCAGTGTCTACAAAGTAACTTCCTGGGATTATGATTGAGATTGCACTGAATCTATGGATCAGGTTGGGAAGAACAGACATCCTGACAATACTGAATCTTCATATTATGAACATGAACTCTCTCCACTTACTTAGTTTTTTTATTATATTCATAAGAATTTTGTGGTTTTCCTCATATAGATCTTGCATATATTTTGTTAGGTTTACACCGAAGTATTTCATTTTGAGGGGTGCTAATATAAATATTATTGTATTTTTAACTCCAAAGTCCATTTGTTCACTGCTGGTATATAGAAAGGTGATTGACTTTTGTATATTAACCACATATCCCACAAGCATGCCCTAATCATTTATTAGTTTCAGGAGGGGTTGTTGTCAATTCTTTTGGATTTTAGAGATGATCCTGCTGTCTGTGAACAAAACCAGTTTATTTCTTCTTTTTCAATCTGTATGCATTTTCTTTCCTTTTCTTGACTTATTGCATTAGCCAGAACTTGTAGTATAATGTTGAAAAGGAGTGGTGAGAAAGGTCATCCTTGTCTTGTACCTCATCTTAGCGGGAAAGCTTCAAGTTTCTCTGTTAATTATAATGCTCATCCAGAGTCTTTAAAGCAGGGTTAATGAAAACTCTGATTACCGGAAATATAATCACCAATAATAATGAGATGAGTTCTGTGGAGCTAACTTATGAAATGAGGATCAGATATACTTTTGCACATCACAAATCATGAGGATACTAAATCCAGACTCAGAATAATAGAGACAAAAATACAGCATAAACTTGAAGTATCAAGTACTAGAATAAGTTTATCTATGCACTAATAATTCATAGGGAAGTGAATATTAAACATTAGCCAACAAGCTTGACCATAGACCCTCCCATTAAGGGAACAATGGGGCAGCAAGGGAAGATTTCTGGCAACCACATTTTTTTTTTTTTTAAGAAAGGGAGAGAGAGGTGGGGAGGGGGTAAGGACAGAGAAAGAGAGAGAATCTTAAACATGCTCCACACCCAGTTGCAGAGCCCAGTGCAGGGCTCTATCTCACCACCCTGAGATCATGACCTGAGATGAAATCACGAGTCAGGCACTTAACTAACTGAGCCACCCAGACATCCCTGGCAACCACATTTTCTAATGAGAAAAGAAATAACTTTCCCAAGAGCACAAAGTCAAAAGGTAAGTTGTTTACCAGCAAAGTACCACAGAGGAGTCAACACACCAAAGAAAATGAAAGCAGATATCATGCATAAAGAAAAAGTTCTGATTGTTCTTGTACCAAAAGGCTTCAATAAAAATATCTACAGTACCTAATAAGTTTGTATCAAGGAAATGAGAATACTTAGTCTCTTAGTCCATTTAAAAAGCTTAAAGAAAAAACACTTATTTTTCATAGTTCTGGAGGTTGAGAAGTCCAAGATCAATAATTTTGAATAAAGACAACTGGTGTCTCCCCAAAAAGAGAATTGCTTAACGACATGTTAAATATATTACCTTAAAAAAGTAATGCAAAATAAAGAAAGATGGAGGCCATATAAAGGACAATCATGTCCTAAACTTCCATTTAAAAATATGAAAATATGGCACACTCCAGCATAATTGCACAGTTACCAGATGGTGGAAAATGGGGATGCAATTGGATTCTGCTACATGGCTGTATGGGCTGTGTTGCATATAAAACTGTCTGCTCTGATGCTTAGGAAGGACTCAAGCTCTTCTAAGTGAACCACAAATGAAAGCAAAAGTCACAGACCACAAGTCAGCCTACTAATCTCAAAGCCGGGTTAGAGACCAAGCAGGGATATCCAGATCTTTGCTGTCATAGACCACTAGCACCATACCAACGTTAAAATAAAGATGACTAAGACAATACAGTCAAAATATTGCACTCTTCAGCTCAACTTGGCAACCCTACTGAAAGATCCTTTATCTTTGGTGTCCCGTCCTCATAAAAGGACTCCTTAAGGGCGTATGTCGTCCTGAGGACAGAGGGAGACTCCACCGTGAACCTGAGAGGTGCTGGTGCCCAAGACATTGGCCAGTTCTGTAACAGTGGTCAGACAAGAATAGAGATTTAGTGAGAATTTTACACCTGTCATGTAATGAGGTTGTATTTTGTCTATTGATATTTTCTTTAATACCCAATACCAAGGATGCTAGTGAAACTTACATTTGTTCCAGTTTGCAGATGTTCCTAGAAGTTCTGAGAAAGAAATATTCCCACAAAGGTGATATATCTAAGCTAATGACCTAGAGGACCCCCAAATTAAAGTACGTTTGACTTGAGTGTTACACTAAGATTCAGAGACCTTAAAAAAAAGAATTACTAAAACAAATTCCTAGTCTCAGGACTATGAATCCCAAATAATAGAAACATTTACTATTAAAATATTGAGAAGAAGAATTCCCCCAAATGGAAATAGAGAATACCAGAAATACTGATTATAAAAATAGTGAGTATCAGAAATCTCAGTACTATAAATACTGAGAGACGAAAACACAGAGTATCAGTGTTGGGAGTGTTCTTGAAAAGTCCTTCCCACCTACAAGGACTTGTACATGGGTTAAAATCTACAAGGCACTTGTGAGTCCTCCTCAGTGATGTGCAATATCCTGGAAGTTATTATCATGGAAACCAAAGAGGCTTTCTTCTTAACCTTTCACTAAATCCTCTTCTTTATGGTGATATTGACCACCTGGTTTTCCAAACTAAAACCTCTTTTGGCAGACGGCTTGCAGTGTTTTTCAAGAACAGCTTAAAAGCTGAAACACTTCCATTCCCCCATTCATAGACATGTCAATCTTTCAGAGAGGCTCTCTGGTTTCCATGATGAATAAAAAGAGTTACCAAGATGCACATTCTTAAAAACTAGTAATTGCAATTAATTTCCCGATTTGAGAGAATGCACAACACAGGCTATGGAGAGAGGGAGTGTTGGGGGTCTCACTGAAAACCTGGGGGTGCCCTGAATCACCAGGTGTCCAAAGGCACCTAAGCCAACAGATACGGTATCAGAAAAGCAAACACAGCCTAGACACTTCAGCATCAAAAATGTTGCACTACTTGAGAATTCTGCTCATTTGGCTTGTTTCTTTCATTTTGTGGCTTAATCTCCAACATCCTTAAACAGCGTCTCTGGTTCTTTTGTACCTTGGACAAGTGTCTTGGAATCTGTTTGAATCAATGAAGTGCAATTAATATTTCAGTGTGGGCAAATAGAACGTAGGATATGAAGTGGACAAAGGCTTGTGTTACTACAACCAGCTCCTTTGCCTTTGGGAAATTCAAACTTCTGAGGCTTATGTGAATACACAACACCTTTATAATAGATGATTGTTATTATTATTTAAAGAAGTGTTAAAAGAATACCGGGCACTGTTCAGGTGTAGCGTAAGGGCTCAGGTGAAAATTGTATCCCTGCCTTGTGAGAACTCTGGCCTGACACTGTGGATCTCGCCTGGCCTCCGATGCGGAGAACACTGCTCAGGGTGTCATCTGTCCCTTTCCTGCTTCGAGCTCATTATTACTCATGCGGAAGCCCGTGAAGTGAGTACTTCACTGAGCCAGGGTTTTAACAAGCCTTTGTGATTCTCACATCCATTCATTCTAGCAGCACATAGTCTCCATGGCGTGAGGCTCAACATAAGTACATTCATGCTTACAGATATGATGTCAACTGTATATGTATATATTACTATATAAAGTATATGTAATATAATATATTTATTATTGGATATATGTATCTAATATACCTTGTCTGTATTATATGTGTATGCTTCTTGTTTGTATCTCCTCCATGGAATGTAAGTTCCCTGACTGCAGGGATCTTGCTTTGTTAACTACTACACCCCCAGCACTTAGAGGACTGCTTGACCCAAGTGTGCACGATATGCTTGATACTTCATCAAATAGTTCTTTCTAATAGTTTCCTAGGCATTTGCTGTAGCTTCCCTAGGTGTTTCTACAAATGTTCATTGAGTAAATGAGTGGATACGTGTATGCATAAATTAAAGTGAAACGTTGCAAATTACAGTGGCACGGGTACTATGTGTGCTTCAGAAAGAGACAGAAACATGATTTGGCCTCTAACAGTACTGTGTTGACATTTCTTTCTTCCCAGTGGTATTAAAATTTATCTTATTGACCATCAGGTTCCAAACAGGGTATGCAAGAATGAATGCAGGCATTCATTCATGAAGGAGCCTGACTTTCTAGGGGAAAGCATGGGTGGGGGGGGGGCAGAAGGTGAGGAAAGGCATTTTTTTAATGCAAACTAATGCAAACTAATCACCAGCCCTTTTTCAAAGACCACTTTAAAAATTGTGCCAGCTCGGAAACTGTTTTAGCCTATATTGATAGATCTCCAATAACTATAATTAAGTTTTCTCCTCCCCGGGAAGAAACAAGTGATCAATGACATTTTCTAAGTTTTCCTGTGATTGTGTAGCAGAATGTGTCTCTCAAATGCTGTAATTTGTGAGGGCTTCAATACAAGACTTAATGAGGGTTTGGAGACAGGCAGACTGAGTAATCATCATTTAGCTGACAAAAAAAAGTGTTAACGTATCTAAAAAGGGCCTAAGGTTAATTGATATTTGGCAAAATGAAAGCCCTGTTTAGTATACGTTTCTTGCCACAAATTGGAGATGTACTCCTTGAACCTCATATCAGCATGAGTCTGCTCATTACCTTCTCTGTTCACATGTCTGTATATGTTTCCAATCCCAATGCAGGAGCTAAAATGGAAGAGGAAGCTAGAAGGGCTCTCTTCAACAGTCACCGAACTTAGGGTAAATTTGTAGTATAAAATGTACATACTCACAACACAGAATTTGTAAACATGAAAATGTAGAGGGAAAAGGGGGTAGAAACATAAGTCCATATACCAAAGCCACCGTATGCAAACATCCTGATGTATTATGTTTTATCTTTCATTTATGCTTATTCTTAGCACATTTTAGATGTTCCTGTATGTACAATTTTGCAGTTTTTAAAGACTAATTCAAGGTGTAGTCCTCATCCTTATACATTTAATGGTTAAGTAATGCGTCAGGAGCAGATTATAATTTAAATAATCTTTTCCTTATTGCTGAGAATTTAAAATGAGTTTCCTTTTGCACTTTCATTAATGTTCCATTGAACGTTTTTTTGTGACTATTTGTTTTTGAATTCAGGAGAATGTTCTCACTCTCCAGTCCCACCAGTAGAATGTATGGATCAAAGATTCAGAGCAAATTTAAAACTCCTTTCTCAAACTTCCAATTTTTTTCTTCCAAAAAGGTTGGACCATGTGCTTTTACCTCCTGTAATAGAAATGCAAATAAATTCCTCAAGCCTGAGTTTCTCATGGAACATATGCCACCACCCTAACTTTAAACTTACCCCTGTCCACAACAGACGGCACCTGAGCCAAACCAAGAAATATCTCTCTCTCTTTTTTTTTTTTTTGCACTATATTTTGCTCTAAGAAACCTAAAACACAGTAGACTTCTGCTTTGCAGTGGGTGTGGTGGTGCCAGAATTGGGTGGAATCACATCACATGCGAGCCAAAGACATGGGGCGCGAGGACACTGAAACCACAGGAGAAAAGTAGGAGACTGCAGAAGCTGGTTTGCACCGCGACGAGAGGTCACGTGGCCCCAAAGGTAGGGAGAGCCTGAGACTGGAAATCATGTCCGCCTGAAGGGTTTACACTCCCCATGAGGTCTGGCTGCAGGTTCCCCTCTTCTTATAATCAACCTCCTGTTTCCTTAAGCTTTTCTGAGTGGGTTTCTGCTCCTTGCAACAGAAAATCCCTGACAAAGCACAAGCCAGTGCCAAAAGGGACAGCATTTTATATATAACAGTTTGCAATTTCTCAAGAGCTTCTAGAGAAACCAAATGTAATGGATATAGGATGACCACTTCAGGGCTCACATCAACTTGAGTGTCTCTATGTATAAACTCTCCATGTGTAAACATACATACACTTACATATGTGTGTGTTTGTGTATATACACAACATATATGTATATGTATTTTGGTTTTACATATATATTGTTATATATTCATATAACATACATATGTATTATTATAACATGTATATATGCACATGTAGGTGTGTGTCTATATTTACATATACATACATACTCATGACTAGTTTTCTGATAGAAAGACCCAGCAAAGATCTGAAGGCCAATGTTGGTTACCTACAGGTATGGCTTGCAGGTGCTATCCTTCAATGTCCTGAAACCCAAAGAGAGAAGACTACAAGAAGCAAATCTATCACTTCACCTCCAGAAATATCGTGAAAGAATGAAGATGATATTTGTAGCAAATGTATAACTTAACCCACAGAAATTTAGAATTAGCTTCCTGGGGAAAAAAGGCAGGGAGGGTGACGTCGTGGTGTTAAAACTATAAAGCCTAGAACAAACCATTCATCTGCTACACAACTGTATTTCTGCCTCTGAATTAGCAGACAGGTGATCACAGGGAAGCGAGAACTTACTGGTTAGGATTCCTCAGTGTGTCCTGCCTGTGTCAGTGCTGGTGCGTGTGCACGCCGTGGATTATAGCGGCAGTGGTTCTTTGTGGTAGGGACGAGCACCCTTCACCCTGTGAGGGAAACTGAGGCAATGTTACCTGGTTAGCCAGCAGTCTCTCTGTTAGCAAGTGGTTGGGCCGGACTATGAGCCTGGAGGCAGCCCAGGGGCCATGCTCCTTCCCTTCTTCCCTCTGACTTTTATACAGGTTCTATTGCCACTACATCTGGAAACAGAAAATGCTTCTGTACGCATGGTCTTTTCTGACTTATCCTTAAGCCAAACCCATTTTGTAGGGCTTGTTTTTCTATGATCAAGGATTGAAACCTATTCCTCACTCCGCTTGTCGGTATTCCCCTAACTCACACTCCGCCAGACTTCGTAGCTTTTGAAATTGCAGAATTTTGAGACGAAGGTATATAATCATGAAGATGAAAGGCTGAAGGGACAAGACTCTTAACAGATGAGTTTTCTGAGCCACGTTCACCTTTAAGGCAGGCTCATGGTGAAGGCAAGAGAAGTAAAGTAGAAGGGGAAAGAAGAAAGAGCCTTCCAGATTGTGTCTCTACGTTCAGAATTCCCCACCCCACCCCATCTCCATCATGACTGGTCAAAATGAGTCTTCCACTCCCCCAGATTCTGCTGAATGTTTTTTTAAAGTATCACTACTTCGACTCATCCATTCATCTATCTCTGAGTTTAAGGAAAGATTCACATTACTGATTTTTCTTACCATGAAACTTTGATTTTCAAGCCCAAGTAAATTGATGTTCATCTCCAATTGCCCACATAATCTCCCAGGCACGCTCATTCCCTGTCGACGTGCACTACAAGACGTACAGCTCCACTGTGGGCGAGATGGGATGTAGTTACTGAAATGAAATGTAAAAACCAAGAAGGAAAAATCACTGCCGTGCTCCTTCATCCCATTTCCAAAGGGTCAGCCTGGAATTTATCCTCCAAAGTATTCTCTTAGGCTTTATCTCACCCAGGGGCATGCCTTAGATTGGTGCTATATGGAGATGCCAGAATTAATTTTCTATCAATAATAACATTCTACTTTATCATATCTGTATCTTAATTCATTCACTCATTGTGCAAACATTTACGGAGTGACCTTTATGTACTGGGCACTGTGCAAGCTGCAGAAGGGAGAAGATACCGAGTTGGTAAGATAGAGATTCTGTCTGTTGTAAGACGAAGGAAAGTAAACAATCACAGAGAGGTGAGATAGGGCTTCAGGTGAAAACTCCGGGGTGCCTAGAAAGGCACCAGCCCTCTGCCTGTTGGAAGAGATCTAGCCAGAGAAGGCATTTTGGATTTAGCGCTTGCAGAATTAGAGAGAGCATGCACAAAAGCAAGCGTGTCTACTAGAACCAGGGGAGGTGGTAATGTAGGATTCTTTTGCTGACAGAGCGTGGTGCCAGACGCTATGGAGAGGCTGTGGGGAACAGTACAATGATCACGGGGCACCGACCCTGCCCAGTGAGGCAACAGACCCAGGCCACACCGCAGAGAATCCCCTAAGCTGTGGTAAGGGCTTCTCTTTACCCTGCTGGTCACTAACAGGGTGGGGCAATGCAAACCCGGCTGCCTTGCTGGTGGCTGTCAGGGCTGTATTTTTCCTAGTCCAGGGCTCATTATGGGTGGTGGGTGTTAAATTTCAGATCCCGCAAGCTCCAGGAGGGGCTCTAAATCCTTAGTCTGAAGGAGGAAATAAGAGTTAGGAGAAAAGAGAATCCCAGTCCTGCTATTTATTAACTGGGAGACCAGAACAAGTAAATTAACTCTCTCATACTCTGTTTACTTATTTGCATACTGAGGGTGAACCAAGCTGCCTTGATAGGTAAATATCTCAGTGTATAAAACGCCTTGCTCGCTGCCTTCGTGGAGATAAAGCACGCTGTGATATTTACCCAGATTCCCTCATCACTGTCCCCTTCCCCAGGCTTCCACCTTCACCACCTGTGTCAATTCTGAGCTTTGGAGTCGCAAAAGCCACATCTCTAGCAATAAGCTGAAGATGCGGGAGTCAGTGTGTGAGGGGAGGTGAGTGTTGGGCTCCAGTAGGTGTGGCTGAGATGACTGTGTCCTTCTATCCTACTCCCTGCTCTGGGGGCACGATGATCAGCTTCCCAGGTAGTTTTGGGGAAGTCAAGGGTAGAGGGAGCTGGGCTCCTGGTTCATTTCCTCTGGCTACTGTAATAAATTGCACAGAGTCAGCACATAAAAGAACACACGTTTATTCTCTTACAACTCTTTGTGGATCAAAATCAAAGGGGCTGTGCTCCCTTTGAGAGCTCTAGGAGATGTTTCCTTGCCACATTCTGGAAGATATCGCCATCCCTTGGCCGGGGCCTTCAACCCTCAAAGCCCACAAAATAGCATCTTCAAATCTCATTCTCTTGGCCAAGGTCAAGAGACATGCCAGGAGACACTGTCTCCTCCCTTCTGTCTAGTCCTCAAATATCCCTCTGCTACCTTCATATAAGGACACCATGATCACATTTAGGGCCCAGGTGGGTCCAGATAATCTTCTCCATCTCAAGATCCTTATGTTAATCAACATCTACAAAGACCTTTTTATTTATTGTTTTCTTGTTTGTTTTTCATTTTTAATTGAAGTATAGTTGGCATGCAATATTATATTCGTTTCAGGTGTACAACATAGTGATTTGATAATTATATATGTTACTCAGTGCTCACCGCGGTAAGCTGTCACCATACAAAGTTATTACTATGCTATTGACTACATTCCCTATGCTGTACATTTCATCCCTGTGACTTATTTTTTTAAATAACTGGAATTTTGTGTCTCTTAATCCCATATTTCACCCCTCCCCCCAACCCCTTCCCTTCTGGCAACCACCAGTCCGTTCTCTGTAGTTAAGGGTCCATCTCTAATTTATTGTTTTTGTTTTTTAGATTCTACATATAAGTAAAATCACATGGTATATGTCTTTTTCTGTCTAACTTATTTCACTTAGCTTATTACCCTCTAGGTCCATCCCTGTTGTCACAAATGGCAAGACTTTATTCTTTTTATGGCTGAGTAATATTCCTATATATATATATATATATAATATGGTATATGCTCAATCTTCTTTAGTCATTCGTCTACTAATGGGCACTAAGGCTACTTCCATTTAAGGTAACGGATTCACATATTCTAGCTGGAATGTGTGAAAAGCTGGAAATCTTTCAAAGTGACTCAGCCCCCACCAGGGCTCCTTCAGTGAGTAAAGCCCCCTGAGCCCTGGAGCAGAGCCAGGACTAGGGTGAGGCAAGTGAGGCACTCAGGGCACATGGCTGAAGGAGGCTCCCACTCTCAGGTCCTCCTGAGTGAGCAATCAGCTCCCAAAAATGAACAGCTCCTTAAGTTTTGTGCACTGGGTGCCTCGCTCCCCTCACCCTAGTCCAGGTTCCGTCCTGAACTGCTTTAGGGCTGCGGCGTGGCAAAGAGGAGCTGGAGACATACACAGGGGGGCGTATGTCTAGGCAGCAAGGCTGAGATGGTCCAATAGAGTTCCTGCTGGTTCCAGGAGCTGGGAAGCATTTGCATATGTATGTGCATGCACGTGTGTGTGTGTGTGTGGGGGGGGGGGGGGTATGTGTAGCAGGACATAGAGTAACAGACAAGGAAGACGATCCAGGGCAGCAGAATGATGCCCCATGTCTACAAGTATAACACCTGACTATAGTAATACCCCAGGTAGAGCGGGGTCCACTCCGACGAAGCGAGTCCTGGAGAGGCCTTGCTTCTGTCCGCGAGTGAGATCCCAGACCACGCGGGAAACGAGAGAATCTCCGAGCTTGCAGCATGGACTCCACCAAGGACAAGATGAAAACTGGGAGGTCCGTGCAACAGGCGAGAGGGATGGGCAGAACACAGCCTGGCAGCAATCGAACCTCCTGGGGAATGAGCCCTCCGAGAGGAAATGAAATGCAAATCGTCTTACGTCTCATAGATACATCCTCAGCGTCCTGTCTGCAGACCAGAATGCGGTTTGGTCCCTGTCACTTCTGGACTCCTGTCTCCAGAAAACTCAGTGAAGACTAGCACTGTCCCCAGTCCCAGGCAGGGCTGTCTTCCTCCAAACCTCCTCTTTCTCTCCCTCGCACACTCCCAGTGAGAGGACAGTGACTCATGCTAATTATACAGTAACAGGAGAAAAAAAAATACACTTTTTTTTCCCCCCAGCAGCAGCTGGGACTTTCTATTTATTTGTCTGCTATTTATAACTCACTCAGACAAGGAGGTCTTATCTCCTCCTCCTATTACCCCTCCCCACAGGAGATTTCTCTAGGGTGGATCCAGCTTTATCTAAATTGGTTGGACAGAGGAGCACAGCATATATAATCCATACTGAAAGAGATAACGGTTTCTCCTTGTACTAGATATAAAAATAGCCAACAAGCAAAATGAGCGTGGATAGGGAAAAATTAATTTACTTCCCTGCCTAATTAGTAGATGCAGGATAAATGTATCTGCTTAGTTCCCTAATTATACTACTACGTAGCAGTTACATGAAACCCTTCCTCATCAGAAACACCACCCTCTCCTAACACTAAATAATTAATCTTTGGCACCCCTGTGTGAGCATCCTATCTGAGCAAGAGAAGCACCATGAGGCTGGAGGGGGGCAGGGGGGCAGGGAGGATGAGGTGTTGAGGCCACTCCTTATCATTAAAGCAGAAGCTGCTTCCTGCATCCAGTCCCTTGGCTTCAGGACGAGGGAGCCGGGGAGAATCTGTCCACTTGGGCCGGCCCAGGACCTGGCAGCGGCAGCGAGAAGTCTACCACCAAGTCCCGGGACCTATGAAGTGCCACCTGTCTGGCTGCGTAGCTGGATCTCCTCCTCCCACAGGGAATGAGGCCCAGGATGGCCCCGAGTGGAGGATCTCCCAGATACCCTGCTGTAGCAAGGAAGGGTCACCAGCTGAGCCCCACTGGGAGCCTTCCATCTGTTAATGTGCTTTCTCCCCAGTTCTTGGGTTGACGTTTATTTGCTCAGATCTATCTTTTCCTTTTTCCTGTGGTGGGATCCAATTCCCAGCATTGTTCATATCAACTCCAAACTTGGTGAGACCTATGCTTCCCACCTGCACCGGGTACCAGAAACTCTTTGCCTCCAAGCCCCGTGTCCTCACAGTCCCTGAGGCTTAGATCAGACATCGTAAGCAGACACAATTTTAGCCTCCAGCGGAGTCGGGTTTTTTGCTCTTTCCTCCTGAGCAGCAGGAGTGCTGCCTTGCCCTCTTGGGGGGACACATTCTTCCCCCCACTCCGCATTCTTTCCTCAGCCTCCTCTGCTTCTGGCTTGGAGCTCCCAGCGGGCCGCACCCTGCACCAGGCCCGCGGGGGCAGGAGACTTTGGCCCCGACTGGACTCCGATCTCAGGCAAAGGGGAAAAGTACCCTGCTTCTCTGTTCTCTATACTGGGTACTTCCTCACGGCTTCAGAGGCCCCTGTTGCTCCCAGACATCACAACCACATTAGTGTTTGAAAGAAAAAAGAGAAGAAAGAGGAAAGAGAAAGAAAGAAAGAAAGAAAGAAAGAAAGAAAGAAAGAAAGAAAGAAGAAAGAAAGAAAGAAAGAAAGAAGAAAGAAAGAAAGAAGAAAGAAAGAAAGAAAGAAAGAAAGAAAGAAAGAAAGAAAGAAAGAAAGAAAAGAAAAGAAAGAGAATCCAGCATAACCATCATTGTATTTGGAGCTTGATAGACCTTCAGTAAAGTTTGCTTAAAAAATTAAATTTCAGGGGCATGTGAGTGGCTCAGTCAGCTGGGCATCTGACTCTTGATTTCAGCTTGGGCCATGATCTCAGGGTTGTGAGATTGAGACAAGTATCAGTATAGAACCTGCTTAAGATTCTTTCTCTCCCTCTGCCCCTTCTTGCCACTCTCTCTCTCTCTCTCAATCTCTCAAAAAATAAATAAATAAATAAAATATAAATATAAATAAATAAGATTTCAAATCATTTGCTAAGGCCTTATTTTTCGTGACTTTCCAAAGGAACCACATAGGCAAGCTGTGGAGAGCATCTGCAATCATAAGATCCTGCCTTTATCTTGTATCCGGGGATGGGGAAAGGGGAGATCAATAAAAACAACCATTACTTAAATTGCAGCTTTACTGTACTTTTATTTTTTTCTTATTTTTGTAAACATAATAGGCCATATAAATATTGCTCAAATTTAAAATTCAGTAAAGCTCAAAGCTACTATAATGGGATAAGAATTATAAGCTCTAATTATATAGCTTTGAGGCAATGTAATTATGCAACAGTTTTTGAAAAAAAAATGAATGCAACACAACAGATCTCTCGTTCTCTTTTATTTTCTTAATTTGGGGCTTTATCCTTAACCATGGACAAATAGCTAAGTCCCGGATTTCCACCAGCCATTCTTCCATAGTTCAGTTAATAATACATTTCTGGTTAAATCATACGGGTTCAGACAAGGGAGGAGGCAAAGAATGGCACAAGTTTGCTGCATTTTCCCACAATATGCCGACCTGTGAGGTGGTGACTCTTAACCCTGTTTCACAAATCAGAAATCTGAGTTCATGGATTCTGCCTGATATCAAATCCCCACCGCATACTTCTGTCTGTCACAGACTGGGCCACTTCTGAGGGCCAGCCAGGATGGGGAAGGTGACTGAGAAAGGCCCTGACGAAGGAAAGACACAGCAGGGCATGGTGCCACCAAGAAATCACGGAGGCACCATAATGGGGGAGAAGGGTCACCGTGGCCCTTCAGGGAACCCAGGGCTGGGATGAGAGCGAGAGCCTAGGAGTCCGGTTTCATTTGACACTAACAGGAAAGGACTGGGCCCTGGGAACTATCAGACCGCGGGCCGGCCTCCAGAGTGGTCTGTTTCCGCAGATGACTTAACATAGGGAAGGAGTAAACTTGTCAAGGATGAGGCAGAAGTGCAATCTGCAAGCAGATGCTGGCCTCTTTCGAGGTCATTTCCAACTAAGGGGAGCTCCGGCTCTGTATTTGAACTCTCAGTGTGGCTGTTTCCCGAGCCCATACAAATGCTTCAGATTTCACAGGGGTGTGTGTGTGTGTGTGTGTGTGTGTGAAAGAGAGAGAGAGAGAGGGATGGGGGGCCCTAAATAAAACTTGCATGGCAGTCCACTTCATGCAGACACCGCATTACACAGCTGCACTCAGCAAGCTAACCACCGTTATCAGAGAAAGACAGATAGATTGTATTTCCTGACCCGTGATTGGCTGATTAATAAAACCAGTGGGAGAGAAGAGAGCGGCTATCCTACTTAGATGGCTCAGAGATGACAATCAGCAAGGATGTTCTCAGTCGGGTAGCCAAAGGATTTCTCAGAGGATGCCCATCTTATTTTCATAATAAAAATAGCCAACATCTATTCCGTGGACTCTGTACCTTCTGCTTTCGAAGGGTCTGCTATCTGCTTCCCATGTTGAATCGGCACAGCAAGTTGTTATTATTATTAACGACCATTCCCATTACAGAGAACAAGAAAAGGAGCTCGGTTAGGGTGGGTGGTATACCCAAAGCCCCCAGCCTGATTCTAAGGCCCTGATTCTAATGCACGTACCACTGTACCCTCTGCCCAAGGATATTCACAGACACTGGAATCCAAAGAGTTAAAACATGCTTCAGTCTGGTAATTTCTGGAGAAACTCCTTTTTTTAGGTAATGTGGACCTGTCAGGGCGGTAGCACAGTTTTCAGCAGTGGAAACCATCTGCCCATATTTGAGAGTCCGACATTCGGGACATGGCAGCCCATCAGCCTCGTAGCTGCCTTCACGAGTGGGCATGCTGCGGAACAGCCTCTAGAAATTCTGCCAATTCCCACTTCACACCCAGACCCCCTTTAAAGAAACCTCAACCTGGATTCTCCCCACACCCTTTCAGGACTTATCCCCAGAACCAGCTTCCCTATGATTCCCTACGTGGGTTCCCGGCTATAGTTCCCTCAAGGGTATAAGACAAATGCACTCTCCTTCTCAGAAAGTTAATTCTGTTTCACACAGACATATGCTGTACTGACAAAGGGCCGCAGGCCTTTCTCTCCCCAAAACTTTCAAAACAGAAGGCCTCCGTCCAAAATAGAAGTGTATGTTACGTTCCCGTAAAAGAAGGAAACAAGAGGAGTCTCAGAGCCACAAACATTCTATTTCCAAGTTCAGAGCAAACAAAAAATATGTCAGCCCAGAGGGGATAGATTTGGAGGGAAGGGGGGAGCGAGACATGCAAACTTTATTCTATGTTTAAATCCCAACATATGGGCCATTCCTATTTTAGGATGACAAATACTGACTCCATATTATAATAATTAATATATGAAAAGAGGAGCCAAGTTACATGAGAAGGCTCAGTGGGCTATAATGCCATCAGTGGTGTGGAGGCCATGTGCCCATTTCGCAGATTACATTTAGGGAAATCAAGTGGCATTGCCCAAGGTCACCCAGCTATTTAAAAGGAGAGTACAGATGAGACTCTGGGCCAGGGAACTTATCTCTCCTGATGAATCTCATCTGCTGGGATCAACTTTTAACAACTTGGTGTACCCCTCAGATGAAACCTGACAAGTTCCCAGATTGGTGGAAGAGCCCTTGCAGGGGCTGGCCTGAAGGACAGATGTTGCTGAAGGCGAGTGATGGGGACCTGAGCCCTAGTGGGGGGAACAGTGCTCTGTATGAGCCAAACTCAGGGCTCAACAGACCATTGGGCCATTCCTATCGGTAGGCGAGCTGGAAACACACTAGAGAAGTCAAACGGAACACATCCTCTCTATCTTTCCCATGAATGAAAGTGTGCTAGTTCTCACAGTCCATGTTACGTGGTGCTACTAGCTCCGTCTCTGTCCCAGGACCCCAGACTCTAGCCCTTCTCTGTGCCTAAGCTGTATCCCTGTTCCTCCCCTTGACGAACCTTTGCTCTAGGAGGTCAAATCAGGACTGCAGACTGCAGTTGTACAAGGACTCCCAGCTGCCCCATAACTCAGGCCCCGTATCGTCCCAAAATTCTTGGTCGCAGAATGCTCACTTAGCTGTTCACAAACTTAGGTGGATGAAACATACAGCTTTCCTTTTAATTTTTTTTTTCTCTAACGAGACATGCTGTATCAGTAGCTTGGAGTTAAAAACGTAACAGTCAAATCGGGGACACCCACCACCCTTGCTCAACGTTCTGTCTAGGTTTCCAGTTTTGCCTATGTCAAGATTTCAGGGTGGGATTTGGTTCAGGTTGATCGTCTCCTGTGCGGCGTATGCTCTGACTTACTGACTGCATTTGGGTTTTGGTGGTCAGTCCACACAGAGGACTACAGTCTCTGGTTTCCTGTCCTCACTGTGCAGCTCTCCCTCAGCTGACTGTGCCGCCCTGTGCAGGGACACGGGACCTGTGACCACACCACACTGGCTTTGGAAACTGGCCTTTGACCATAATCATGTTATTCCTGGGGCAGAGCGATGTTTTCCTTCACTGGAAGTTTCCTCTGCTAGAAAAACCCTGAGTCTCTTTCAGGGCTGCGGGCACAGACATGCCTGCAGCCGTTTCTGTTCTGGGTTTGATCACTTTCCTGGGCTCCATCTGAGCAACCAAGCATTGTTTCACTTGGAATTTTCTTTTTCATCCTATCAAAAGTAGCAGTTTTTCTAAAAGTTTAGCTTAATACCCTGCCTCTAACATTATCTACTCTGTTCTGGCGAGTGGATCCAAATTTTAGGATCCAGATTTTCTTTTTGCTTAAACTTTGAAAATTCACCCAGGAAATAAAGAATTAATGAGTAAAGTGTGTGTGTGTGTGTGTGTTATGTGTGTACATGTGTGTGTGTGCATGCCCCCCTTCATTCATGAACGTATTTTATAATTTACTAATTAAATCTTTTTCCTACCTTAACTAATCTTTTTAATGTGATCACATTGTTTCTGTCCTTTATTAATGTGATAAATTATAGTGATTGATTTTCAAATGTTGAACTCAATTTTAATTCCTAGAATAAAAATCCCAAATTCGTTAAAAGAGTACTTTTGCTTTTCTGTAACTCTGGATTTGGTTTAATAATGAGTGTTTAAGAATTTTGCACCTATGTCCCTCAAGAGGTTGTCCTTCCTTGCAAACTCCTTGTCAGCTTTTGATATCAAGTTATGCTGACCTCATAAAATGAGTTGGGAAGGAATCCCTCTTATTCTATTATCTAGGCAGCTTTGTTTAACATCTGGGTCCTTGCTTTCATGGAATCTGCTGGATTTCACTGGTCAACACTGGTCAGCCTGATGTGTTGTGTTTGTGTTCTTGTTTGGTGGGAAGTGCATCTCCTGGAGATTTAATTTCTTTAATCACATTTCTTTTAGGCAGATTATTTATGCTCTTCATGTCATGTGTGATTAAATTGTATTCACTAGGAACTTATCCCACCAAAATTTTCAAAATTATTTGCAGAAAATGGTTCAGAATGCCCTCTTATTACCTTTTAAAAGTGACTTTGGAGGCGCCTGGGTGGCTCAGTCGGTAAAGCACCTGCCTTCTGCTCAGGTCATGATCCCAGGGTCCTGGCATCAAGTCCCGCATGCCTGCTGGACTGCTTCTCCCTCTCCCTCTGCCTGCTGGTCTCCCTGCTTATGCTCTCTCTCTCTCTCAAATAAATAAAATAAATAAAATCTTAAAAAAAACAAAAGTGACTATGGATGCTGTTGGGACAGCTTTCATTTCTAACAGTGAAGTCATTTACGCCATTGTACTTGCTTGTTGTGTTCATTGCCTAGAAGTTTATCAATTATGTCTTTTCAAATAGCTTTGCCTGTGCTTATTCTCTGGATGACGGATCCTTAGGTCCTCCCTCCCTGTATCCTCCTTCTACTTTCTTTGGGTTTACTCTGATCATTTCTTTTGAAGTTCTTGAAACAAAGCCCTTCCCTTATATCCTACATTCTCAGGTCATCAGTGTACCTATAATCACAGCTTTCATCATGTATCACAAATTTAAATACATAATATTTCTATTGTCATTCAGTTCATGATTTCCGGGTTTTTTTTCTCTTTCTTATTTTTAAGGGTGACGGAGGGGCAGAGAGAGAAGGAGAGAATCCCAAGCAGTCTCCGCAGTGAGCACGGAGCCTGACACATGGCTCCATCTCACAACCCTGAGATTACGACCCCTGCAGAAATCAAAAGTCAGATGCTTAACTGACTCAGTCACCCAGGCTCCCCTGGTTTGTTTTTGATCCAATTTCCATTTTAAGGTCTTCTTTTATCTAGTGATTATTTAGAAGTGTACTGCTTAATTTCCAAACATACAAGATATTTTAATTGTCAATTTGCTACTGACATCTACCATAACTCCTGTCTGGCTAGAGAAAATATTTTATATTCTCTCTCTTTTTTTTTTTTTTTTGTATTTGTGTCTGTATTCTTTTTTTCTACTGAATCTTTCAGACCACTGTTTCCAAAGGCATTTTAGCGAATGTTAGTATCTAAACCTCCCTTCCATTAAGGGCTTTGAAAAGTTCAATTATTTGGAATTTTAATTTATACCAGCAATTGGTCAATTTTGGTTAATAGCCCATGTGCTCTTAAAAATGAATATATATTGTATTGCTGTTCCATGCATGCCTTTAATCATTATTTTAATCAAGATTCTTGCTGACTTGTTGGATTCTTATTCTTATCAGTAATAGAAGAGTAAATTATCATCACCCCCATTAATCTCAATTTTGTCTTTTCTGGTTTTTATTCATTTGTTTTAATTCCATCAATATTTGCTTTACACATTTTGAGGCTCTCATGGGTTAAACAGAGTCTTCCCCAACATTTGTTGAAGTTCTAACCCCTGGAACCTATGAATGTAAACTTATTTGGAAATAGGGTCTTTGCAGAGGTAAGTTAAGATGAAGTCATGCTGGATTAGGACAGGCCCTAACCCAAAATGATTGTCCTTCTAAGAAGAGAAAACAGAGACATGGGAAGGAGAGAGCATGTGAAGGCAGAGAGGCGCACAGGGGGAATGTCATGGGTTGATGGAGGCGGAGACTGAAGTGAGGGAGCTGTCAACCCAGGAATCCCAAGGCTGGACTGTCACCACCAGATGCTAGGAAGAGGCAAGGAAAGGTTCCACCCAGAATCCCAGAGTCAGCATGGCCCTGCAGACCCCTTGATTTCAGATTGCCAGCCTGCAGAACCATGAGACAACAAATTTCTGTTGTTTTAAGTCACTTGCTTTCTTAAACAGTAGCTCCTGGAAACCAGTGGATGGGGTATCTTACTAGATGCATAGAAATTCAAGGTTTGTATCATTTCCTGGTGAATTGAAACTTCTATCATGATTACATATTCCTGCGTATCCATGCTTTTTGCCTTAAAGCTGACTTTGCTTTCATTATTATTTTTTAAAATTTATTTATTTGACTGAAAGAGAGAGAGAGAGAGAGAACAGAAGCAGGCTAGTGGCAGGCAGAGGGAGAGGGAGAAACAGACTCTCCACTGAACAGGGAGCCCAATGTGGGGCTCAATCCCAGGACTCTGGGATCCTGACCTGAGCCAAAGGCAGATGCTTAACCGACTGAGCCACCCAGGCACCCCTTGACTTTGATACTATTATTACTCCTTCTTTCTTTTCAATATTTCTATGGTGTATCTTCCTGTATCTTTTCTTTTTCAAACTTTGTATATTCATTTGTCTCATAAGATTTCAAAAATAAGTCCAATAATCTTTGTCATTTAATTGAATTAGTTTTCTTACATCCAATGTTAAATTTTGGGTTTAAGCATAACGTTTTCTTATTTGCTACTCTACCATTCCCCGTCTGCTTTTTTCTATCTCTTCTTTTTAAGGAATTATTATTATTATTGACCATTTCCTCCATTCAGATTTATTGTCTTGTTACCTCAAAAATCTAGCATGTATCCTTGACTAATTAAAGTCCAGTGTAAATCAGTACTTCTAGCATTTATTAGACAAGGCAAGGACATTACAACCCCATATCTATACCTGATCTTCTCCTACCATACATGCTCTTTTTAAAATTATTTGAATTCTATGTATGTTTAATTCCCATAATACATTATTACTATTTTAATACATGTAATAGTCATTGAAATGTATCTACATGTTCCCCCTTTGCATTGCTTTTTGTTCCTTTATATTCTCTTGAGTTTCTATCTGGAATTACTTTTCCCTTCTTCCTAAAAACTGGCCTTAGCATTTGATTTAGGGTGTGCCTGCCGGTGATAAAGCTTCTTGTATGTTTATTTGTATTTGAAAATATCTTTATTTTTGGTTTAGATCTGATGGCTATTTGTATTGGGTCTAGAATTCTAAACTGACAGATTTCTGTTTTCTTTCAGGACATTGAATATACAATACCAATAATTCCATTGATTATGTTAAAAAATCATCTGCTGGTCTTATTGATGTTTTAAATGAATATAACCTCTCGACCCCCAACTTCAGGCTGATTTTGATTTTTTTTTTTTTTTTTTTTTTTTTTGGATCGTAGTTTTACTATTATGTGCCTGTGTGTGGTTTCCAAAGAGCTCTTTCTGTTTGAGATTCAGCTTCTTAAATATATGGCTTTATATTACTTGTCACTTTATGGAAAAATTTAAGCCATATATACTAAAATACTGACCTTCCGTATTTTCTCTTTCTCCTCTGTTCCTGGGAGTTGAATTATACATATGTTACAACTTTTCATCGGATTCCATATGCCTTTTATTCTATTTTTTGTGTTTGCTTTTACCTTCCCATTTTTCGGTATGAATATCTTCTTCTGATGTCTCATTGACTAATTCTTTCTTCACTTGTGACCAGCTTGCTGACCAACCCAAACAGAACGCAACTAATGAAGCATCAAACTTTACATCGGAATCTGGGGATGTACTGTATGGTGATTAACATAATATAATAAAATTAAATTAAAAAAATAAATAAAAAATTAAAAAAATTAAAAAAAAGAAGTTTTTAAATTCAATTGTCTGTTTAAGTTCTACGTTTTGCATCTCCCCTACTGCCTCTGTGGATTAAAAACGTTGTCTGCCAGGGAGAGGCGATTGTTCAGTGTTGCCTGGAGGCATTAACAGGCATTCATGACAGTTGGGTAAAGCAGACAGAAAAAACAAAATGAAAAACAAAAAAGAAACTAACTGTGTGAGGGGCAGGAGCATGTGTTAGGCACAGCACAGAAGCTACAGGAGATGCAAGATCATGAGAAAGGCCACATCCTAGGAAGGTAGGGATATAATGCCTGCCTAAGATTGATGCTTAATCAGAACATTAGAGAACTCCCCCTCACTCGCTGCCCTCCAACAGGCTAATAAGTATAGAGTAAAAAATAACAGTGTAATGCTAGCTGACTGTAGAACTGTAGGAGGCAAATTCCTCCTGAAGCACAGAGCAAAACGGAAGATACAAAGCCAAGAAGGAAGCAGACATTGAGAAATCACCTCTGGAAACCCAGACCACAATCTAAACCCAAGGAATCACCACAAGGGGATGAAGGGGATGTTGGGGAACAAAATCATCCTGTTTCCTTATTGTGTAGGTGGTTACATAAATCCATACATTGAAATAGACACCCAAAGAGGGTCAGTTTGGCTGCATGGTCACTAATTTTTTTTTTTTAAGGGAAAGGAAATAAAATGTTCTCTCACAAACAAACCCTGAGATAATTCATTGCTAATAGACCTATTCAACAGGAAATATTAATGGAAGCTCTTGAGGCAAAAGGGATGAAATATTGTTTAAATTTGGATCTAGAAAAGGAAATGAAGAACTCATCGGAAATAAAATACATAGTGGTAAAATAAAGTTCATTTTTTAATTTATTTCTAATTGCTATAGAAGATCATTGACATCCTAAGGTAATTTTAACATAAAGATAGTATGTGTTCATAACAAGTGTAGAAGTAAAATATACGACAACAAGGTCACAAAGGATGGGGGTTGAGAATATACTCTTGTAACAGTCCTGACACTCGATGTGAAGCAGCGTACTGTTATTTCAACGTAGACGCAGATTAATTAAAAATATACATTGCAAACCCTTGGGCCACCCCTAAAATGTTTTAAATGGCATAAATAATAAATCAATAAAGGAAATAAAACTCTCAAATAGCCCAACAGACGTCAGAAAAAGAGGACAAAGAGAACAGATGGAACAGCCAACAAGGTGGTAGATATCAATCTAAGCCTATTTATAATCACATTGAAGATGAATGGTATAAACACATTATTTAAAAGATTGAAATTGTCAAATTAGACACAAAGCGAGACCTGACTATTGCTATCTACAAGAAATCACATTAAATTAAAAAATAGATGGTTCAAAGTAAAAGGACAAAAGAATATACCATCCAAAGACTAACCAAAAGAAAGCTGTCGAGCTATAGTAATCTCACACAGAGTGGGCTTCAAAACAAGGAACATTTCAGGAACAAAGATGGACGTTAACTAATGATAAAAGCATTTAGTTGTCCAAGAAGACATATATTTTTTAAGATATTTTATTTATTTATTCCAAGAAGACATATATTTTTCAAAGATATTGTATTTATTTGTTTGAGAGAGAGCACGAGCAGGGGGAGGGGGAGAGAGAGAGAGAGAGAGAGAAGCAGACTCCCCACTGAGCAGGGAGCCTGACTTGGGGTTCGATCCCAGGACCCCAGGATTATGACCTAAGCCGAGGCAGACACTTAACTGACTAAGCCACCCAGGGCCCCCAAGAAGACATATTAATTCTCAAAGTATGGCACCTAACAACAGAGCTTCAAAACACAGGGGAAATTGGTAGAACTGAATTGAGAGATAGACAAATCCATGCCTGGGATCAGAGGCTTGAACACTTCTCTCTGGATACTACAAGTAGGCAGAAAATCAGTAGATCCTAGCAATTCAAAATGCAATCTAGACTTCGACAAATGACTCCAACTGTATTACGAATGTATAACATAACCACGCTGAAGGGTGTAGGCAAGAAAGGGTCTGACCTCATCATCTCTGAGAAACAGTGAGTTCAACCAGCTATATCAGGAGGCTAAAAACAAAAAGAACTCAGTAGGCTAAGTGTCTGACTTGGTTTTATCTCATGTCATGATCCCAGGGTCCTGGGATGGAGCTTCGCATCAGACTCGGAGCTCAGAACAGAATCTGCTTGAGAGTCTCTCCCTCTCTTTCTCTCCCTTTGCCCCTCCCACCGCTCAGGCATATGCAAGTTCTCTCTCTAAAATAAGTAAATAAAATCTTTAAAAAAGAGAGAGAACTGTATGTAAATACTGTATTCTAATTGGTAAAATTGTTTCTCACAGGGGTACAAGTTAGTCATGCTGAAACTATGCTACATACACACGAAGTTTGGACAAAACAATGTCTATTTAGACAGTGAAAGCCAGGTTTTTCACTGTCAGAGAAAGACGTAACAAATAAGTAATGAGGTAATGTTAGAATGAACCCATGATGCTGGATTGAAGTTGAATATATCCGTGTGAATTTATATTTTTTAATATGTGGACTTAGGCCGCTGGCCTAGCTCAGTGGGTAGAGCACAAGACTCTTACTGTACGCACAAATACGGAGATACGTAGGTAAGAGTACATACGTTTCTGGAAACAGAATGAAAATGAAAGAGAGACAGACAGGCAGACACCTTGGTTTCTAACTACCATTCTGGGTTCCATGGGGAAATGGACCATTCCAGGCCTGGGAAAGGATGAGTACAAGATAAACCTGGAGCACCTTTTGGTGCCAGAATTAAGAGAATGATTTAAAAAGAAGAAACACAAAGCATGTCAAAAGATCATGGGAACCAATCTTAAAGAGTTCCCAGTGACCAAAATTGGAATCATTTGAACAACAAAATAAAAATGGTAATTTTGGGTTACAATCCCGAGAATAAACATATAAACACATAACTGAATGAATAAATCAAGTATAAACGGCCATGTGTCCTTAGAGAAGAATCCCAATTGATAAACATAGAAGAATATGAGAAGTGTAAAATGGCCATTGAAATGCCACAGTAATAGTTGCTGTGAACAAAATCCACTATGCTAAGTTTAATGTAAGCAATATTAAAGAGAATTGGGATACTTGCATATCTTCAAAGTATGTCTTCTGAAATATTTATTAACTAGTATGGTGATTTTAGCATATGTCCACCAACTCTTTGATGCTCCCTCCAGGTGGTGGGGGTTAATTTCTCACTGCTAGGCATGCATGGGTTAGATTTAGTTAGTCACATCTAACAAATAGAATAAGGAAAGGGAAAAATAATAGCTTTACACTAGTGATCAAGGCAAACATCACCTGTCATATTGGTAGCACGTGGGTTTGATAATGAAACCACAGCAAGGGGCCATCACCTCTCAGATGTTCTTCCCCAAAAGGTCAAACCTCAATCTAATCATGAGAAACATACAAACATGAATCAGGGAACATTTTATAAAATACCTGACCAATACGTTTCAGAAGTGTCACGGTCACTAGACAAGGAACAACTGAGGCATTATCATAGATCATATTAAAACTATCAAGCAACTAAATGCAATTTACAACACAGGATTGGATCCTAGAACTAAAAAAATAATAATAATTCTGGGGAAAATACTGGGAAAACTGAGGAAATCTAAATAAAGTCTGTAATTTTCATTATTAGTATTGTTCTCATGTTAATTTCTTAGTTCTAATAATTGAACCATGGTTATGTAAGGTGTAACATTAGGAGAAGCTGTTTGCATGGTATACGGAAACCATCTTTGCAACTCTTTCCTGCGTCCAAAATCATTTCAAAAAAATTAAAGAGAAAAGTGGTACAGAGTCTAATAATATTCTACCTTGGAAATAAAGATTCCCTGGGTTGATGTTCTGCTTAGTTGTCCTGTTTTGAATTATCACCAAACTTCAGTCAATCTTAGTGGTTTCCTTGTCCTAAGAGTATAGAAATTCTCTTCTCACTATGGATTTCTCTTTGGTGTCATCCAAGTAGGGGTAGATTCAATTTGTTATACCTTTTACCCAGCTGGATGTAGTTTGGTTCCTGTAAATGTGAATCATAAGTCTCACCAATTTAAAAATAAAAAGTCAGTCTTCCAATCATTTTTTACAATGTCTGGGCCATTTTGCTGACTGTTTCGTGAAAGAGCAACTTTTTCTTTCTCCTAAATTGTCTAATAGGCATTCTCTATGCAATGCATCACACACACGTTACGTCTCATTAAAAAAATTTTGTTGTATGACACTGCAAGGCACTGTAGGATTTGTATTCTAAATAGTATACATATTGACATATTGGATTGTATATTTTATTCTGTGTGTGCCTTTTGTTTTACTTATGAATTATCCATAATTAACATTTCCCAATACATGTAGATACATTCAGTGGCCTTTCTATGTCTCCTTTTCTGAGGCTGGCAGAATTCCAAACCAAATATATCCATGGTAATATGAAAGAGCTCTTCACAAAGTCTGTTGCAAGGAACACTGTTCTCTCAAGAAGGTCCCAAATCAAAGAAACCCACAATGAAATTAATATGAAAAATTCTATATATTATATTCCTTTGTGGGGATTCAAAGCACATTCAAGTCCTTAACAATCTAATAGGAAATATAATTATTTGACCTAGAGATTCCTAGCTTATTTTTTCATATAATACCTCTCAATTGTGGAAGCCAATTTGGGAAACACTGTGCTATGAGAAACAGAATATACCAAAAGGGACAAACCGGAATATCTCTATTCCAGACTGGATTATGGATGGCTCAAGTAGCCAGTCCATGCAGGAAAGTTTTCTGAGCCTGCGGCTACGTAGATACAGAGATTCCACATACAGATAAATGATACGCAGGTAGTTGGGGGAGGGGGGGAGATGGATAGATAAGAGCCACTGTTTGGACATATTTCATTAGTATCCTATCAAATGAGGAGTGAGAGAGAGGTGGCAGAGGAGAGACACAGAGGTATTTTGTGTAACGACTTAAGGATGACACAGGCAAAAAAAAAAGCAAAAACAATATTTAATATTTGTTCAGCATTTTATGGTACTGCTCAAATGTGCTTCCTTTTCTGTGTTTCCATGGGACCGTGTGGTTATTATCTTAATTCTTACCATGGTGTTTTAAGCATCCCTACTCAGTAATCGCCTTTTCTCTTGTGTAATCTCCAAGTGGTAAGATAAACATCGTAGTCATAATTATACCATAAATTCCCAGTAATGGCCTAGTACAGAGTCGGTAGTAAATAAATATGACTTCAATGGATGCAATTTGTAAAAGCCCCTTATCTAGAGTTATATCTTATAGCAAAGGTGCAAGAAAAGGTGAATTTACAGATTAACATTTTTAACAATATTGATAATGATAAAATAATAATGTTAGGCACTGGAAATTTTAAAAAGAGCTTATAAAAATGAATATTAAAAAGGTTAAAGTGACTGGGGCTCCTGGGTGGCACAGCGGTTAAGCGTCTGCCTTTGGCTCAGGGCGTGATCCCGGCGTTATGGGATCGAGCCCCACATCAGGCTCCTCTGATATGAGCCTGCTTCTTCCTCTCCCACTCCCCCTGCTTGTGTTCCCTCTCTCACTGGCTATCTCTATCTGTGTTAAATAAATAAATAAAATCTTTAAAAAAAAAAAAAGGTTAAAGTGAATTAGAAGTCAACAATATTCTGTGTTTTGAAAAATATATATCCAACAAAACAAGTTTAAAAAGGGGAAAATATGCAAATAAGGTAAGAAGCAAGGAGATGGGACAGTGATTTCAGAAGAGATGCTTAATTTATAATAAAATACAACAGTGTATATTGATTAATCAGAAATTTTATGTAACAGAATTTTCACAGAATGTTAAAAATTCAAAATACCTAAGTTATGACCAAATGAAGTAGAAAAACAGAATAAATACATAACATGAAAAGTGGCTCAGAAATGTATTAAAGAGTGACCCAAGTGAAGTCTCAGGTCTTGTTGGTTATAAAAGCTAGTTCTTCTAAATATTCAGCAGCAGAAAATTTCCACACAACAGAAAATGATCTAACACCCAGAAGAAATAAAGCAGACCAATTTGATTTATAAAGGAAATATAGTCCTGATATCAAAAAATACCAGGATAATACTAGCCAAAAACAGATCAATGAATATAGATTTGAAAACCCTCAATTCTTTCTTAATAGCAACTCGTGTCTCCCTAAAACAACTCCACCATGACCAAATA
Source organism: Ailuropoda melanoleuca (assembly GCF_002007445.2). Taxonomy (NCBI): domain Eukaryota; kingdom Metazoa; phylum Chordata; class Mammalia; order Carnivora; family Ursidae; genus Ailuropoda; species Ailuropoda melanoleuca. The sequence goes on from NC_048223.1 coordinate 86,474,613, forward strand.
AGGTTTAATCTTTCAGACACAGATATGGTTAAATAGCAAGAACTTTATCACAACAAAACACCAAATCAATTGGTCAAATCAAACACAAAGCAAAACAAATTCATATCAGTAGAAACCAAAAAGCCTTGTTAAATTATTAAATTCTTTCTAATAAGTGGTATGTACTAAGAGCCAAGATTCAAGATGATAATTACCAGTGTGAAGCAATAAAGGCATTTCCATAAACATGAGGAACCAAATAACAACTATGCCATCACCGCTCTTTAGGACTCTCTGGATAATCCAGTCACTTATGTAATAACAACAACAAAAATAACAATATTATTATCAAGAATCATTTCTTGAATAGCCCCTATTTTCCAGTTTTAGTCTGATGTCTGTTATGTCATTAAAGTGTCATATCTCCCTGAGGTATTTAGATGAGAAAAGGTATGATATGACTTGCCCAAGGTCTGACAATCCTGGCTTCAAACCTGGACTTTGCAGAGAAGTCATTTGAATGACTTTTGGCAAAAGTCAATGAACAAAAAAAATCAGACAATTCACAGGAGAAATGGGAACGAGTCAATATTTTAAGCAAGGGCCTGAAAAAAAAATGTTCACCCTGGTTAATAATAATAAAAAGGCAACCAGTACTTTTTTTCATTTATGAAACTGGCAGCATGTAAATAAAGTAAATATCTGATCCTAGGAAGAATAAGAAATTTTTTTCTTGTATAATGAAGGTGACAATGAAAATGAGAACAGAAGATGTCAAGGAATAAAAAATGACAGTAAGTGTTAGAACGCATAAATAGATTTTTAACTTTTGACAAGATTAAATAAATTGTCCACTCTTTGGGAAGGAACTATTCTATTATACAGGTTCGCATTTATGTAGGATTCACAGTAGTGAAAGGACCCAATCTACTGTTTCAACATAGTGGAATGGTTGAGTAAGTTACAGTTGATCCACCAAATTGAATGTTATGTGCAATTGTTATTATGTTTTCAAAAATTATGTAGGAAATTGACATACATTAATTTTAGCTGGGGGAAAAAAAGGTGGAAAATAGAATGAACCCTTTGATTAAAGCAAGGATATTTGCCCGTGAAACCGACCATGACACTGGGTATAAAGCAAGCAATGATGCCCTTGAGCTATGGCTGCTGGAGGGTTGTTTAAAGGTGGAATGCAAAAGGCGCCAGCATTCTGCACAGTGGGCATCTGTTCTCGTTTCAGCTTCTCCCCACTGACGGTACGGTAAAGCACTACTTCTATCCCAAGGCTGCAGCAGAATGCTGATGATGCCAGAGACTGCACAGAGACAGTGCTCTCCCTTAAAGGAGACAAAGAGTGGCAGCTTCATTCAGGCACTAATGAGAGAAGGGGAAATTCAGCAGGGTGCAATGCACATGGTAGGGAAGCCAAGCATGGTGTGCAGGGCTTGAAAAAAAAAGACTGAGAATTGAACACAGATTAAGAGCTGCAATCTGGACACTTAACTACAAAGTAGGGCTTAGTCATTCTTTAATACATCATTTTGGTTTTTTCATAGACTGGGTCATCATTGTAACAATTGCTAAACCAAGTGGGCCCAACTAAGTAGAATCAAATTTCTAGTTTGGTCAAAAAGCGTATTGAATGCTTGACTTTGAATGTGTAACATATTGGAAACATAAAAATAAAGTTTGGAGAAACGTTTCATCAAAATTCTCATAACGGGATATATCATTCAAGTTTATGATTCCCTTTCCTCTGGTAACTGCCCCTGAAACATAGGGACTCTCTCCCACCCCCATCAGCCATGTCCATGTTAAATGGCTTTGCACCAGAAGGCACTTCTGATAGGTCCAGAACTGGATTGCAGTCAAATGGGCTGATCATATTTTGAGCTGAATCTATTTATATTCACAATTGGGCAGAAGTTGGATGTATTTCTGATATCAAACACCTTGGGTTAGATAAGCTCTTGCTGCTTCCATAATAATGTTTGATTCACTACTTTTTTGATTCCATGAGACAGCAGAGTGTAATTCCAAAAGTTCCCATTTATGCTTAAACTAGTTACAATTGCTTCATGTCATTTGAAACAAAATAATCTTTATATATATATATGGATGTATGTATACAGGCATACATATATACATACATCCATATATATATATACATACTTATATACTACATATAGTAAACTATATGTAGCTATGTATATAATATATGTGTGTATATAAATATGTATATGCACAATATGGATATATATGTATATACTATATACATGTGTACATAAATATAAGCACAATATGGATATATATTTCATAATAGGTAAAAATGTATAATTATGGGTATATGTATACCCATTGTACAATTTATACAATTATAAAATGTATAATTATGGGTACTATATGGATATATATTTAATAATAGGTAAAAATGTATAACTATAGGTAAATGTATAATTAAAATCAAGTGGTCAAAATCTTTTTGTGACCAGAAAAAAATTACATGTGCATTAGTTTTATCATTATTTGAAAGCTATGGAGTTAGCAAATTAATTTTATAGATTAATTTTTAGATATTTATGTTATTAATTTACTGTCCTGCCAAAGAGAATGATCTTGCTGTAACTTTGAATATCAAATCAGATCTAAGAATGCCTTAAATGGATTTGTATTCCAATTCTATTGAGTGACAAACAGTTAAACTGTGCATTTTCTTTGACAACTCCATTCATCGCTAGCAAAGTGTTCTCTATCTTTTCTCAGCTGTGTTTTAAATTCAGGCTTGTTCCACTTAAATAAACACCATCATCAAAAGGTGCCGTATCACCTGCTCTGATTTTTCTCATGATCATTGGCAGTTGAAAGGTCCACTGTACATTTTAAAGCCTCATCTCCTGTAGGGAATGACAATATTGAAGGGAACTTATTTTGCTTTTAAATTTGGCACAATTATGTAGTAGCAAAGAGAGCACACGCTTTGGAATGAGATGAAAGGTATCATGTTAACCAACTTTGTGACCTGGGCTAAAGCCCTTAAATGTTGTAAGCTTTATATACGATCCAGAAAGATCAGTGTCAATACAGCAAGGTTGTTGTGCAGATTAAATGTAATATAACGTGAAATGACCTGGATAATGTCTTGTACAGAGTAATCACTCACAAAATTTAGCTTCATGACCACACTCCCTCCTCTTTGCTCTCTCCCTCCCCGGTCTTAGAAACAAAAATAAGATTTGGTTTTGGGCGCCTGGGTGGCTCAGTTGGTTAAGAGGCTGCCTTTAGCTCAGGTCATGATCCCAGGGTCCCCATCTGCCTTCCTGCTCAGCGAGGAGTCTGCTTCTCCTTCTTCCTCTGTGCTTCCACCTACTTGTGCTCTCTTGCTCCCCCTCTCAAATAAATAAATAAAATCTTTTAAAAAATAAGATTTGGTTTTTCACCTTTGGTGAACACAGTGACTTTTGGTTTGCTTCTTCAAGAAGGGGGCTGCGTGTTGTAGGGGGTGGGTTATATATCATTTAGCAAATTATATACTGGAAAAAATGAACAAAATCCAGAAATGGAGACTATTTTAACTACCCAGGATACTACAAAAAAATGTCCATTTAAATGAAAACTTATAGAATGTATATGAGTTTGTCTAGTGAAGAATGAGGGGGGATGAAGATGGGACTCCTGCCTGGAAAGATCCAGCTTCAATCTAACTCTTGGTCCCTGTGAAAATCAAGGATCTGGGGAGACCTCACTGCCTTCCTCTCCACTTCATTAGAAGGAGCTAAACAAGCTTCTTTTTGATTTAACAAAATATGAAAAGAAAAAGTCCAGTAGTAGTTAACTCTACTTCGACTTTAGCATATATTTCAGGGGAAAGCATATTTAATTTATACCTTACTATTTTTATTCCAAGAAGATAAATTGTCATAGTGTCTTTCTACTCGTAGGGCTCCCAAAGGGTTTTGTTTATAAAAATCAATAAGCCCAAAGCTCTTTGGTGTTTTTTTCAAGCCAATCTATTTCATCTTTCACCGTCTGCGGAAGGAAGCCATGTATCTCCCCGCGAGCTGTTGGATTTTGTCAATTCTTTGTGGTCCATTATCAGCCAGCCAAGATTCAAGGTCACTGTTTTAGTGTCTGCTTCCTGGCCTAGCTCCCTCCACCTGACGGGGGCCCTTCAAGTTGGTAAATGGGCACGGACTATTTTGGGTTGTACGAAATGCAATTCATCACCCTGCTTAATGCTCTCCAACTAGTCTAGTTTGGTGTCTGATCATCTGGCATTTTCAACAGGTGAATGGAGCTCCTCACCTTCTCTGCTTTTCTCTGTAAGGATGAGGGTAGTTCAGTGTGTTGGTCCTACAGAAAGTAAGATTGATCAATCAGACGATTGATCAATTATGTGCTATAAAGCACTCAATTTCTGCCAAGGATTATGTAACCCAGTCACTTCCTTGAGAGTCAGGACACTAAGAAGTAAACTCAAATTTATTTCCTAATTCAAACACATTGGTATAAATTTTATAAATATTATTATTTAGTAATGTTATAAATATTAACATAAATACTTCTGTCTTTTTTGTCTGACTTTGTTTTCCCTTTTTATGTTATTATTTTTAGCTATTATCTTCATTAATTTATTATTTCTGCTTTTTAAAGTCACTGAATTTTCCTATCCTAGCTTTTTAAATTGAAAGGTCAGTTCATTTATTTCCAAAATTTCTTATCTTTCTAATATATTATTTTAAGGCCATAAATTATTCAATGTTTATTGTTCTTTATATCTAAGTCTTTTTTGACAAAACTTTTATAAGTAATAATTTCTATTTTTATATTTTCTCTACTCCATATAAAAGTTCCATAAAACCACATGTTTTATATATTTAAATGCTATATTTTCCAGTGAATGCAATTTTTTGCTCACATTTTGTTGTTAATTCTTAATTGTTTTATGCTTTATTATTGGCTATAGATTATATGAAACCAGCTTTTTGTAATTTATTTATTGAAATTCCTTTGGGTTCTAATTCATAATTAATATTTGAGAATGTTTCATATGTATTTTTTAGAAGTATAGTTTTGTGAAATTTGAAGTAATATTTATTTATTTGCTTAATTTTTTTTCTTTACACAAATTCACAAAGCAATGTGCAATTTCTATTGAATTCAAATTCTGTTTGTTCATTTTATTTTTCAATACACCTGGACTGACTCTGGTCTACTTAACTGTTCTGTCATTTCTGAGAGGTGTAATAAACTCTCTCACTAGGCTTGTAGCTTAGTCAATTTGTTCTTCATGGCTAATCATTTCTCCTTTATATATTTCAAGCTATGTTGTTGGGTACATAAATATTATTGACTGTAATATTTTCACACTGGAGTGTTCCTTTCATCAAAGTGAAAAATTTTGTTTTTGCCTTTAAAGATTTTCATCCTGAATCTTACTTAATACTGTTTGCTTTATTTATTTATTTTTTTTTGCAATTTAAAAATCTGTTCTTAATACATGAATTTTATTCACCCCAAAATAATGTGATTATTAATATACCTGGACATATTCTCTGTCCCATTTAGTGATTTATACTTATCCTGATATCTAATTTCCCCTTGCCCCCACTTTATGGATTTTTATATATGTCTTTACTTATCACACTTCCTTCAAGGATTTTTGTTGTTTTTGTTCCTCTAATGATCCACAAGTTATTAATTCTATTTCCATTTTTCCAGTGTTTACCCTAAGGTGCTGACACATGTACTTGAAGTTATATTTGTCAAACAAAATCTGGCTAACATTAATCTATATCTGTATTCCCCTCCTCCCACCAGCCCTTTCAAATCCTTATCCAGGACGACAAAGAAATAACCCCTTTTCTTTTCAACCAGATATAAGGTTTTTGCATTGGCTGAATGCGGTTTCTACCACGGAACAATTTTTTCTTGAATAGTTGTTTATTCTGAGTCCGCTTGGGAGAGCTCTGTGCGTCTGCGCAGTGTGCCTGAAGGCGGTGTGGCACGTACCACCTCCCCCCCCCCCCCCCCCCCCCC
>NC_048223.1:86480800-86631152 GCF_002007445.2 Ailuropoda melanoleuca
CCCCCCCCCCCCCCCCCCCCCGTTGATTTCTGGGATAGTCCCACCGGGTGGACACCATCCTGCAGCTCACAGCTCCTGCCCTGAGCGAGGCAGCTTTGCGGTATTGCAAATGCTGCACAGGAGAGCTGAAATGTCCGGATGTAAAAAAGCTGACCTAGTTGGGTGTCGCAACTGATCGTACTGCTTAGGAACGCTGGGCCCCCATCTATTCCCAGAATCTTCCATTTCCAGGCTTAGAGAGATTCTAGAAAAACTTCCACCATGTTAGTAATCTTCCATGCCCGTTTTTGCCTGTGGTTTCTTTTCTTTTTGTCTTTCATCTATAAGTATCTCTCTTATGGGTTTCAGGTTATTTGTTTACTTTCCCCCCAAAATAACCTTTTATGAGTTCGGTGACTTTTTAGATTAACCGTATTTCTTTCCCACTCTTTGTTGATGTGTTGCTGTTGTTTGGTTTAGTTTGGTCGGTTTTTCTTTTAATATCCTCTACTCTGTGAAGCCGTTCGTGGCAGCAGTGGGCTAAGTGGTTGTCATAAATCTCACCCTGCCATCTTAAAACAGGAAATTTTCTTTTTCTGATGGGCAATGATCTATTTCTACGTGATTGTCACATTCAAAGTGTTAAACTTAATAATTTTTTAAATAAGTCTTCTAATTTATTTGTATTTAAGCTTATACCTCCCTTTTCATTCCTAATGTTTGTAGTCTCTTCTTGTAAACTGAGCCTGTTAGGATTTTATTTATTTTACTATTGCTGGAGGAGAAGGGATTTTATTAATTGTCTTTTCTCACCATTTAGTTGTTTTCTGTTCCTTCAATTTGAGTTCTTAATCTTGAATAGTTCACCCCTTTATTCTTGTATTGTTAACCTTTTTCTATATTTTGTAAGCAAATACTCAATGCATTTTTAACCTTTTTTTTAATAATAAAAATGCCAGGGGTGCCTGGGTAACTCAATAGGTAGAGCTCGGGACTCTTGGTTTCAGCTCAGGTCATGATCTCAGGGTCCTGAGATCCTGCCCTGTCCCAGACCCCATGCTCAGCATGGAGTCTGCTTGAGAGTCTCTCTTCCTCTCCCTCTGCCCCTCCCCAGCACATATGCTCTCTCTCTCTCTCTCTCAAATAAATCTTTAAAAATAATAATAATAAAAATGCCATTCTAAATTTCCTATAGGTATATATTTTGCTGTGCCACATATATTTTAGCATGCACTTTTCTCCTTTTCAGTTGGTTTTGGTTCCATTAATGATATCCTTTTTGCCTCAGAGATTATGTAAGGAGTGTCTTCATTGTCATATTAAATTTTCATTTAATTTTAAGGTTGGCATTTTCTAAAAGATTTTATTTATTTATTTATTTGACAGAGAGAGAGAGAGCACAAGTAGGCAGAGTGGCAGGCAGAGGGAGAGGGAGAAGCAGGCTCCCCGCTGAGCAGAGAGCCTGGTGTGGGGCTCCCTCCCAGGACCCTGGGGTCATGACCTGAGCCGAAGGCAGACGCTTAATCAACTGAGTCACCCAGGTGTCCCTAAAGCTGGCAATTTTTTTAATAAATTTATGAGCAATTAAGGAGGCTAATAAGATCTCAACTTTTTGGAATTTTAAATGTTATTTAATTTTGTATGTACAGAACAATACATAATCAATAGAAGAAATAAAATTATCTCTGTCTTAATCTATGACTTTCTTTTTTTTGATCATCTACATTCTCTTTATCTGTGTCAATTTATTGTGTACTTAATTTTTCCATTCTGAAAGTTTTATTGATATCGCCTATGTAATTTTATGTTATCGAGTTTTATCTCCTATAGTTTTTGCTTTATGTATTTGACTCCCGTTTTGTTTTCTCATGAAGAAATATGTATTCATAATTCTTTATGCATCACCTCTTTCTTTGTCCTGTATGATGCATTTGGCTTTGTGTTTAGCTCTGTCCTTGGTCATTCATCCTACTTTCATTGTATTATGTTTGACTTCTCCTTGCTAGACTATTTCTCTAAAATTTTTCTTTGATAGTTTCATTGAGCATACTTCTTGAAAATATCTAGCGAATTGTGTACGTGTATGTATATTTGTGTGTAATATTCTGAAAACCAGTGTCATAATAGAAGATTTCATCCATTACTATTTATCATGCTGGCTAAAATATTTGATTTTGTTCTTTTCATCCTAATTTGTATTTTCTATTTATTAAACTCTATTATTTATTGATGTTGTTTGCTCCTTTCTTATCCTTATTTTTGTTGGTTTAGATCATTATCTCTTCAATATCCCCATCAATTTTGAAATTCTACTTTGTTTTTCTATTATCTAAAATATTACACTCTCAACCATAACAATATTAACTGCCTTATTTTATTATTTAATATGTCAATTATTAAACAATAATTATATCCTTAGAGCAAGACAGGAAATATAAAATCTGCAAAACAGTTATGTAATACTTTCTCTGGTGTTCTCCTAAGGTTTTATTAGAACACCTCCTCTAAGCCCAGCCCAGGTCCTTCAGCCTCATGGGCCAGTTTGTTGCTGATATAGGATTCAAGGACTTGCTCTGTACAGAACACGGTGACCAGTCAGAGAGAGATCAAAACATCCATATGCATTTTCATATCTTTCACCTTATCCTGACCTCCCCAGGAGTTAGGTTTGCCAATTAAAGACTCATCTTGCTTAAAAACTGTACCACATTTGGTGGAGGCTTTGAACAGAAGTTGAACATGGAAAATATGTTCCAGATACTAGATGTAGGGGAAGAGTGATTCCCTGTGGCCACTGTAAAGAAGCCAATGAAGACCAACCAATCTTGTTTCAACCTTCATTCCCTACATGAAGATGTGACAACAAATAGATTGATGGTGGGGTTGTTGGCCTGAGAAGTCCAAGGATGGGGCAGATCCCTTTCATAATATCAGGATTGATACAAGCAGAATAATGTCCCCCCCACCAAAAATGTCTACATACTAATCCTCAGAATCTGTGCATGTATTAGGTTACATGGCAAAGAAGAATTAGGGTGGAATAATTAAATTTGCTAATTATTTGATCTTGATATGGGGAGATTATCCTGAATTACCTAGATGGGTCTAATGTAATCATAAGTGTCCTGATAAGTGGAACAGAGAAGCAAAAGAGGGAGTCAGAGATGGAGATGTGAAGCAGAGGTCAGAGAAATTTGGTCTGAGAAAGATGACTTGGCATTGATGATTTAGGAATGTGGGCATTCTCTAGAAGGTTGGAGGATTAGGGATCAGATTCTCCCTTAGCACCTCAAAAAACCCCAAAAAAACCAAAAAACCAAAAAAACAAAACACACACACACACACACAAAGCTCTGTCAACACCTTAATTTTAGCCCACTGAGACCAATTTCAGACATCTGAACTCAAAAGATGTAAGACAATGTATTTGTGGTGTTGAAGCCACTGCATTTGTGATCATTTGTTACAGCAGCCACAGGATACTTATACAAGGGTGGAGTCAGTGCCAGGCCAAAAATTGCATTCTTTCCCATTAATTCATTTTTTTAAAGATTTTATTTATTTATTTAAGAAAGAGAGAGAGCACAAGAGAGCAGGAGAAAGGGGGTGGGGGAGCAGAGGGAGAGGGAGAAGCTGGCATAGCAGGGAGCCTGACACAGGGCTCAATCCCAAGACCCCAGATCATGACCTGAGCCAAAGACAAACATTAACCGACTGAGCTACCCAGACACCCCTCCCCCATTAATTCATAAATCTCCAATCTTTTTTTGCCCACTTCTTACCTCCCTCAGCTTTTCCCTCTCACTTTCTTCCACATCTTATCTTGGAAGTGGTCCTATACCCACCCTCCTCCAACTTCTGCCTCTCAAATCTCTCTTCCCCATTCTCCACCTGTCCATTAGACTCTCCCCCTTTCCCTCATTTCCCTTATCCCATTTTCTACCCACCATTCCATATTTTCTGTTTCCCACATAATTCTCCTTCCTTGGAGGGAGGTGGAAGTCAGAAGTGCAGGAAGGCAGTGTAAGGACATCCGAGCTCTCCTGTTGTACACTTTTCTTTTTAGAAAGAAATTTCACTGAGCTCTAGTACTTGGTTTGAGAAATCAATGGATATCAACAACATCCCAGCAAAGACCTACCGAACAACAGCACCAATGGCTGGCTCATAGTAACCCACACACGTGAAACCTGAATGCAGCTGCCATTTGCTTGCATCTACTGACTCATGATCTTACTGAAAATTGCTCCTCCATTAAGGAGTTTCTCAGAGTAGAGCTCTTACAATGAGAAGATTTCTATCAAAAGACACAATTCCATGAAGAATAGCAGAATACACAGGATCAAAAGTCTGCAACTTTCCTTTAATTAAAAAATATAATAAATATGAAAACTCCATAAGAGCTAAACAGGGTAAATAAACATAAAGCCAAGATATGCTAAACTGAATTCCGACTTGGGAAATTGCAGACAATTTTTATCTTTGATGGTGAAATATTATACAAATTTTAAATGCCTTTCAGATTTAGGTCAAGGGGTCAGTTTGGGTGGAAGAGACATGAAAAGTGCTCAATCCACTTTGTCATACTTCCTACGTTTGATGAACTACAGATATTTCATGCCTCTGAGAGGACACTAAACAAGATGCTTGATATGGCACATTCCCCAACTGTCTGTAAAGATTAAAAGGAAGGTAACTGAAATGGCTTATACTTTAATTCATATTTTATACCTCAAGCACTGGGTGGAGAAAGAGCCAGAAAAATGCACATGATGGGTACCCATCATCACAGAGACGAAGAGTGAACAGGGGATCAGGAGGAGAAACCAGACCCTGCCAGCCACTGTTGAAAGCCGACATTCAAGAAGGGAGCTGAGTTTTGTGAAACAGGTTGTTGGAGATCAAGGAGCAATTGGAATTAATTCTGCTGCAAGGTGTTCTCAAGAGGGTAGTTTTTGTCACATTCTGTTAAAAGAGATATTAGTGAAGAGAGGGAGAGATTTTAGAGGACCTGGTCTCTAGCTTTGCCCTTGAAGATGATGAAGTCATGATTCTGAAGCAACACTTACACCTAGAATAAAGTCTATACTCATAATGACACATCATGACCTATCCGTGTCTATTCCTCCAGCTTCATTCTATACAATCAAGACCCTATTCACAACACTTGAGACATATTGGCCTTCTTTCTGTTTCAAAAATGCAGTAATCTGAAATCATACATTGATTCATTTGTTTGTATCTTCAATCAGCAGAACAAAAGCTCTTTGAATAGCAGAAAACTTATCTGTCCTGGTCACCTCTATAACCCTATAGTAGCCAACAGATTATGAGAGCTCAAGGCATATTTGTCGAACAAATGAATAAATGGTATTCACCATGATCAAGCATTAAAGCACATGCCACATCCGAAGTCTTGAATATAAAATTTTATTGTAGCATTAAAGAAAAATATATTATGAATTATTTTTCAAATCCAACAATAAAATCTGTGAATATAGCTTTTTCTTCTCAGGAGAAGGTAGACATCTCTTTACGGTTTCTTTTTCATTTTCCAAATGAACTTTTCCTGAGCCTCACAGCTGTTATTGAGTTTCTGTGTTGTAAATGTCCCAGGATTTCTGGATCCCTCTCTCTGGCTGGGTGGTGCTCATGGCTGCTTCTTGTCTTGATGATTCTGTCTTTTTGTGATTTCCAGGGAGAGAGTAGGAACTCACCCAGAATTCTCAGTTGCCTTCAGGCCCACACATTTGGGGTAAGAGATGAGGTGAAAGTGTAGGTGATATCCTAGATAATGCCCTAAAACTACTTCCAGGTTGTTTCCCAGGAGCCTGAAGATCTTCCTCAGGTCTGAGAGGAGGCTTGTAGGGGAAATACTGATCAGACATTTCACTCATGAGTGGTAAGTACAGGCTTCTCCAGGACGGGCAAGTCCTAAAGTGGGGAAGACATTTAGCAGCAGACCTCAAGTGGATACTATTGTATGATTTACCATCCAACCCGTCCATGTGGTATCATGGGAAGAGTGAGGCTTTTAAATGACCAACACACCTATGGGAATATCATGAAGTATGCCAGGGCTCTGCTAACTCCAGACACCATGTCTGGAAGAGGCTACTGGGGGTGGCATGGATGGTCAAAGGGACAAAAGCAGGCAATCAGCCTTCCTAAAGGGTCCATCCACCTCTTGGTCATCTAATGTTTTCAGCTACCTTCTACTTTTGCCCATCCCAACCATGTTTCTAGGGGTTAAGCACCAACCACATGGTGACCATGGGGGAGGCCATTTTGTTCACAATGACTAGAGGAACCATGTCATTCATTACACTAGTGAGAGGATTTTTGAGAGTGAGAAAGTGTTTTACTAATAATTAAATCAGGATAACAAGTCTAAACAGAACCATTCTAGGCAAACCAGGATAAACAGTTACACAACTCTTAATAATTCTTTGTGTTGGATCAAAAGTTGGTACCAGATGTAATCAAAGTCTTTTTCCAGGGATTTTAGAACTGGTGGTAAATATGGCTGTCCTTCTCTTTCTGGTGAATAAAGCTAATAATGTCAATCTGCCAGTGGTCATGTTTTCCACAATGTGTCCTGCAGAGAACAAAGGTGTAGGTATGGGGACGGAGCAAAAAAACTTATAACAGCACATGATCTGCACATGTGACACCAAGGTCCCTCCATCCCACCTCCATGACACTTCATATATTCCTTTCTCTGTAAATCACCTTGCCCTTTAGAGAAGAGGAGGAGGTAAAAAATACCAGAAATGTGTCTCAAAAGACTGACTCTATACTCATCAACACCTACACTCACAGCGAGCTTAAACACCAATGACTTCCAATTTAACCTGGGCTCTCTTATGTCCATCAACTCAACATAGACCAAAAATGTACTGAGAACCTATTATGCTCTCATCCCTGGGCTAAAGTGGTGAACAGAAACAGAACAGACCAATTCTCTGTCCTCGTGCAGTTCCCATTCCAGCTGAGGAAAACAAGAGATGACTAAATAGATAAAAAAGATAATTCCAGATAGGGAAAAGTGTTCAGAAAATAAATTAGTGTAACGGGGTAGAAAGTGATCAGAGAGAGCATTTTCTTTGTCTAAGGTGGTCAGAGAAGCCCTCTTTGAGGAGGTGACATTTGAACTGACACCTTATTGGTAGAAAATATGATTTTAATCAGCTCCACTGTATGCTCAGCCATAGGAAAGAGTCATGCACCATGTCAAAGACTGAGCTGGCATCTTCCTCTCTACCTCTGGTACTCTTCCTAGAGGTCATAGTAATGTCACTATCCGATTCACCTCTCAAACAGAAACTTTCCATTCTTCCTTTCCTTCATGAGCAACATGTGTCAGCTAAATACTCTTGAGTCTCCCTCACCAAAAATCTCAGCAGTCCTCAACACCTATTGTTGGGACATAGTACAATACAGCTCCGTACCCACTCAGTACCCTTCTAAGTACCCCAAGGGCAGAAAGCATTTCTGTGTTCTTCACTACTGTCCCTCCAGGGTCTTGCATATTGCCTGACACAGGGTAGGCCTAAACATATCTTTTTGTTGATCAAAAGAACACATCTGATTGTGGGAATTACCTTAATCGGTTTCCTGTTTTCTATAGGAAAAAGCGAAACCATTCATGAATGAATCCCAGCTTGCCTGTCCATCTTCACCTCCAACAACCAGCTCTAGTCACTGTGAACTATTTCTATACCTGCCCTGTTCTTTCAAAATCTGACATCTTTTAACACCTGCTGTGTTGAATGTCTAGTTCATGTGGGGGGAAAATTTTCATCTTGAGGATAAAGCTGAAATATCTTCTCCTTTATGGAGACCTTCTTGGATGCATAACTGTATTCACCTATTATAGCACCTATAACCGTGTATTGTCATCATCTTCCTGCAATACTGTCTCACTTACTGGGAATTGCTCCGGACAAGAATTCTTATTCCTCCCATTGCTAGCTGCCCATCACTTATCACAGTGCTAGGCATAACAGTAGGTGCACAATAAATGGTAATTGAAAAGACAGCATGAGGCATCTACTGCTTTATTTCTAAAAATAAAGGTTGCAGGCATGGATCCCATGGATCCACGCCTTAAATAAATCATTGGCTAGAGAAGCACTAATTATTAAGAGCTAATAGAAATCATAATGATCACTCACACAGTATACCCAAAGGTGCCTTGAAAATCTTCAGTTGTTGGATGCTTATAAGTATGGAGTGGTTATATTTTCCATCATCATCTGAGTTCAAAGAAATATGCCTCACAGCATGTTATAATTAGTTGTGTGTTAACACACACACACAGCTGCCCTTAATTTAATTTATTCTGGATTTTTTAATATCAAAGATGAAATAATTCCTATATTACACAAACCATTTCAAAGTAGATTTAAAACATTAGGGCTAATTTGCTTGCTTGCTATGAAGTAAATCTGACTTTGTCAAATATGATGTTAAGAACAAAAAGTAACATTACATTCTCACCTAACTTGTGGCAATCAGTGCAAAACTATTTTTCAAGCTTATCTTAACCAACCTAAAATCTTATTTATCTGCCATGATCAAAATCACTCATTCTCCAAATAGAAATCTACTTTAATACAAGCACACTATAATAATGAAATTTAAGTCCTGTATGCCAATTTTCTCATCTCTGAAGTGGGAATGCTGTCTCATGCATATACACTTTGGGTTATTTTAAATGAGAATTCAGTGAGTTAGTATATGCAAATTCCTTTCAAAATAGTGCCTGGCACTTATTAAATGCTGTATAAATATTAGTAATCATTATTAATAGTAGTAACAATAGTCAGAGCTGTAACACTAACGTGTATCATGCACTATTCTAATTAATTTACATATATCCATTACAAATGCTACTTATTTTGCATATGTTGTTTAATCCTTTCAATAATTGAGGTAGGTATTAACACATGCTCCTTTTTATACAAGGGGAAAATAAGGCTAAAACACATGAGTTAAGGGCACTTTCTGAATTCAAGACCCGAAAAGGCACTTTCTCATAGCTGGAAAGTTCTAACACTGATCTGGAAGCCATGCAAGTCTCTCTCTGGAAGTTCATGCTTGGCCATCCAGTTACACTGACTCTCACAGGAGAAGGGACCAAGGTTTTAGAACTGAGCCTCCCATACATTAAAACCTTACTATGCTTATTTGTTTTATTGTTCAAATAATTCATATTATATAATGTTAATTCCTACAGTTATGTGATATTATAAAGTATATGTACATTACATATTTCACTTGTATTTTATGCTATATATGTATATATTACATGTAAAACAGTTCTTAAAATAAGTAATACATAATAGAATAAATTCTATTGTAAAATATGGAAGTAGATATTACATTATGCACTCTATAGATCACATAAAATTAAAACAATGAAATAAAGATGAAATAACCAATGTTTTTATTTTAAAATTTATTTTACATATTAAATATACATAAAACTTTCTCACAGTAAATAATCCCATAAATAATAAAATTGTAATAGGAACAATGTGTTTGAATATGTGTCATTTTAAAATAATACTTGTTTCACTATTGGTGATGTAGAAATTCAAAAGTCTGGTTCTAAGTTCAGTTTATTTTGATCCTTGGTTTAATTCTTATAGTATGGGAAAAGACGGCTCACAAACATTCATGAATCTAAATGAAGAAGGTCATCATTGGCTGTACATAATTAATCATAGCATCATTTTCCATTCCAATTATGCAGTGGTATTTGCAGAAATTGGACTTGTATATTTCCATGATTCCTGAAGTCAATCAGCAGTTCCTACACACTAATGAGAAGATATTTCATTTTGCTATTTTAATAAATTTGCTCAACATTCATTGAAATTCTGTATTTGGAAAATTGCTAAATACGTAAATATTCAAGTTCCAAGCTTCGTGTGTGTGTGCCTGTGTTCAGACATAAAAGGCTTTATAATTTTACCTTATTTCTCCAATGGTTTGTTGCTATACTTGCTTATTTTGTGTTTTTAATGGTTGCTCTTGGGTTTATAGTATGCCCCTTTAAGTTAGCACCGTCTGTCTTCAAGGAACTTTATAACATTTGACATATTGTATGAGAACATTACAATAGTACACTTCTGTTTTACTTTTACTGGACTTTGTGCTAAAGACATTTTTTATAAAACTAGAAAAAAATTCTTCTGTATTTATCCACATATTTGACCACTTCAGTAGTATTCATTATTACAAGGAGATCCAACTTCCATCTCACATAATTTTTCCTTCTGCCAGAAGGACTTCCTTTACTATTTCTTATAGTGTAGATCTGCTACTCATAAATTCCTTCAGCTTCTGTATGCTCAGAAAAAAAATCTTTATTTTACCTTCAACATTGCAGAATATCTTATTAGGCATTGAATTCTAGGTTGACAGTTTTGTTTTGTTTTGTTTCTCAGTACTTTAAAGATATTTCTCCAGTGTCTTCTGCCTTATATTACTTCTAAGGAGACGTCTAATGTATTTTTTCTCTTTTTTAAGGTTGATGTATTGTGTCTCATCTAAGAAATCTTTGCCTAATCCAAGTGGCTAAGATCTAAATGTAAAACTTAAACCTATAAACCTTCTGGAAGAAAATAGAGGAGAAAATCTTGTGACCCAGTTTTCCTTTGCTTTTCAAGTCACTACTAGTCAAATAATTAAAAGACAAGACAAGTCACAAAGTAGGGGAAAATATTTATAACACAAATATCTTTAACCAAAATATGTAAAGGACTTTTCAATATAAAGAAGCAAAAATAAAAAATAAATTTAAAAAATCAGGCAAAAGATTAGAATAGAAATTTACCAAAGAAGATAAATGAAGAGTAAATAAGCAAGAGAAAAGATTAACAATAAAATCAAACATTAGGGAAATGCAAACTGTGACCACAATGAGTCACTGCTACTACACAGTCACTAGAAATGGTAAACTAGAAAGACTCACACTACCGACTCTTACTGATGATCTGGAGTTAACTAGCACACTCATATGTTATTAGTGAGAATACAACTTGATAATTTCTTATAACGTTAAATATGCATGTGCAAGAGTAGACCCAGGAATCCTATTCCAAAAGAAATGAAACTTCTGTCCACATGAATGCTTGCATGCAAAAGTTTATAGAAGCCTTATCAAAAATAACCCCAAATTGGAAATAATTTAAATTTCTATCAAGCTAGTAGATGAGAGCAAACTGTAGCATATCCATACAGCAAACGATAATAGGCTAATGATACATGCAGCTGCATGAATAGCTCTCGAAAACATTATTTTAAATGGAAGAAGTTAATAGGAACAAATAATTGAAAGCTATAAACAAAATCATATAAATTAATTTGTTGATATCAAACTTGAATTAGAAATGTTCACAAAAAACATGTAAGGACTGATTGAATTTAGGAAATAAAATTAAATAAGAAGAGCTATCATGTCAGTAATAAAGACTACATTACATAATGCCCAAAGAAGAGTGACTATATACAATAGGGGGGATATTGAAGAAATGAATGCAAATTTCCAAGAATAGAAAAGTGAAATAATGAAGTAAAAATTGTTGGAGAGAAAGTGATAGATGCAGGACCTAGGCAAAGATGTCTAAACATAGGTAGGTAGGTAGGTAGATTGTAGGATTGATAGATAGAGACAGATAGATATCGCTGCTCAAAACCAGTGATCAAGAGAAAATCATAACCAGAGAAAAAGAACAGTCTAAGTCCAAAAGAAGAAAGATGAAGATAACAGCAGACTTCTCATTGTGTTAAACTTTTTAAACACTAAAAGAAAAAATTCTGCTAAACAAGAATTCTATAGGTTTTGAAAATATCCTTCAAAAACAAAGGAAAAAATAGTCTCTCTTCAGACACACAAAAGCTAAAAGAATTCATCACCAGCAGACTTACATGACAAAAAGTGTTAAGGAAGTCCTTGGGACAAAAAGAAAAATAATACCAAATGAAAATAATAATTTACATAAAAGACTGAAGAAAATAAAAAAATAGTTATTTTTGGGGCAAATATAAGAGAAATGTTTATTATTTAAATATTTTTAAAGGATAATTGACTATTTAAACAAATACAATAACATGGTAGTATGAGGTTTATAATATACATAGAAGTAAAATGAATGACAAAAATAAGAAAATAAGTGGAGGAATGGAAGTGTATTTTTATTAGGTTTTCATACCACACAGGAAATGGTATGTCACTTGAAGGTAGACAATGTTAAAGGAAAAATATATACTTCAAACTCTAGAGCCAAGGTAAACTAACAAATCAAAGAATTATAGCTAGTAAGCCAACAAAGAGATAAATAGAATCATAAATAATATTCAAAATTTATTCAAAATAGAGAACAGAAAGAAGAAAAGGAGTAGAAAAAAATAGAAAACAAATAACAAGATGGTAAATTTAAACCTAAGCATATCAATAAATATATTCCATTTAAATGGTCTAAACCAACATCTCTCCCAAATACAAAGAAACAATTGTCAGATAGAATGAAAAAGCAACATAGAAATACTGGACACAAAAACTCACTTTAAAAATCATTAAACAAGCAGGTTAAATGTAAAGGGATGAAGAAACATACACCATGGTCAAGCTCAATAAAAGAAAGCTGGAATAGCTATATTAATGGTAGACAAAGCAGATTTCAGAGCAAAGAGTATTACCAGTAATAAATAAATGCATTTCATGATAAAGGAGTCAATTCATCAAGAAAAAATGTAACTCTAAATGTTTATGCACCTAATAAAGGAGTTCCAACATACATGAAGCAAAAACTGATGTAACTGTGAAGAAGGACAAACCCACAATTATAGTCAAAGACTTCAATGCTCTCCTTTCAATAATTGATAAGACAACTAGCCAGAAATTCTGTGAAGGGTATAAAAGACTTGAGTGACCCCAGTGACAATTTGACATGGTTGACATTTACATATCCCTCTACCCCACAACAGCAAAACGTACATGCCTTCCAGTACACGTGAAACATTTATTTACCAAGATAGCCTATATTCTGGGTCATAAAGCTAGTCTCAATAAATTTAAAATGATTTAAATCATGCAAAGTATGTTCTCTAGCCACAGTGGAATTAAATTTGAATCAATAACAAAACATTATCTGGAATATCCCCCGAATTTTGGAAATTAACTAATGCACTTCTAAACAGTAAATGGATCAAAGTGGTAACCAAAAGGGGAGTTACCCTCCCTTCTGAAATTAATGAAAATGAAAATACAACATAGAATTTGTGGGATACTGCCAAAGCAGTGCTTAGAGGGAAATTTATAGCACTAAAACATTTATATTATAAAAGGACAAAGATCTCAAATCAATGACCTCAACTTCCATTTTAGGAAACCAAAAAAAAAAAAAAAAATCAAAATTAAAATTAAAAAAGAGGAAATAAAACCCAAGATTAACAGATTAATGTTTGGCAGGGTTTTTTGTTTGTTTGTTTGTTATTTAGAGAGAGAAGGCAAAAGAATGTATGTAGGAGAGCAAGGGTGGGGTGTGGGCAGAGGCAGAGGGAGAGAGAGAAAATCTTAACTAGGCTCCATGCCCAGTGCAGAGCCTGACTTGGGGCTCGATCTCATCACCTGATGGGGCTGAGATCAAAACCTGAGCTGAAATTAAGAGTCCAATGTTTAACCGACTGAGCCACCCAGGTGCCCCAAAGTTTGGCAGTTTTAAAACTATTTAATTATATACCTAACACATGATCCAGCAATAGCCATCCTAAGTACTTACTCAAAAGAAATGAAGGCATTTTTTTTTACACAAATGTTTATAGGAAGTTCATTTGTAATAGCCCCCAAATGGAAACAACCTAAATGTCCACTAACAGGTTGATAAAGAAACAAATTGTTGTATGTCCATGCAAGAGTGAGTACTCAGCAATAAAAAGCAACAACATGGATAAATTTCAGAATAATTATACTGAAGGAAAGGAGCAAAACCAAGACAAAGAAACAAAAAAGACAAAAAATCCCTACATACTGCATTATTCCATTTATATAATATATAATAAATATTTTACAAATAAACTAATACCAATGATGAAAAGCAGACCAGTAACAGAAATAAATGGTGACAAAAAGCCTAAGGACAGTGGATCTGGCAGGGCCATGAGGGAGGGGGTAGTAAGGGATAGGAGGAAACTTTCAGGGGTGATAAATAGGTTTGGTTTTTTTTTTGTTTGTTTTGTTTTGTTTTTTGGTAGTGTTTTCACAGGCACAAACATATACCAAAACTTATCAAGTTTTGAAGTTTATCACATATCGCTAAACTCCAAAAAAAAACATATATATTATAAAACTGGAAAAAATAGGAAAATATTGTCATGACTTGGAGTAAGTAAAGATATTTTCAGGAGATTAACCTAGAAGACAGACTTTTATAAGTGAAAAGATAAGCCTCATTGCAACACATATATCCAACAAAAAGACTTGTATCCAAAATAAAGAATTCCTACAAAACATAAAGAAAATTTTGATAATTCAATAAAAACAAAAAACACTGGCAAGAGTAATTTACTGGTACTACTGTGGCCAAGTAAATTCCCTGCTTGAGTCAAATATCCTGGAGATAATAAATAATGGGAAAAATGCAAAAATAAAATTAGTTTATCTGGCTGAAAAACCTGGGAACAGAGTTTGAATCACCCACAGATACTAAAACCAGAGTGGGGAAACCTACAAAAGAAAGTCAGAGTTGTGAGCAGTTTAAAAAAGAAAGAACCGTAAAGAAGGCTTAAGATACTACCGACAATTACTGCTGACACGTAGTAATTACTTCAGAAATTTAAGCGAGACCCACTTCAGTTCCATGAGACACAAGGGATATATTGGAGATGGGAGAGGAGTGATTTTTGAGAAATCTCCATCTTAAGAGTCACTGGAAATCAAGGTTCATTCATTGGCTGGGGATTGTCATGCAGATGTGAGGATTGGAGTGGCCTCAACCAGCTTCCCTCCCCCATCAAGTGGACAGCTAGAGCAAGGCAAAGCCAAGAGAATGACAGAGGTATGCAGTCAGGCCCCTGCTGAACAGAGCAGTTATCTGACTCAAGAAATCTACTTCATGAAATAAGCCAGTCTGAATTGGTTTTTCTGTCCTCTGTGGCTTAGAACATTCTAACAGATACAGCCTCTAACAAGATCAAGTGTCTAGAATATGCGGAAATGACTGCCTCACTGCAGAACAAGGTAACTCTGCTGTGTGACTTCTCCCTTGTGAAATTGTCCATGGGTGCCTCTCAATATACCAAAATTAGCAAAACAAGGTATGAGTGATAAAAAATGTTTAAAGCCAATGTTGACAAGACTGTGGGGAAACAGGCACAGTTGTGCATTGCTTTTGGCATAGCAAATTGGTTCGATCTTTCTAAAGAGAAGTCTGTTGCTGTGAAATGAGACCTTTAAAATTGTTCACAGTTTTGACCCAGAAATTCTACTTCTGTGATTATATCCCAAAGAAATTCTCCTGAATAAAGTAAACAAAAATTTAGGTATTCATAGAAGTACAATTGAAAATAGAAAAAAAAAAAAACTGGTAAATAATCCAATTACCAAGCAGATTGAGAGGATGATAAATCAACATAAAGAAACATGGCTGCCTTTCCAAATAAAAAAAAAATATTAGGACTATGTCCAGCTTGGAATAAATATGAAATAAAGTGAAATGAAAGTAGTAGACCACAAAATGGGAAGAACATATTATTCTCTAGGACTCAGCTTTTCTTCATATGCTCACAAACAATCAAATCAAATCATCTTCCTCAGATATGGGGAAGGTTACTCCCCTACACACACACACACACACACACACACACACACACACACACACACCCCTTACTACCTCCAAACAACTGGCATAATGGCAGAAAATCTGAGCAGCCTCATATGTGAAACACTGAACTGAGCAATGGAGACACAAAGAAGAAAAAGGATAAGCATGTGTCTTCATAAAGTCGGTGGAGTGTGGAGCACAGCAGACCAACAAGGAAACAGGTGAACGAACAAGGTATTCACTGGTTGTCAGAAGTTTGGTAGAGATAAGCATGGCGATGGGGAGTGGTGTAGTTCCTCTGGATTGGGTGGTAAGGGCGAGATATTTGAAGAGTGAAAAGAAGTCTTTCAGAGAGCTAGGAGAAGAGATTGTATGTAGGGCGATCAACTAATGTGAAGGTCTGAAGTGAGGAAGGTCTTAGCACGTTCCAGGAACCAGTGTGGCCAAAGCAGGTGACACTCCATGATAGAAGAGACACATAACGACCCTTGAGAAGAGGCCAGGGGACAGATTATGCAAGGCCTTCCCTGCCATGAAGAAGAATTGGATTTAAATGAAGCGTAATGGGAGGCCACTAAATGGTCTTAAAGTGGGGGAAGGAAATGATCAAATTTATTTTTAAAGGGACTGGCTGCTCTGTAGGGAGTGGGTTATAGGGCCCTACCTTTGACAGCAGGAAGGTGGTGAGTAGGTCACACTCACATCCTAACAAAATATGATAGGCAGCTTAGACCAGGGCAGCAACAATGGCCCTTACAGCAGCAAAGGCTCATTTTGGAAGGAGTATCAGAAAGACAGATGAATGGATTCAAGACGGGAGCAGACAACAGGAGGCTCACCAATAGCAGATCCCAGGAATGCTAGGGTACATCCCAAATGAAGGACCACATGTGATCTCCAAGAGAATATGTAAGCACACACTATACCTAGGGCACTATACCAGGAAGGCATATGATAAGAAGCATGAACCAAGATATGAAGCCGACAGAGTCTGGAACTGGAGAGTCAAAGCCCAGGATGAACAGAAGGACATGGATCCTATGAAAACAAGCAAGGAGCTGGGGTCTGTGGTTCCTGCTACAGTGAGTAGAGACACAGACTGAGGCAAGCTGTTTGTCTTTGGACTGAGTCCTTGTCCATGACTCCATTTCCCACCTTTGTGCTGAAAGCTTTCAAATCTACACCTCCAGCCCAGAACTCTTTCTCTGAAGACCTGGATAGAGATAGACAGCATTCTCTGGGACATCTTTATTTGGCTGCTCTCCTGGCATCTGATAATTTACTTGTACAAAAGACAATTAGCATCTATGCAGCCTTCTTCACTTAACAGAGTCATCTTGTACTGCGAGATTTTTCTGTCTTTTCGAAGAATAGTAATGCTAAACGAATGGGTCATGTAAGGCCTGGCATTGTTTATCTCCCTGTGAAGCCCTCTCTGATATCAGGTCTTTCCTAGGAAACAGCAGCCATTCTCTCCCATTTCCTATTATGAAAACGTGTATCTCCTTGTTACCTCCTACCATGTCTTAACAGTTATCTGTATATTATCTCTACTCACATCATTCATCTTTGTATTCCCAGAATCTCAGTGACTGAGGTACATTAGATATTAGACGCTGAATGCCTATCTGCTGAATTAATGGCTACATGCACACCTATGTGCTAGCAGGCAAGGCCATGAGCCAGAAATGAAACATGACATTTGGCAGAAGTAGAATGTCCTAGGGAATGGAGCCTCCCAAGACAGACTTAGAGGAGCCTCTTATTACAGCCATGCCATGCAGATTCCTTATCCTGTGTTAGGTGGATCCCAGTGCACCTGTCAGGGCTCAACCAGAGAGGCAGTATCACGGAGGTATGGATGTCCTGCAGAAGCCAGGGCCCTCTGTGATGGAACGAAACACACACCTGGCCCAAGAGTCAGAGAAGCAAAGGAGGCTCCAGGGGAAGGTAGAGCAATGGCACACCCAGTTGAAGCCTCATGTCCACAAAGTGAGTCATTTGATCAGGAGCAATGTGTGTGAGCTGCTAGATGGCTGCTGCTTCCTTTCTGCCCCCAAATATTTCGGAATCTTCCAGTGGCCCACCCTAACTGAAAACATAGATGAAAGGGAATTTGGGAAAGTGTCATTCAGCCTACCCACATTGACACCATCTTATAAAGTCACCACACCCAGAAATGTTGATGTTGGAGTTAAAGAAGAGGATCTTGGAAGCTCTGAGCTTTGATTACTCTTATTGTAGCTTGATACCTGATGCATCAAAACAACATTGGATTTTCTGGGATAATTCCATGGTCAGTCCATTACTCTTAATAAGGAACGCTCAGATCTTGGGCTTAAGCTGTTAACAGCTTCTATTAATCCATTCAAGCTGCTGAGAATCAGACTCAAAGTCAAGTTTGACAGAGCCCTTCCTCCAAAAATAGAAAATCTGAAGGCCAGCTGGCCCTGGTTCAGAGGACAATGCAGTGTTACAGTGCACTGTGGAGCCGGAATAGCCAAGTCCAATCCCAGTACTAGGTTTGCTTTACTATATGTATATTGAGAATTATCTTATTGAATAATCATAGGTAGAGAGATAGGTAGCTGGATCTGTATCTAATTATTGGCAAAGCTTACAGTATCAATAATAGTTTAAAAATTGCCAAAAATTATGACCATTCTTAGTTCAGAATTTTCCCTGAGTATCTTCACACAGAGAACCATATATAATAAAGTAAACAGTATCCTCAGCAACATTTTGACAGCACTCACAGTAATAAATTTCACAGGGTTACTCCTTATAGTATCCTTAAATTTAATCAAATGGTGCCACACAAAAGCACAGTTTAATAAAGTGGTTTATAGGGATTCAGTATGATATGCCTGAGTTGGAACAGCATTTTAATATATTAAATGGTATGTTTCTTTTTTTCCTGATGCTATTTTTTATTCCCTGGCCTTCCCCAGTTAAGCCTCAGAGAAGGGTTATTAGAGCCTTATAAAGCTTCAAAAGTTTAATCCTGAGAGGATACAAGGCATCAAAAGAAAAAGAAAAGAAAAGCATTTTTGGTCTGAATATGGCTTCCACCTCCAGCCACATAGACAAGGTTCGCCAAGTCACGGAGAGGAAAAAGGCTAAGAGGAACATGGCCTGGAGTAGAAGTTGAAGTTGGACTTGAGGTGACCAGACCTCAAGGGAACAAAGAGACAGAAAAGGAAATAATGAGCCCCTCAGAATAAATTAAGACACATGCTGTAGTAACAAAGAACCCCCAGATCTCAGAGGCTTAAATGTGTGTGTGTGTGTGTGTGTGTGTGTGTGTGTGTGTGTGTATACACACACATTTAACTGTTAAGGGTCGTTTGGAGAATTCTGTCCATTCCAGTTATTCAGTCCTTGGCTGACAAAGAAGCTACCATCTTGAATGTGGCCAGTTGCCATGTCAGAGGAAGAGAAATCATTGTTCTCCAACGGAGAAGTAAATGCTCCAGCCAAGATGATATATGTCCCATATATATCATAAACTCACAGGCCAAAACTAGTCACATAGTCCTGCCTAACCTCACCAGTCCAGAGGTACCATTCTCCACATGCCTGGGAAGAGGAGAGAAGTGGCTATCTGTGAGAAACATTGATGATAAACCTGGTTAGCATCAAGGAAAGTCCCAGCCTCCATGTGATCGAGAATCATGGAAGCACATCACCAGCTCACCTGCTAGGAGTTATTGTGATAATTTTATGTGTCAATTTGACTGCACTAAAGATTGCCCAGACTACTGGTAAAACATTATTTCTGGTGAGGGTACTTCTGGAAGAGATTAGTGTTTGAATCTGTAGACTGAGTAAAGAAGATCTACCCTCACCGATGTGGCTGGGCATCATGCAATCCATTAAGCGCCTGAACAGAACAAAAAGAGAGGAAGAACAAATTATCCCTTACTCTTCTTAAGTTGGGACATCCATCTTCTCCCACCTTCAGACATCTGAGCTCTTTGTTCTCCAGCCTTTGGACTGTGGGGTTTATATCAGTGGCTCCCCTGCTTCTCAGGTCTTCAACTTTAGACTGGGTTTACACTATTGGTTCCCCTAGTTTTCAGGACTTTGAACTCGGACTGAATTATATTGATGGCTTTCCTGGTTCTCTGAGTAGCAGATGGTGGATTATGAGACTTCTCAGCCTCCAAAACTACATGAGCCAATTCCTCTATGCATCTCTCTTTGTCTTTCTGATAAGGATATGTATGTATAATCTGGGTGGCTCAGTCAGTTAAGCATCTGACTTTGGCTCAGGTCATGATACTGGGATGGAGCCCCACATCAGGCTTCCTGCTCAGCAGAGAGCCTGCTTCTCCCTCTCCCCCTGCTGCTCCCTCTGCTTGTGCTCGTCTCTCTCTCTGTGTCAAATAAACAAATAAAATCTCTTTAAAAAGAAGGATTTTATTTTTTTTTAAATCGCCTATTGATTCTGCTTCTCTAGAGAAACCTAATTATTACAGTTCCTTTTTGGAGGTGCTGCTTTAATTTCTTCCCCACGCAATCCATGAGGGTTCCTATAGACTGCAGCTAGCAAGTTGCCTACTGACTTTCATGCAGCATTTGCCAGTCCTACAAAATACTGCTCCATTCTTTTCAAATGTACCCCAGAATTCTAAGACCCTAGAAGAGAGAGTGGGGCCAAGGGCACTGTGGCTGGAATGAAAAAAGAAAAGGTTATTTTAGGGAAAAAATGGACAGGTCTCCCCTTAGGTGATAACTCCATTGTTGTGGCTGTAATTATTGATTTACAAAACATTAATTCAGAGTGGCTCCTGTCTCTCAGGTTTCATGGTAGGCAATAAGGCATTTTGCTATACTTATTCATGGAAAAATATTCCAGTCTTTGGAAGATGTGAAATAGCGTTGTATTAATTGAAAATTTCAAGATTTTTCTCAGTTCTAACAATTGTATGGTAAACCTGTAAATGGTACTTTCTGTATGCATGTAAGCAAGATTGTGTGCTAAAAAAATGCATAGACTTCAGAGTCAGGCAGATTTGAGTTACGTTCTGTCCCTAGAGAACCAGTAATACCTCCGATAATATATTTTATCTCTTTTAACTTTTCTCATCTAAGATGAAGACAGTTGTATTTTTTTTTTATAGCAAGGTTGGCTTCCCTTACTTTAAATGAAGATCTCATTTGTGCTACAGTGTTGATACCAGGGTTAGAATTTTTGTATGTAAACTGATGAGCACAAAGCATGGCACTTTTGGAGGAATGGCTGTCATTATGTGATGGCTATTATATTTGTGGATCTGTAAGATGTGCATTGATTAGTTTTAACAAATACGTATGTATTCTAGAATTAATGAAGCCTTACAGAGATGAATTAGATGTGATTTGGGGGCTCTCCCTGTCTGGTGATGTTGGGGTAAAGAGTATGCAACACTATATCCTGCAGAATTTGAACTCATAATGGAGATGAGGCTATAAGGAGGAATTGGTGAGGATCAGTCATTGATAAAAGTGGGTGAGGACAGAAGACTGACTAGGACAAAAAGAAGGAGCTGTCCAACATTGAAAAGAAGGTACTGAAGTGTGAGTGTACCTACTATGGGAAGGGACAATGCAGGGTTTGGAACTGGGAAAGGAAAAACAACTGAAAGAAATAATTAGAAAAAATTAGCTTAGCTAAATTTGTCTCTACATTATTTATGCAGAGACCGACACACATTGGCTTTAATCTTTGCAACTTTATAACAAAATAGGTAATTTGAGGGTTAGGGAGATCACTAAACCTCAGTGCTATACCTAGAAGGTAGGAGTTCTAATGTATCTCACAATATAGATATTTAATTAGTGCAATTTTTTGGTTCTTTTGGGATTGGTTTTGTTAGACTCTGAGTATTTTACCAATGGAAATTATGCCATTTCATTTCCTCAGTGCCTTCATAAACAATATTGATAAGATATCATACATTACTTCTTATTCTACAATCCTACTTCTCAATATCTACCTTCAAAATGAATCGTGTATGTGTCCAAAGTTTTACTGCCATAATGTTAATCTCATCCTTATTTGCCAGAGCAAAACAGTTGTAAACAGTCAAAATATCCTCTAATCCAGGTATGTGCATGTAGTGGGGGGGGGGAGTGAGAGGGACTTCAATAATTGTGGTACATCCATTCAATATAGTATTGTGCAGGTCTTAAAATCTGAGCTTGAGATATTTAGTCTTGTGAAAGGTAAGCCACTCTCCTCTTTCTGCCTCTATGAAACCATGTTCCCATATTGTCCCACATCCCAACCCCACTGGCCTCTCCTTTTTCTGTCTTCTTCATTGACTTTTCCTTCCCTTGCCAACTGCAGAACTCCCCCCAGGGTCTCCACTGATCCTGTATATACTCTGTTCTCCAACTCCAGTGCCAAGACCAGTGCTAAGGTCAATGTCCCACCTTCATATCCAGTCTGGGCCTCTCCTATGAACTCCAGATGAACAGATCTAATTGCTTCCTTAAAACCTCCACTTGGGTGTTTCACAGCATCTCAAATAATAACAAATGCCCAAAATGGATATCTTGATTTCCCCATTCCTACCCCCCTGGAGGTCCCTCAAAGAAAGAAACCCAAGTTAGTCCTCATTCAACCTGATCCATATTAGTAAATACCACACCCTTCTAGAAATCTTGAAGACATAACTGACTACTCATATCCAAGCCATTAGCACAGACATTTGGTCTACTTTCCAAAGTATATCTCAGATGCGTGTACTTTTCTTCAGGCCAAGCCACGATGCATAACATGTGGCCTAGATTGCATGGTAGCCTTCTCATTAGTCTCTCTGCTCCTGATAAGCCCCCTTTACTATGTTCCCCCACACAGCCAGTCAAAGCGACATTTTAAAATAATTTATAAGATTATGTAATGAACTCTCTTGCTTAAAATCTATTCTTGTCTTCCTGCTTTATTTCAATTAAATCCTCCTGTGGCTCACCAGGCTCTGGCCTCGCCCTCCAACTTGATTCTATATCTCTAACTTCATAATTCCCTCTGCTCTGGCCACATTGTCCTCCCTCCAATACGTCACACGTACCAAGTTCTTTCCCACACCAAGGCCTGCGGGGTTGGGGATGCTGTTACCTCTACCTGGGACACTCCTCTGACTGTCCCATCTCAAACAGGTCTCAGGTGTCACATCCCCTGGCTCCAGGAGCCCTGCTCCAGCCCTGCTATGCTCCGCTTCAACACCTCATTCCATCAAAATAATTGTTAGCTCTAGTTTGAGGTTTATAAGATGCTATGTCCTATACCCATTCAGTTTCAGGAGGGCTGTTGATGCCACTGCACCCTTGAGCCTAAGAGGGGGTCTGCACAAAGAGGCTTTAATATGTGCTTTATGAATGAATGAATTAATGCTAAAAATCAGGTTTCTAAACAGTACGATCCCATTCTATTGGTAAAACAAGAAATCGTGAATGTGTGTGTGTGTGTGTGTGTGTGTGTGTGTGTGTGTGTGTGTGTGTGGAGGGTGGGGATGTGTATGCATAAAGCTTGGAAAGATTAAAACAAAATCTTAACATTGGTTATTACCGAGTGAGGTATTGTGGATGATCTCAATTTTTTCTATTGCCCAAAGATTCTACAATGCATATATTTCTTGAATAATAAGAAAAAAAATGTTATTTTTTAAAAAGACATAAATTTTAAGTACAAGCTAAAATTTTTACAGTAGGTAGAAGCGACCTCGCTGATCTCTGGAGGTCAGTGGTGAACACTCAGGTTCCTGGGAATTCCTGTCTCAAGCGGACATAATGAGCACATCCTAGAGTTTGGCCAATTTGTTGATTTTAATTTGCTCAGGAGTGAATCCACTTCCCCAAGGCCCGACTTCTTCCCCCTACATTTCCTTCTTAGTAGGGTGAAGAGGCACTGGCCTCCACCTGCCTCTCTCTCATTTGAGCTTTTTCTTATCTCTTGCAGTAATTGAAGAAAGTTAACCCAGGATCAGAGGACAGAAAGGAGGTAATGCCTGGAGCTTAATTCAACCTGCATTTTAACAAGCTGGATACACCTCACTGAGGCGATTACAGAAGCCAGCAAGTCCTGCCTTGCCTCCGCCTGCTGAGCCTCTCATCTCTCCACCTGCAGAAGCTGTCCTGCCCCAATTCCCCGGGCAGTCAGGTGGCAGGGCACTGAGTCACCATCCCTGAGGACTGACCTAGAACACGGAGTTCCAACGCTGCCAGCCTGACTCCTTCTCTTTCAGCAGGAAGCATGGAATGCTTCTGGAGCCTGGAGCCAGCTCCGGCTTTGCATTTCCAGTTTCATCCATGGGCACTTACCCCCACTTTAATTACACCACGAATATTTGAAGTTCTCTGCAAGCCAGCTCAGGTTACCTCATGTGACCAGGTTAGTTTTTTGAACGCTTTTCCTGATAACATACATGACTTCTCCCTGCTCTTGACCAAATTAAATTCTTTGCATCTTTAGGGCTCATCTTGAGAAGTACCCTGCAAGAAGCTTCCTGGGCACCCTCTTCAGTGTCCTCCCTGTCCTTCTTGCATGCTCAATTAAAGTAAGTCATTTTGTCTTGGACCAGTGGAGACAGCTGGCCTTTTCACGGGCACACTAGCACTTGCAGAAAAATCAGCCACCAACTAATATGGAAACAGCACACGCTTCCAGTATGACGCAAGATGGCTCTGCAGCACAGAGCTCCTCTGTCACCTGGAGCTCCACTGCCTGATTCAGCCATCTTTCCAGTATCTAGAGTATCCCATTCCCCATGTCAGCTCTGGCCCACCAGATCTGGGTGCATGTTGGACTGGAGGGACATGACTCCCAAGTAGACACTCGGCAACACTTGCTCTCCAGAGTTTGAAATCATACCCTGGGTGACAGAAAGTCTCTGCTAAAGCCACACACATTCCCCACCTTTCTCTTTCTCGGGAGGGGGGGGGCATCTGGCACCAGGGGAAATGTGTCTATTTACATTTCTGACTGCCCCAGCATACCGGTTCCCTGAGGGCAAAGACCTGTCCCCATTGTTTGTTGTGACCAGGCCTGGCAGAGCACTTTGCAGCTGGGTGCAGAAAGCTGAAGGGGTATTTGGCTCTATCAAGGAGCAAATGGGAGTTGAGAGTCCCTAGAGGTCCTTGCTGGAACCCAGAGGCTGGCCCTGAGTCTCCCCGTATGTCCTTGGGCTCCACCTTCTCTGGAGTGACAGATCACCTGGTACATCAGTGACCATGTGGGAAATGGAGCCCCTTTAGGCCCCTATGCTTGACCTCAGGCAAGTGGACCCATGTCTTGGTGTCAGAGCTAAGATCCCATTCATCTCCATGTGTACCTGCGTGTGTGTGTGTGTATACATGGGTGCATGCATGCATGTGTGAGGGTGCTACTGGAGAACTGAATCCCAGGTTTCCCGCCTAAACTCTAGTTACTCTGCTTCCATTTGAACCTGTACCCACCTGTAGGCTCCCCCTCACCTTTCTCCTCTTAATCTCCAAAGCAAACTGCTTTCCTGGCACTGAAGATCTTCATGCATTGACATTTTTTTTTTAACATTCTCATCCTTTGTATGTCAAAGTTATTTCCAGTATTAATCATGATAATAGTAATGGCCAGAAATTAAAAATATAGACAATGAAAATCTTGTATTGAATTTCAATTATGAATTTCTGGAGATAAGAATAAAATAAACATTTGTTGCAACTGTTTTAAAATTTAATCACAAATTTCAACTGAAGTAACTTGGGTTCTACTTGTTCGTCTTTAAAATTACCCTTAATTTCTAATTGATTGTTTAAATACAGATGTATGGATGAAATACAGGGGTTGGAGGCGTAAACTGTCCCAGACAGAGCTCAAAGGATTCCTAACTTTTAAGAACTTACTCTTACAGGCATCTGGGTGGCTCAGTTGGTTAAGCTTCTGCTTTGGGCTCAGGTCATGATCCCAGGTCTCAGGATCGAGCCCCACATCAGGCTCTCTGCTCTGCAGGGAGTCTACTTCTCCCCCTGTTCCTCCCCCTCCCCCTTTCCCTGCTTTTGAGTGCTCTCTCTCTCAAATAAATAAAATCTTAAAAAAGAAAAAGAGAACTTAACTCTTAAAATTGACAACATATAGCTTCAGTCAATGTGTCCTGGGGGCCAAACATATAACTGGTCTTTCTTTATATTAATTTCAATGTTAAATATATTTTTTATTAAAGTTAAAGTAATAAAAATTCAATAATAAAGAGCAATTGCTTAGAACCTAGATCACAAAAAGTATTTGGGAGAAAGAAAATGTTATTACTGAAATTGTTTAGAATTGCTGGAGCATGAAAATAATACTGTTATGGGCTGCACTGTGTCCCTTCAAAATTCATATGCTGAAGCCCTAACTCCCAGCACCTCAGAATGTGACTGTATTTTGGAGATAGGGCCTTTAAAGGGGTAATTAAGTTAAAATGAAGCTTTTAGAATGGCACCTTAATACAATTTGACCAGTGTCCTTGTAAGAAGAGGAAATTTGAACACACAAAGCAGACACCAGGGGCACGTGCTCAACAGAGGAAAGACCATGAAAGGATACAGAAAGAAGACACCATCTACCAGCCAAGGAGGGATGCCACAGACAAAACCAACCCTGCCAACACTTTGATCTTGGACTTACAGCCTCCAGAACTTGAGGATACTGTCCTCATTCCCCTGGGCATCCTTTGGAAGAAGGAAAGCCACTGTCACAGGGCATGGCACTGAGGCCATTTCATAAGGAATGAGGGTTTGCAGAGCACAGAGGAAGCCCAGGAAGGCACACCAAGTTTGAAAAGGCCGCAGATGCTCTCTCTGCAGCCTTCAACACAACCCGGCTTTCTTTCCTAAGCAAGTCAGCACTTCTCTAGGACAGAGTAGGGTTAGGAGCCATAAGTCCCGACCCAGGTGAGGATGGGTTGCTGAGAAAGGCAAAGAATAGAAAGGGAAGGCACAGTTTATCCAGGAGGTGATAGTCAGAAGACAGGGCAGGCTTACAGCCATGGTGACCCTCTCTTTCTCTCCCTCTCTCTCTCTTCTCTTTCTCCTTCCCCCACCCCTCCAGTATAGCCATCTGCATCCACACTCACCCACTCACTGTCTCTCAGTGATTCAACTCCCTTGTGCTCCCTACCCCTGTACCCAACTCAGAGTCCCCCCTACTCCCTGTCCCTCTCCTCCTCTCTCTCCAGTGCTGTGGTGGCAATAACTACATTTACAGTCTGGGCCATTATGCTGCCCCTGGGAACCCCGCTGCTGAGGGCTTTCTGGCTGGGAGTTGCTGGAGAGAGGCAAACATCCCAAAGGGAGCTCAGACAGTTATCTATTATAGATCAGTAGAAATCTCCCGTGGAGCATACTCCTCCAGAACATCTGCGGAGTGGCTGGGGGAGGGGCTGGCAGGGGGAGGAGGCAGGTTTAGCTTCATAAATGCTAAGCATTGCAGGTTTCTGTCCTACTCCCCCTAACCTCTGCACCTATTTTGACCCACCTGCAGTGGTATATAAAGGATGAGGTGCCAGTGGGAGCAGATGCCTCTATGAGAAGAAGGGTTTTATCACTCACTTTGAGTTTAGAATGATAGGAGAATAGTGGTAATAAAAAGCAAGCCAACTTTTAGTCATCAATTTTAGTGTTGTTTTTCAATTCCCTGCAGACAGTGTACCCCCTTACTGTGTCCAGCCAAGGCCGACTTCCCCACTGCCTTACCTTTGAGACACTGCTATCCACCTGAACATCAGTGACCTTGCTCATGAGTTAACATAGCCAGTCCCTGTCTTAGGATCAGACCTCTCAGACTGGCATGCTCTCCCCCTAAGGTGTGGACCACTAGGGTTGTTGCAGAAAGAGAAGTGTCTTGAGAACAAGGTGGAGAGGGAGCTAAGAGCTCCTCTTCCTCCTAGTATTATAGAAATCCTTCAGAAAAGCAAAAACAAACTAGGGCCAACAGAGATGTCTGATGGGACCTGGAATTCTTAGCCTCAGAGCAAAGGTGGTTTCTTGGGTCGTACGGTCATTTTCAAACCTTCACAGGTGTTCATCTACTTACCACTAGACCATTTCACTTGACTTTTTCAATACGACCAGTAAAGAACTCTCCTATAAGTATGCGTAGGACTTCACCTGACTGACTTCTCAGGGTGTCTGTGTTGGGCAAAGGAAAAGAAATGAAAACAAAGGATTGGAAGAAGTTCTGAAAGAAAAGACCAGAGACCCAGTTTGTAATCCTGGCTTGCCCCCTCACTAACTGGGTAACCATGCAAACTGCCTACATCTTGCTCAACTTCAAAAAAATGAGGACAAAAATACTTACTTAAATCACCAGCAAGTGAGAAAATAATTGACAGGAACATATTTAGAAATGCATACTATAATACCAATTAAAGAAATCACTATCATCATCATGTAAGATTCAGAATACTAAATTTAGCATACTTTGAGGAACCAAACCTGAAAGTTTTCTGAGCCTACTCTCCACAACATAGCCATGAGAAGAAAAAACGTTGGAGTAGTTACACTTCATATTGTAGTATTCTGATTTTTCTGTTCCATATTGTTTATGTGGCATTGTTCTCAGCCTACTCATCAGAGATAGTCAGGGGGACCAAACCTAAACTAATCAACGTCCTTCATCTCTTTGGCCATGATGATTAGATCAAATATGTATATATAACCTAACTTGATCCAATGAAAAGCACATCTAATGGGGTACATGGGTCGTTTAAGTATCAGCCTTCGGCTCAGGTCACGATCCCAGTGTCCTGGGATCGAACCCCACATTGGGCTCCCTACTCAGTGGGGATTCTGCTTCTCCCTCCCCCTGCTCTTATGCTCTCTTTTGCTCCTTCTCTCTCTCTCCCCCCAAATAGATATATAAATAAATATTTTTTTAAAAAAGGAAAAGAGCATCTAAAACTTTTAGTGAAAAAGAGACCTTCCCTTTCTTCTGTCTGTTGTTTCAGGAAGGAAGATCTCTATACGCTTGGAACTGTAACTACCATGTTGCCACCTCAAATGAAAGATCTGACTCTGAAAGCAATACAAAGGGAAACAGAGCTAGGAGATGAGGCATGTGCTCCAAATGGCCTCATTTGAGTCCATGGATCCATTCATTCTAAGTCAGTTCTTCACTGGTATTTTCAACTACATGAACCAATATGGAGATACAATAATTTATGTGCCCCATACACTTACCTCCTGAAGTTTGGTTGTGTTAGAAAGTTGGTTGTCAGAATAATCAAGTAGAACTAGTTAGAATTCCACACTTCCGCCACTTATTCCCATGGACTTTCCATCCACGTGATTTGGGAGTCTCTTTACCACATCCACATGGGTTACATCTTCCACTGTGAAAGGGTATATAACAGATCACAGGCAAACTTAGATGTGTGTCTTTTCTCAGTCCAAACCCAGCGACCAGTTAGCAGAGAGGATTAGGGGGAAATATTAAGGGGCTGGACGATTGGAAATGTGAACCTTTTCAGGGATCTGAAAACAAGAATCACACAGAGAGCTGTGTGGTTTCCTTGTTGCTTCTTTGCTTTTTGAGTCCCAGGCCATTCCACAGGTTGTGTCAGGGAACTTTGTTTCTTCCCTACTGGTATGCGCAGGGCCATACCTCAGATTTTTTTTTCCCAAAATTGTTAGGCTGCACCTTTGTTTGTTTGCTTTTAATCCACTTCTCTTTGACAAAAAAGTGGCCTTAGAAACATGTGCTTTCAGTGCCAAAGGGATCAAGGGAAATCACCCAGTATAAATCTACCTTCCTTTCACTTTTGCTTAGCTTTGGAGCAGTGAACCAGTCTTGTACAGGTCTGGCTACGACTGTCTTTAATAATGATGCTTACGTAGGGTCAGGCTGCTTCCCCATCAGAAGAGGGTCAGCTTACACTCTCCAGGCAAGGAGAGGCACTGGCTTGGGGCCTGTGCTAAGGTCCCTGGATCAAGAGAGAAGATTGGACATCAGTTCTCGTCAGTTCATATACCTGGAGCTGAGGGGAGCGATCTGGGCAGACAACACAGGGAGAAATCAATCCAGACCCCAGTCCTGAAAGGCTCATCCAAAGAAGGGAAAATCTTGCTGCTGATAGTAGTTTCTAGAAAAATCCGACAGGGGTCAGCGGATCCTTTGATGCTTTTCATTCACTTCCTCAGTGAAGTGAAGGAGATGGATCCACAGCAAAGGCGAGATGTTTCCAGGCCTACTGAAGCAGACATTCCTGCCCAGCCAGGAACTGGGAGACCCCTTTGGTTACCATGGAAACAACTGTGGGAAGACTAAGAGTGGATAGCACACTTTAACTCCGTTTAAATGCAAATTTTGCAGGTAATTAAGAGGGAAACCACAGTAAGAACATTACAGGAGATATATAGTCACTGGAAAGGTAATAAATGCCTGCCTTGAAATGGATATAATGAAAAATTTGACAGTTTGTCTCAGCAAGAGATTCCATCTTTAAAAAATCTCAACCATTTCTATCTTCCCCTCTAGTTTTGGAAATTGTCATTCTAGGGGTGTTTTTTTTTTTTTTAATAATAAAAACTCAGGCTTGCAATTGTTTTTAAACTCTTCTCATTAGCAGGTGTCTCCTATCTTACCCTCAGCCCTCACTGGAGCCTTTCATGAGCGGGAGCTCCGCTGATTTTCAGCTTCAATTTTCCTGTTGTTGTTGAAGAATCAACTGGTTTGAATGGGAAATTTTCTCTTCTGTTCATTTTCCTTTAGTTGTCCCTTGGAGCGAACATGCCTCTGGGCTCCTCCATTAAGAGCCCCCACCTGCCCCAGCTGCCCTCCACAAGCCTCTGATACTTTCCCAAGTAATTGGAAGGTTCATCTCAATAAGCTCAAGTGAGAGAAAAGGAGAGGATCCAATCAGGGCATATTTTGGCTGGGAATTAAAACTTCCAGGACTTGCTCCCCTCCAGATGAATGGTCTGAATTAGCTCTGAGATGGCAGCAGGCTAGGTCTGTGTGCCTGTACTTAAAAAACCATAGCAGCTCCTTAATTAGGGTTTCATTGCTTTTTGACGCCTACACACATAATGAGGGGCACTTGGCTCTGAGTGGAAGGACTATGATTGCTGAGAGGCTTTCAGCAGAGTGGCTCCCACCCCCACACTTCCTTGCTCAGGTGTGATGCTTACTTCCCCTTCAGTCCTTCCCCACAGAGACTTTGGCCAGTTTCTGCCCTACATGATCAAATCTGCATTTTAGATTTCATACCATACATTGAAGCTGGCCACTTTTAGAGTCGAATCAAAGAAGTTGGTGGGTTTTTTGGGTTTTTTTTTTAAGATTTATTTATTTATTTTAGAAAGGGAAGGGGGGCAGAGACTCCACACTGAGTGTGGAGTCAGACCCAGGGCTCCATCTCAAGACTCTGAGATCATGACCCTAGCAGAAGCCAAGGGTTAGACAATTAACCGACTGTGCCACCCAGGAGCCCCGAGGTTGATTTTTTTAAAGTTGAGTATTGATGGTGGGGATGGAGAGGAGGGTTGTTTTTTTTTTTTTTAATTCCCTGCCTAGAAATCTCATTATTTATATCTGTGTAATTAAAATTAAAAATGAATCATAGGAACTAAGAACCAGAAGAGATATTGGTGTTTATCTAGCCTGTGGTTTCTTGATTTGGGTCCATATATTAATGTCAGGGTAATCATAAACAACTTGAAAAGTAGAATGTGGCTTACTGCTGATGTTAGGCACTAGAATGGATCCATTACACTAAAAAAATAAAAAGATGAAGAACCAATGCTATATGATGACATCTAGTGCTAACAAGTGGTCCCTGTTGATGGACTCTGGGAGGAATGAATGACTAAAACTGTGATTAAGGTTTGACTGGCTCTTCCGAAGACACTCCATCCAGTGCCATCTCCTCTCTTCTCACCACTACAAGGAGGATAAACACATAATCAAATGAAAAGAGAAAGGGAAAACAAATGATAAATAAATAAGAAAACTGGAGACATGGATTTTGTTTGGACACATCGTTGATGTCCTTTTATGATCATGACAGCTTAGGACAAAATACTCTCATCCACAGCATACATGATGGCTAGGAAAGTCCACGTGGCAAACATGTGGATGAAAGACTGTCAGTGTTTGGGGACCTGGGTGGTTAAGGCCAGTAGGTTAAGCATCTGCCTTCAGCTCAGGTCATGATCCCAGGACCCTGGGACTGAGTTCCACATAGGGCTCCTTGCTCAGTGGGAAGCCTGCTTCTCCCTCTGCTTGTGCTCTCTCTTTCTCTCTCTCTGACAAATAAATAAAATCTTAAAAAAAAAAAAAGATGATTAGTGTAATCTTCAGAGGTGGCCTCAGCAAAGATGTTTCCTCCCTCCTCAAAGTACCAAACAATGTCTTGAATTGACAGTCTCACAACCACATATAGGGTAAGGTTTCCCATCTTAGGCCAGGGCAGCACTGTTAGTGGGGAAAGCAGCAGCTTAGAGCTGCAAATGTGTCCTACTCTAGGGGAATCAGAGCACCCCCTGATAGAGCCTCCAGCCTGCCTCCAACAACAGGAGAGCTGCTCACCATCTGCAGGCACCCCAGAGCCTTGCTGTGGATTTCTTTTTTTTTTTTTTTAAGATTTTATTTATTTATGTGACAGAGAGACAGCCAGCGAGAGAGGGAACACAGCAGGGGGAGTGGGAGAGGAAGAACCAGGCTCCTAGCAGAGGGGCCTGATGTGGGACTCGATCCCGGAACGCTGGGATCACGCCCTGAGCCGAAAGCAGACGCTTAATGACTGCGCTACCCAGGCGCCCCTGGATTTCTTTTTCGAAACCTTTTTTTACTTTTTTTCCTGATAGGACCAAAAACACTTTTCACCCTTGAAACAAATAAATATCTCCCCCATTTACATGGTATCTGTGTAATCCAAGACGCATGAGCATGTACTGAGTCTCCTGCTTCCTACAGCTAGCCTCACCTAGGGCATGGGTACACAGTCCAGCCCTCATGACTTATCAAGCAGTGAGATGCCCGGGTTAAAGATAGTTTTAGGAAAAGAAATGCAGTGGTAATGCATCTGAAAATGATCTAGTAAAAAAACCAGTTCCAGATAAGTAATTAAAATGGAAATTAATGAAAAATGTCCACTCATGGTGCGCCTTAGTGACAAAAAGTTACATCATAAACCCAGCCCACCTACAGCCCAGTACCAGGGTGAGGATGGGAGAGCCGACAATGAGCCAATTTGGTTTGGGGGGTGGCGGTAGTATGAAGGTTCTTACAGGCCCCTAAATGACTCAGCAAGCTCCAATGAAGAAGGATGTTGACCCCAAACCAGGCAAGACAAATGGAGCAAAGTCCTTGGGAAGGATCTCCATCACCTGTGTGGGTGAGAGATAAGTTAAACTTTGTGAGATGAGTGTGCTTCTAGGTACAGTGGCCCAGAAACCGCTGAAACTCCTAAACCTTATTCAAGAATAGATCTCCTGGCCTCACCAATACCAACCTATTTCATCATCTGCCAGATGGGGATACTATTATTTCATTTGTTGGTTTGCGTTGTGGACCCCATGAAATAACACAGGGAGAGATTTGCTCCCAGCACCTAACGGGGGGTAAGTACTCAACAGAGGGCAGCCCACCATTTTCTCTAGCGAGATATCCTGAAATAACCCCCCAAACACCATTGGAAAGCAGCGACTGGGTAGGATTGGTTTTTTGACGAACCAGACCCTCTCCGGTGGCTCCAATTATATCAAGAGAGCTTTTATTTTTATGACAAAAATTAATTTTCAATTACCTCTATTTGAAGATAAACTGGTAAAAAGAATCCCGAAGAGATAGCCAAATGAGATGAATAACAAGGAATCTGTTCCCCCTAATGCTCATCGTTATTACTATTAAATCATCCAATCCGAGGAGTTTACACCAGCAGCAATTACAGCAGGGGCCCATGGGGACTCCCAGGGATGGAAGGCACAGCCCATTTTTCCTTTCAGCCATGCCACTCCCACAGCACTGGAGAACAGCCTCTGTAACCATGCCTCCTTGGTGCTGGTAGGAATCTGCTCCCCCCCCACCCGGGCAGTGGTACTGCTGAGGGTCTAGGAGCCCATCTCAAAGTGCCTCGCCCCTGGAGCCGGTTCAGGAGCAGCTCCTACCTTTCATCCCACCTGTGATCCAGGTAGAGTTCCCTAGTGCAGCCAGACGGCGATGATGTCTCTGTGGCTTTCTTCTCGAGGCTTCAGAGCCATCTCTCCAGTCTCAGTCCCAGGCAGTACTCTACAATTCTGGTCACACTGGGCAGATGAATAAAAGCACTCAAGCCTTTAGCTGTTTTACTTCCAGCATTTAGGTTGAGGTGAGGACATTGTCAGCCCTGAGGTATAGAAGAAAGAGCCAAAAGTGGCTTCTCCCATTGCCTTCTTCTTTAGGACCAGACCTATGCAAGGCAGGGTGGGAATGAGCTTTAACACAGTGTCTTAAGACAACTAGGGCAGAATGGAGACCCACACAGCACACTAAATACAAAATCCTGGCTTTTACGAACAAAACAGGAAAGCAGAGACTCACAACCAACCAAATAAAAATGATCTTGGAATAAGCAAAGTGTGGCTTCAGAGAGAACCAAAGGTTGACATAGAAGATAAACTCGAGAAAAACCGTCTACACAGCCCCCCAGCACTCAAAAGTCCCCCATCCTTTGTGTTCCTGGCATGCTGAGCAAGCCTCCACTAAAACCTTTCTTGTTCTGGGGATTTGTGTACATGTGTTTTCACTATTGAGCTCATAAGCGGCCAACAATACACCTTAGTTATTGTAATGCACTAAACGTTTGTGCCCACCCCCCAAAATTTGTATGTAGAAATTCTAATCCAAATACGATGGTATTTGGAAGTGGAGCTTCTGGAAGGTAACCAGGTCTTGAGGATGGAGTCCTCGTGAATAGGATTAGTGCCCTTATAAGAAGAGACCAGAGAGCTAGCTAGCTCTGCTCTCTACCCTATGAGGCTATAAGAAGACAGTCATCTGGGCCCTCACCAGACACTGGGTCTGCTGGCACCTGCATCTTGGATGTCCCAATCTCCAGAACGATGAGAAATAATGTTTTCTGTAGAAGCTACCCAGTTTGTTACAGCAACCTGAACTAAGACAGTTATCTTTGAATCTCCAGTGTGTGGTAGTACCTCTACGGGTATGGATGTTTGGGAACTGTTTATTGAATGAATGAACAAATTTCTGGCTTAAATATGTGAATGGGGGAAGGAATGAATGACAAAGCAGACCATGAACATTCAGCTCCCAAATGGTCAGTATCTTAAGGATGGGCACCAATAATTACAGATCTAATAAAAAGAAACTTTGCAGAACTGAGAAGAAAATATGTTAAAAGATCTGAGATGAGAAATTTAGAGGGATCATCACATACTGGACAGAGTTAATAGTAAGGAAATATGCCCAAGAATATCCTACAGGAAGGAGGGAAAAGCTTTCAATTTCAAAGATAAAGAAAGACTCCTGGAAGCTTTCAAGCCAAATAGGAGGAAAAAATACTTACAAGCCATCCTTCAAAAAGATCCTTTGACTTACAAGAATCAAACCCTGAGTGTTCCTAATTCAACAAAGAAGAAAATGGAGCAGCTCAGACAGACAAGGTTTTGAGAAGAGATTGCCTTTTCTTGGCCTTTTCTTGGCATAACCTGTTATCCCTGGGAATCGCGGTACTCTCCCACAGGACCTACATCTTCAAAGACTCCAGGCAGCATGGCTGAGAACCAGCTGCCTCTGCGTTTGTGGGAGGAATGGGGGCCCCAAGGCACCTTATCACAGCTCTGGAGCTCTGGGGTCCCACTGAGCTGCCACCTGTCCCACGGAGGAAAACGAGAGGAACCAGCATAAGATCCCTGACTGTGCAGAAAACAACATCTCAGGTCTCAACTGTGATCCTTGAAAAGGTCTGCTTGCAGTGTGGGCTCCTGGCTGGTGTCTGGGAACTTCTATTTCAGGAAGGTTCCCACCATAACCTGATAAGAGTGGCTCACTGTGCTGTTCGTGTGAACAGTGTGGTTTATGCTAAACACCTGCTTTCTTTCTGGGAGTCTGGAATTTTGGCACATCCAGGTAGAGGCTCTCAGCAGGATCGGCCCCCAATAAAAAAACCTGTGCACTGAGTCTCAGAGTTTTCTTGGTTGGCAACATTTCACACATGTCACTGGGGGATTAAGTATGTCCTGTGTGATTCTTGTGGGAGAGGACCCTGAACGCCGGAGGCTGGCCTCCTCCAGCCTTTGTTTCCTGCGCCTCTTTCCTTTGCTGATTGGACTTAGTATCTTTTTGCTTGTAGTACATCACAGCCACAAGGATGAGGATGCGCTAGTCCTGCCAATACTCCTGGCAGAGTCAGTCCCAAATCCCTGACCTTTCCACTCTACCACTATACCACATGGACTGATCTAATTGGCTCCATCCAGGCGAACATAAGGACCTTTTAGAGTAACCGTTTCCATGAAATTCTACAGGCAGACATGCTGGCGAGCAGCATGGTAAAAGATGGAGGAAGAAGGAAAAGGCAACCTCCGGGTCCCAGGATTATCACACAGATATCTTTAGCAAGAGAGCAGCCTGGAGATGATTCTTGAAAGCTCCACCAACATGTCAAGCAGATGCTCACCATTCTTCTTGAGCACCGCCGTGTCCTGCCAGTCCTTACCATTCCTGCTGGGGTCATAAAGAGCTTTACAGACCCTCTAAAACACAGACTTTTTTTTTTCCAGCTGTGCCATCTGGTTGTTTTTTTCTTTTTATAGGCAGTCAGCAGAAAGACTCATCTGTTGAGACATAGATGGGGCAGCGCGGACGGATGGAGGATGGGGTCTATGTGTGTTTGTGCTCATCTGTTTATGTGTTCAGCGGAGGAGCTGCAGGGTGGGTATGGCATGGGAAGAACACATGGGAAATATTCTCAGCACGTAGGAAAGATTAGGCCTCAGAAGGTCCCTGACGTACGCGTGAACCAGTACCAAGAGTGGTCAGCCCCAGCCTCCTCCCACTGCACCACCCTTGGTGGGACCTCTCTTTCGGGCTAGCTTTGCTCTTGTTCTGAGACCAAACCAAGCCAGCCCATGAAATCACCAGCAGTGGGATTCTGTGCTACCCATGCCTTTGCCAAGTCAAAGCTGGGTGTCTCCGAAGTGAGAAAACCCTGTTGCCACTGGGATGGCCAAAGACACAGTACCCAGATATCTCAATCAAATGGCCGTTACAATTGGTTACTTTGTGAAAACAGCTGCTGTCAATATCTGCCCGATGATGGGGACTGAAGCACGATTTTTTTTAAGAAATCTAATATTACAGACTCAAGAGACTGTCAAGAGGCCCTCTATGGCCCCGGCTCAGCCTGTATTATCTGAAGTATCTCTGAAATACCCCAAATATTTATCTAGATATGCAATAATAGGTACTCAATAATGGTAATTGCTTTTCTATAGGTCTCCAAGGAAGACGGTTCTTTGACCTTCTTTTAATTGATATCAAGTGTTATCGAACATTTCCTGCATATCCAGGCACTCTGCTGATCCTAGTTAGGTAGTTCGCCAAAGAAATGAGCTTCTGAGAGTATTGTAAGGGTTACAGCAGTGAAGTGGAATGCTCATGGATTGATCCCAGGTCAAGCAGACTGCATATCTCTGTTCCTTCCTCTGTAGCAAAATTTCTCACCCTCAGCACTATTGACATTTTGGGCTAGATAATGATTTTGTGGGGGGACTGTCCTGTGCTTTGTAGCATGTTCAGCAGCCTTCCTCGCTTCTACTACTCCCACCCCTACCCCGTGTGGAGACCCTATAGCAAGCTGCTTTTAAAGCCCAGCTACTCAAAGTGTGGTCCAGGGACCAACAGCTTCAGCGTTCACATCATCTAAGAGCTTATTAAGAATGCAGCATTTCATGCCTCTTCTCGGTTCTACAGAATCAGAATGTGCATTTTAACAAGATCCCCAAGACGATCCAAGTGTACATTACAGTCTGAAAAGTGCTGTTTCAACCTATCTTGTGGTCATGTGTTCCCAACAGATTTTCCTGCGCAAATTCAGTTTCTGGAAGTAAGATTCCTTAGCAGATTGCTCATAGATCGAATCATATTGTTTCAACCAAAGACTGAAAGATTTCTGTCAAAAGATCATAGATGTTTTAACTATCCTTGGTAACCACAATCTTTTCCTAAAAGCAATCACCTTGGGATAGGGGAAGTAGGGCACTAAACTTTGATCAGTTTATCCATTCATTCATTTGTTAATTTTTGTCAAGAAGTGTATCGTGCAGGGCACTAGAGATCCAGGGTGTGCAGCAGCCTGGGCAGCCATCTGGGAGCTCTGCCACTCTCCATGATGCCCAGCATGCATCTCAGCTGCTGGATGCAGATATTTCTCTGCTTTTCTTTGGTCTCAGGCCCTTGTTCATGGTCCATACATTTCTGAGCCCGCAATCTGGACTCATTGTATCTGCACAGAACTAGCAGTGCAAGAATCTATGGGAAGGGGATCTTGACTCTCAATCTGTCTATTAGTCTGCTTGAAATGCACAATAAGGGCCGGTCAATAACCTTATGGTTAATGGCTGTCTGATTCACAAAGAGAAAGTCTTAGTCCACCATCTACTGTTTTGGAAAAAAAAGAATTGGGAGCATTTGGGTTTGGAAATCAGAGTCGTTCCCTTTTTCCTACCAATAGTCTGGCAGAAGCAGTTTGAGCACAGTGCATTCACTGTCTATTAATGTAGATGGTTTTAAA
Organism: Ailuropoda melanoleuca; assembly: GCF_002007445.2. Taxonomy (NCBI): domain Eukaryota; kingdom Metazoa; phylum Chordata; class Mammalia; order Carnivora; family Ursidae; genus Ailuropoda; species Ailuropoda melanoleuca. The sequence goes on from NC_048223.1 coordinate 86,519,349, forward strand.
GTAAAGCCTAGGGTAAGGAGAGGGGACCCTGCCGTTATCACCATAAGGCCATTGTTAGCATTTCTACAGCACTAAGGACAAAGACTAGGTTAGACAGTCTTCTGAATGCAAGTATTAGCTCATGCAGTCTTTCTGTACAATGTAGAAATGGGAATTCTCCACCCACAGACATCTACCAGTTGGGGAAATAGTAAAAAGCCTACCCTCTATAGCACTGTGCCTATACATAGGTGCCAATAAGCACAGTGAGCCATGATGATAGATGGCAGATAGGTAGATATAGAAAAATATATAGATATAAAGATATTCATTATAGGCCTATATTGTATAGCAGAATCTCATGAATACAGAAGGTTTTTAAAATTAATTGCTGGACCTTCAAGTTGAAAGGCCATTAAGAGAATCTGTAATGTTTCCATTTTCCATAGCTTATTGAAGCTGGCCCTTCACTGCCTTTCCTCAAAATTCATGCAAGAAGAAATTGTTTCAGAATTGTATTAGCAAGACCCAATTCCATCTGTGCATATACAATTTAGCAAGATCAAATTTCATGAAAATATATGACAATTAGCCAAGGACATTCTTTCTGTCAAATATATATATTGGATGACTATGTACCAAGTTCTACAGTTAGCATTAGGAGTGCAGAGGTGGGAAAGTCACACTCCAGTCTGGAGGGGATGTGGTATCTTGAGAAAAACAGAACTTGGAAGCAGCATCTCCATTCCAACATATAGAAAGTGCTGGAATTGAGGTGCTAGAGGGAACCCAGCCTTCCTCATCTCCTATCTTTTGGTGGTCAAGGTCCTAGAGAGTCTTTCATCATGCAGAGAACAGAGAGATCAATCTGTATTGCAGTCATTTAGAAGTTTTATTTGCTTCGCTTCTTATTTGTTTTAATCGCATGATGCCCTTTGCCATCCCAGGAGCAGACTGGATCATGGCTCAAAGTACTCCATTTTAGTAAAGTGTGTGTGTACATATTTACATACACATGTATATACATGTATAGTTTCTATATATATGTACGTGCATATATGTATGTGTGTACACACGCATGTGTATGTGTGCATATAACCGTCATCAGATGCGGGTATTAAAATAATGGAAGAAATCTGATATATTCCCTTCTGTGTTGTATAATCCCCTCCTAGTTCAGGTTTCATCCCCTCCTGGTTCAGGTTTCTTTCATTATTTTAATACCCATATCCAGTGATGGATTGCTGGGGTATTATCCAGAGAGAGGGGAGAGGTGGGTCTGAGGCATAAACTTCACTCCGCCCCTGGATGAGATGCCTGTACTCAAGACCCTTATCAGTGATCTCATTTGCCAACTTGAAAGCCTTAAGCATTTTTGAAATGCAGCATATGGCTGGAGGGATTAAGTTTGTCTTTGTTTTCTTTTTTCAGTTAGATAAGAGCTTTCTCCTTTCTTGGTATTGAGAAGAGAAATGCCTCCAAATTGAACAAGAGTAGACAAGAGGGGGGAAAGTCCATAACACGGCCCGAGACCTCAAGCAAAGGTGTGGGCAAAGCCTCTTGAAATGAGAAGCTTCGATGGTCATGGGGTGGCCTTCTTTAACAGGCAGGTGAATGAAGACTGGTAGAGCGCTCTGACACAGCTGTATCGAAGGCAGGTATATGCCAGGTGCTCAGAGCTACAGCACAGAGATTAGCAGAGCTCCCTGCATCTATCTGGAGCCCTCTCAGCATGGATGAAGTGCGACGGGATCAGAGGAAGAATCACCACTGAGGAATCCTATAATTATCTTAAAAGGGGGATGATTATGGCTAGGGGCTATGATCCCTGGAACTGACTGCTAGAACACATTACCCAATACAAGCAAAGGCAAGCTGCCTAGGCCTATAAATTGTAACAGTAGACAGTTTCCCTGGTATTACTAATCCTCTTTCTTCTGATTCACCTCTGGTGTTCTCAGATGGCCCATATGATATATTGGTGCTGCCCTTTCTCCAACATTCCCCAGCTTCACCCCAGCCTTGTCTCCACACCATCCTTCCCTCCCAGGTCCCTGCCTCACCTATTACAGTATGAACAGTGATCAGTTCTGCTTCCATAACATCATTCAATCATCCCCCTTAGGACAGTCCCCCCCCCCCTTCCCTTTGCCCCAAATTCCTGGTACCTTTGCATAATAACGAGAATTCTCACATAACTTCAATTTGTCCATATCTGGGTGGGCCTGGAAAAAGAGGATTTTATATTTGGTAGCCAAGTGTTCTGAGCAGATCAGTCACCTTTATCATTTGAACTAGACTTCACTGGGTCAGTAGGAACATGTTGGGTATAGAAAAGGAAGAAGGTCCTCTGGGCAGTGAAGACAGCGTATAAAATGACACCCAGATGCAGGAAGCGTATGGGAGCTGAGGAAGCAGTGAGTGGCACGGAGGGGCTATACCACAGGGCTAAGGGGGGGTGGGGGTGGTGTATATGTTAAGTATAACTGTGACAACCTAAAGACAAAGTCACTCTGGGAGAAACATGAAGGATGAACTAGAGGCAGAGACAGAATGTTATTCAAATAATCCTGGGAGGGCTGAGAAAAGACAGTGGCAAAGCAAACTAGGGCTTTGAGAGACACATCTGAGATTAGAGCAGTCACAGCTATGATAAAAAGTTATCAGTGGTTAAAGTGAAAAAGGACTTGAGAATGCCCCCTGAGACTAGTAAATTGATTTAACTGAAACTTAACAAAAAATAGGGCTGGAATGCACCCCCATGTTTTAATACCACTCTAGGTCTGCAAATAGGAAAGTCCACATGATTTTGCCTCAGATAATGCTGAAGTTATTTTGCCTGCCAAAATCTGGAATGTTCTTCTTCAAAGAAGATGCCAAGATTTTGGAAAAACCAGGAAAGAAATGATTCATCTCCCCATAGAATAGCCTTGGGTTTTAATATGCTATATGCTAGTCCACTAGCTCTGGGGAAAATTACCATAAAATCACTTTATTTTTGGAGAATTGCCATGGGATATTTAATGCCAACCCAGTCTCTTCTTTATGCTACAGATGCCCGCTGGGCCTGGACTCCTTGGATGGTCAGTATTTATGAAATCAGGCCAGGTCATCCGGATGCATTGGCAATGGCAGGTTGGGCAGGGCCAGACTGGATTCTGATCCATTTGGGTCCTTTGTGCCAGGGCTGCTGTCATGTCTACAGGGAGGCCGCTGGCAGGAAGCATCCCCAAACACTCAGTTGCCGGGTTGTAAATTTCAGCGAGGCTATTCAATATTCATGTAATTACCCCGGAAAGCACATCTGACATTTCATAAATACTGCAGAATATTTAGCATTTGTCTCTCCCTCTCTGCTACCTAAGGATACATGGAAAAATAATCCCCAGGGATCCCTGCTGTCTGAAATGGCAACAGTTATTGAATCCATAAATTTGATGGATCAAAGTCTTCCTTCTTCATCCCTTTCATAATTTACAAGTGGAAGTGAGATCATATAAATGGGGCGGCCTGCTGTCCTTTTGCGTGGAGTTCTGTCTATAACTCCAGTCCCTTATGTTTGGATGTCTTCCCCAGAGTGAACAGTACGAACCCACAGACTCCCCACAGACCCGTGGCCATAGCACAGGGGCACGGGTGGGGAGGACCCCAGATGCCCAGGTGGCAGAAGGCAGTGTTGATTACAGCCTCGAGCTTTAGCCTCAGAGCCACTGAACACAAATTCAATTTCCCAGGGACTCTGGGATTCTGTAGTTAGTGGGAGGACTCTGGTGCCTTGCACACTGCACACCCCCCCTTTGCAAACACACACTCAGGAAGCCAACCTGCAGATCCCCAGCAGCTCACCTGAGACCATATCACTGAAAGAAGAAAAACACCTTGTACTAACCAAGCCAGCCTTCCGTAAGCCAGTGCTGAAGATGGAGCCTCTGTATGAGAACAGCCCATCTCACGGTTGGCTGGTGGTGCTCCAAATGCAGACTGGCTATTCATGCCAGGCTGGGGAGGTACCCAACTCCTCTCTCCAGGCTGGGAAGCGGGCATCTCTCCTCCACGCCTGACATGAAGGGATGACCTTCTCCACCATCAACAGGCAAATGAAGATCACAGAGTGCCAGTCCAGAGACTAGGTGTTTTTCCCCCAAAGAAGCAACAGAAATGGTTTTTCATACTTGAGGTAATAAGATCAACAGATCAGGTAGTTATTTTCAGAGCTATGAATTATCTCCACTTTTCTTTGAATTAGAGATAAATTTTTACTATGTAAAATGTGTTTGTATATTATATATGTATATGTGTATACACAGATTCATATATAATATGTATGTGTATGATATGTATATATTATATATGTGTATATATGTCTAATGTTGTGGTGCATTTGAGAGTAAGGTGATGTATGCTAACGTAAGTATATGTTTAAGTATACATATGCATACATATGTATACGAATAGTTGTAAATGTTAATACATGGATGTGTATAAAATCATTATGTGTATTGGTATTTATGGTTGTATATGTGCTTGTATATATGCAGAGATGAATGTGTGTAGAGATATGTGTGTGCGTGCACATGACTGAATGTATATGCACGTGCGTCTATGTACATGTAGTCTAGTAAGAGTTTATATTTAGTTTAAATGTATACATGGCTAAATATATGGTAGGCACTAAGTTTTTTACAGATATTATCTAAGGTTATTCTCATATGGCCTTTGAAAGTCTATAATTACTTTTATTTTATCGATACAGAAAGTGAGCATCAGAGAGCTAGAAAGATTTTTCCACGATCACACAGGAAGCAAGAGGCAAAGTTGAGATTAAATGCCCAGTGTGACACATTGTAGACCCAGTGCATCGAATGTGTGTGTGTGTGTGAGAGAGAGATGCAGGAGACACATGTGTATATCTACAGGCATGTTGTGTGGGGACATATGTGTGTGTGTGCACACATGTGTGTATGAAAGAGGTCCCCTGCACTGGGGTCTGTGTGCACAGACAGACCTTGACAAATGCATGCAAAAGGGAGCTCCCTGCGTGCCCCTGTGGACGAAGCCACTCGCACTCACTGATCAGTTTAGTTTTCTAAAAGCCCTTCTTCCCCTCAGCTGTCCCTTCACAGGATGACTGTCTGTCTGTGGCCCCGTGTCCCTCTAACAGCTGCTGCTGCAAGTGCACAAGCAACCACCAGGCTCGGGTGATGGCAAGGCCCCAACTACACCTCTAGCACATTCTGGAGGCCTGCGGAGCCGGGAGCTAGGAGGGCCAGGGGTGCCAAGGAATGACCTCTGGCAACAGAGCAGTCCTGTCAGCTTGGTCCTATTCATGAAGAACGGGGGCACCTTCAGGAAGAACTGTGATCCCCCCCACAGCAAGGTCCTAAGGTCTGAGCGAATCACTAATCACAAATGAAGGACCACCATGTCTCCACTGCCCAGAGTGGCTGGCAGGAGAAAGTGAGAAAAGAAAGAAGTATCTGGCATGAGGCCATACAGGCACAGTGTTCTAAAAACCAGTGTCATCTTCTTGCCGAGGAGACATGGTCCACCTGTAGCAATGCTGCCCAACAGTGAGGAGGGTATTTTCTATTCGTCTTCTTTCTTTGAAACCAGCTCATTTTAAAAGTGAGATTCCACTTCCTTGTGCTCTGCCTCCATGTCCAGGTACAGGGAAGGGAGGAAGACTTCCAACCCTGCAGCTGATCCACAGTGAAAAACCGGGGGACGGTGGCTCCCATGAACTTGAAGGGAGGTGGAGGGGTGCCAGCCTCTGTTGAGCATCTGATTGCCAAGCTCACTGGAGCCTGTCCTGAGCAGGGCTGGGGATCCCATGCATGCAGGGATGGGAAGTTGTCCTCAAAGGAAGACAAAAGTGCAGCTGGAAGAAACAGAATCAAGAGACCATGTGGTCTCTCAACAGCAGGCAGTTACCTTGATTCTTGATTTTCTAGTTCTGGTTGTTCGCTCCCAGATGTGGCCCCATACCTTGAGCTAACTACAGTGTCTTTCCAAAAGAACCTCCCTTTTGTTCATTGTATTCTGAATGGGTTTCTGTTCCTTGTTACTCACGGATGCCTGAATAAAAAACACTCAGCCATTTCTGGGGAACTCTGAGTTCTAGAACATTCCTAGCATTCTCTTCTACTGCTGGTGAGGACACACCAAGTCCAGCACCCTTATGTTCTTTACCATGTAGTCTATGGGCCTAGTAGAAAAACCTAAAGTTCAGCGTGTCCTAATATCACTGGGCAAGAAAAATAGCACGACAATTTAACATGCAGTTAAGGATCCCAAATTTTAAATACCCTCAAAATCAGCCATCCTCATTTCTCCTGAAGATGTGAGAGCTGCACGTTCTGTTAAAAAAGACACCATGCAGGTAAACATCATGGGTGACATAGGACATACATGTGTAGGCAAGAGTGACAGCTTGTGCCTCTCTGTTCTTTAATACGTAAATAAAATTGATTCAAAATTTTATGCTCTTTCTGTTCTGAAGTTTAATACTTCTCCCAAGTTTTTGTGACTTCCCAGGGGGCTTTTGCGTTTATGTCACCTAATTTCTAGTCTGTGCCTTTTTGACACCTCACCTCTTCCAGTCTTACTTATCTCTGCCCTGAGCTGACCTGCCCTGGAACTCAACCCCTGTCCCTTGATTTCCCACAAACACCATTTGTGCATTTGGACTGTGCGGCGGCTTTCCTTGCAGGAACATGACAGCACTGCAAAACCAACACCTGAGAGCCAGTTACAGACGGCGCGTTCTCTTCCCGGCAGCCTGGAAGGCCCCCTGCCCACTCTCACCGCTGTCCCTGGGGGCAGAGTCGGTCTCCCCCATTCCCTGGGCTCTCCTTCCCTTCACCCTCCCTCCTGGTTCCCCTCCTTCGCCCATGGCTCTGCTCCTGCTTCCTGTTCAGCTCTCTACCCACATGTCCTGTAATCCCTTTACTACAGAGCCACCTCTCCTTGATACATCTCAACCCGTTCCGACAATCCCTACAGGGCTGCCAATCATATTCAAAAAGGCCCAATAAGGTTTATTTTTCAACCAGCACCATTCTCTCCCTGAACGGAATTCTGCTCCCAACACCCAGAATAACATCATTTTCCTCCCCTCCTTGTACAACCAACGGAAGGAAACGGGGTCTTGTGGAAGAGCTCTGGGACCTCCTTCTGTCCCTACTGTCCTTTGCAGCCCCATCCCCTGGCCCGTCCCTTCTGACAACATTTCTGCCTGGAGGCAGAACTTCACATTCCCCAGAACAAAGCGCAGGACTTGCAGGGCTGGGCTTCTTCCCAGGGACCTTTCCCTCTGCCCAGAATACCTGACCTTTTCAACAGTCAGATTCCCCTCATCCCCTAAATACCACCTCTTCTGCAGCTTCTCCCCCAGTACTGGGGACAGAGAAGGAATTAGATGCTTCTGTCCCTGAGTTCCCTCAACCTGCGTTTTCGTCTCTGAAACAATCCCCCCATAAATCATGATGTGCCTATTTACTCTCATCCCCCCTCCCCCCACCAGGAGAGCCATGCATGGAGGGGCCAGGGCTCCCACCCCTGTATCTCTGCCTATTTTGCAGCTGGCAAATAATTGCTGCTCTGAAAATGTGATTTAGATGGATGTACACAAGCAGAGAAGGTGATAGGTACACAGTGCTTATGGTGTGCCGGACATGCACTAACTCCTATCCCGCACGCACTTCCTCACCACAACACTGCAAATAGCATTGGCCATTTTACGTGTGAGCACCCTGAGGCTCCTCAGTGGGACTGTACTTATAAAAGACATGTCAGGTAGAAAGTGCTGGAACAGAAATCTGAATGCTCCCTGAGCTCCTAATGATCAGGCCGGTCTCTAAGAAATGAACATTTTGTTTGAGGGTGGGGAGTGATAGAGGGCTTCTGCATGGACCATGGTTTCAGGTTCGCTCGATCATGGGCAGACATTGATGAGGGGGTTGGGTTGACAGCATGTTAGAATCACAGCACACAGAGACCACTGTGTTCTTCTAGAGCTGGGACTGCCAGGCTCTCCAAAGTCAAGCAGCTTTGGTAGGAATTCCTGATCCATCTTCCAACTGCAATAGGAAGTATCTATTGTAAATACAGACGACTCCATAAAGGACCGCCATTTTCAGTCTCACTGCCATGGAGTATAATGTGGGAGAAAGACACACACATGCACAGTTATGGCTACGTCAGGATAGTGAATGCTCTTGGCCCTGCAGGCTCATGTGAAGCCACCAGTTGTTATAAAGACTAGGGGTATACCTTGGCCATCCAAACAAGTACCCCCCAGTAGTCTGGCTGTAGCCAAGGAACAGAAGGCCCATCAAGGACACAGAACCATGACCGTGGACCTCTGGCCATGTTGGACTGACCAGGTTGGAAGGAAGCTGGCACTTTCTAACACTTTAATGCCATTCGAACTGTGTCCTCTTTGCCAAAAGAAATGTTAGCCTCTTTGCTAAAATCAAACTCTAAAGGCCTCATAAAAACATTCCAGTTCCATAAGCCAATATTGACATAAGGACAATGAGAAGCATGTGTAAAGAAAGTTTATTTGAGTCCATGGAAACAAAAATTCACCACTCTCATTTGTTGTTTGAATCATCGTCTAGTAGCCTGTGTGGGTCTTCTCTTCATGAACACAGGGAGAAAATATGAGTTTGCTTATGATATTACTCACAAGAGAGGGAACGCTACTCTAGGGAAAGTTGAGCATGTTTTCGAGCTGCTTCTAAATAGTACTGATAATATTAATTTCTGGTGGTTATCAGCTAGCTCTTGCTGTTGAACAGACCACACCAAAATTAATAACTTAAATAACAACTGTCTTATTTGTCAGAGGCGGACAGGATGGCTGGGTGGTGGATGGATCTCAGCTGGGCTTGCTCATGCCTGTGTGGTCCGCTGGCCGGTCAGATGGGACTTGCTGGTCCAGGATGGCCTCAGCTGAAATGACTCTGTTCTGTTCCGTGTGGTTTTTTAGTTTCCAGCACGTTAGTCCTGGCTTGTTCTCATGGGGGCCATGAGAGTTTAAGAGAAAAGTGGAAGTGTGCGAGATCTCTTGAGACTTAGAACTGACACACCATCACTTCTGTCACCATCTTTTGGCCAAAAAAAGCCTTAAGGCCCACCCAGATTTCAGGGTAGAGAAGTGAGTGTCATTTCTTGTTGGAGACCCCTGCAGAGTCACGTTGCCATCAATCTACCACAACCATCCGGTGGCGACAAGGTGAGCAGGTTAACCACCATGGGTGGAATACCTAAGACCCACTATTACCTAGTGATTATTATCCTTAGCTTTATGGTGAGAAAACTGCGACTCAGAGAAGCTGAGTGACTTGGCCTAGACCACAGAGTTGGAGATTCAGAGCCCCGAGCTTTGAAGCAAGATTTCCTTGACTCTATGCTTTTTCCATTTCGCCGAATGGACCTGACAGCACACTACACTCTGAAATATTGATGTGAAGAAGCGACTGTGCTTGGTTCTGGGTGTTCGTGAGGGATGTGTGACAAGGGGGAGGATTAGCCTGGGCTCTGGGGAATAGGCAGTGTCCAAGCAAGCAGGCCAGCACAATGGAAAGAAAAATGGCTTTAAAATGAGACACCCCTGGGTCTAAACAGCTATAAATCTCTTTCTTCATCTGCAAGACTGTGATAGTAGATATTCCCTCACAAGACTGTAGGGAGAATAAATACACTCCAGGCCACCTGGTTTCGGGTGTGGGCTCCAGCACGGGCTGGGTGTCTAACCTCAGAGAAGGTGCTTCCCCGGGCTTCAGTTCCTTCAACTGTACAATGGGCATAACGAGCAGCCTTGTGTCCCAAGGTCATAGTGAAGATTAAATGAATTAATAAGTATACAGCACCTAGAATATCTGGCACCAAGTAAGTGGTATTGTAATATAATGATTTATAAGAAATATGTATTTGGTCATTCAGATGACTAAAATAGATTTCTCAGATATATTTAGCCTTCATCCACAGTCCCTAAAAATGCTTCAGAACCATAAAGGTGAAGTGGGTGTCTTGTTATTAATAAAGACGACTTTGGGACCCTACCCAAGGATGGGGGCCGGTTACCAGGAGGATCAACCATGTGATTAGAGGGTTGAAACTTTCAGTTGCACTGACCTCCCAGGATGGGAGAGGGGCTGGAGGTTGAATCAGCCAATGACTAGTGATTTAGTCAATCATGACTATGTAATGAAGCCTCTAGCAAACCCAAGAGAACAGCTGTTTGGCCCTTCTTGGAGAGCTCCCATACTTGGGGAACCAGAATGCTTCTTTGTGCCACTGAGCTGGGCCCCAAGCACCACAAAGATGTAAGTTCATTTGTTCAGCATCTCACCCTATGTATCTCTTCATCTGGCTGGTGATGGGTGTCCTTTATCAGATCCTTTGATAGGCCGGTAGGAGTAAGTCTGTCCCTGAAGTCTGTGAGCTGCTCTAGCAAATTAGTTGAACCTAAGGAAGAGGTCAATGGAACCTTCAATCTGTAGCCAGTCAGTCAGAAGCACTGGGAACAGCCTGGGGCTCCTGACTGGTGTCTAAAGTGATGGATGGGAGGCAATCTTGTAGGGTTGAGCCCTTCATCTGTAGAATCTGATGCTATTTCCAAGTAGATAGTGTCAGAATTGAGTTGAATTTGAGGATAACTTGCTTGAATTGCTTGGTCTTACAGTGGGGGGACCCCTCACACTGGAATTGAGTCCAGAAACCCTGCAAGAGGCCTAGAACAATCAACATGCAAATATGTAGACATATTATGATGACACAGAGTTAGAAAGGGTCATACAACGTCAATGCACTAAACCCTATAGAGAACCTGGTGAAGAGCTGAGCACAGAGTCAGCACTTGGCAAATGATGGCTGCACCTTTACGGTCTGAGCAAGCTAAGGGCTCTGACGATCAAAATCAGACCTTGACCTCAGGCCTTCCGTAAGGAGTTGGTGCTTCTGCCCAGCTCGGGGGAAGTGATGGAAGTGGGTTTTAACTGGTTTATGTGAATATGCTTAGAGGTCTGTTGTCCCTCTGAGGGCTATCACTGTCATGCTCTTTGGAGGTATGTAGATCAGGGGGTTGCTTATGTGTAGCTGAAAACTAAGGGAAATCGAGTATTAGGAAGAAAATAACCATTTCATATTCATGCATAAATGTGCACACATCTACACAAATGCACATATTTCTCACTGGGCATTTGGTGTTATTTGAGGGGAAAATGGGAAAAGCTTATGTTATGGGTTGAATTATGCACCCCTAAATTCAGATATTGAAGTCCTAACCTCCAGCACCTCAGAATGTGATTGTACTTGGAGATAGGGCCTTTAACGATGTGATTAAGTTGAAGTGAGGTCATGTGGGTGGACCCTAACCCAATATGGCAATGTCCTTGTAAGGAGAGGATATTAGGACACAGACACTCATAGAAGGAAGACCATATAAGGACACCAGGGGATGATGGCCATCCATGAACCAAGGACGGAAGCCTCAGAACAAACCAACCCTATGGACACCTTGATCTTGGACTTCTTACCTCCAGAACTGCAAGAAAATTAATTTCTGTTGTTTAAGCCGTTCAGTCTGTCATGCCATGTTAAGGCAGCCTGAGCAAATTAACACAGTCAATAATTGGCCATTAACTCTAGCACAAATGCCCGTAAAAAATTTCAGCCTGCTTTTCCCAGGTCAGGAGTACTATGGATCCTTAAGTAAAGGATGGAGGGTCTGGCCCACAGAACTGTGGGGGGAAAGCCTCAGTTAGAGGCACATTTCCATTCTCCTCACCCTGTGAAGTCCTGATGCAACCCCCCTTTTCCTGCCAGTTGAACCCCTATTTCTGGGTCTCCTCCCCTGGTCTGTGCTCATGGTCAGCCTTTGGCTTCAGCCCATGTCCTGGATTTTCCACTGTGGCACCAGCCCCGCTTCTCCCAGACGTGCCTTCCTGCTCTTCTCCCGCTGGACACAGCAGATCTGACAGGCACAGACTCCTGTGGGTGATCCCTGCTCTCTGCCTCTCTCCCAACTTCGGGCCTGCAGAAGTGTGGAGGCAGAACGTTCTGTGCATGTCTGTAATACCTGCCATTCTGCGGGGTCCCCTGGCTTGGAACTCACTTCACATGAACATGAACAAGTTGACATTTTTGAGGTTAATGATCCAGTTGCTTATAAGACAGGTGGGGTTTGAAATCAAACAGCTTACATGAATTGGAAGCCTGTGACACAGCCTTTATTATGCTGCTCAGTAGCATCTGAGAAAAAGAACTTGTCCTTTGGCACCAATACAACCATCTAGGACCTGTGTCTTCCGTCTAATTTGCACTTTGAAAAAAATGTCCCCAAGTCTTCTCACTTCAGCAAGTGTCTCATGGTTTTTAAATTGATGTCCATTGTGATCCAACTTGTTGCAATTACTGAAAGTAAGCTAGAGACTTGTTGGGATAGAGGAATATAAATTGCTTTACAAGGAATGGTCTGCAATGAACAACAGAGAAATTATGCTGAGTTATAACAAAGATTAAAAAACATACTTTTTTTTTTACCAATTATGATTAAAATTGGGAGCTTTTCAATCACATGACTAATGACGTATCACCATTTTTCTCATTTCTTGATGTTAAGAGGCAGTGAAATGGGGGGGGGGTTTCCGTATCTCCCCCCACCACTGACATCTCTAGTGAGTCAGGCCCTCTACCTGTCTGCAAGGTGGGTCCTGATTTAGTGCAGCCACCCCAATAATGACCTAGCCACACCACACTGATGTCCACAAAAGGCCCAGGCTTCCTATTCCTGAGTCTCAGCTGCCCCCTTACTCCGCTTAATGCCAAACAATATGCTGAATTTCACCTCCCTGTTTGATGTTCTATTTTTCCCTTTTTAGGTTGCTTGCACAAATTTAAAAAAATAAGTAAGGCATGGTAGTATAACACATTTAAAAACGCAGTTGTAAAAATAAAAATACTAGTATTGCAACTTCTCCCCACCTCCCAATCTCACTGAATTGAGCATTAGCAGCTGTGTCTGTGTGTATTCTCCCTCGCCCTTCTCTCTGATCAGACGAAGATATAAAAATATATATAATGTACAAATGTTGTTTTCCATGTGCATTGTTTTACAGAAGTGTGAAGATGTTGTACACACAGCTGCACACCTTGATTTGTTTTCACATACCCCTCATGGCCAGCTCTCTGACCCACACACATACCTCATTCTTCCTTTTAACAATAGCATAAAATTTCCTAGTAAGAAATGTTCTGTGACTTATTCAACTATCCCCTTCCAGTGGATTTAGATTGCTTTATCTTTATGGTTTTTGTTTTCCCATCTGCTTTGGATACGGCATTGTTATGTTAAACATCCTTGTGCACAGATGTTTGTACTATCAACTTCAGAAGGTTGAAATATATAGATACTTTCAATTGCACTTATTACCTTCCTGAAAAGTTACATGGATTTACAGATCCATCAGCAATGTGTATATGTCCCCATACCTAAACTCATGCAGGTATTATCCAGGTAGGCAGCATATCAAGGTGTGGGAATTTCTGATATATTTAGGAAATTAACGTTTAGTACCGTGTGAAATTTGGATTTCCAGCTACGAAGGCCTCTACATTTTTTTTTAACTTAGTTTTACTTGTATTCTTTTACTTGCAAGAGAAAGAGATCTGACTAATACAGTATCTGTTTTGCTATGGTAATGTTTTTCCAGTCATACACTCTGAGTTTTCTTCCCTAAAATATGCCTCCATCCAACCATTTAACAAGCATTCTCCTAAATTTTCACCTAGATTTTTGTTGTTGTTGTTAGGTAGTTTTTCTACTGGTATATTGGGTTAGAGATAAGTGTCCTAACAGTTTAAGATTTTCTTGAGAGCAGGAAGCATTGAACATGTTTTCAGATATGTCTGACCCTCAGTGCCTTGTACTTTATACTTCATCTAAAAGTGGTGTAGGAGACATTTGTGGGGAAAAAAAGGAAAGGAAAAGAGATGGAAGAAAGAAACGAAGAAGAAAGAAAAAGAGAGGAGGGAGGGAGGAGGAAAAAGGGAGAAAGGATAGGTGGGAAGAAGGAAGAAAAACTAGAAATGTGTTTCTAATCCTTTATTTAAAAATTAATTTTTTCCATATTAGCCAGGATGGAGATGTTCGTCCTTGAGTCTATCACAGCTTTCATATTTGCTAATATTCGAGGGGCTGCTTCTACTGACAAGTATTCTATATTTTCACTTCTCTTTTCAGAAGTTCTGACAGGCAGCCGGGCATATTTGAGTTTGAGATCCTTAATCTTACGCTTATTGGCAGGTTATCTTAAAACAAAGCTGCCTTGTGTGCCGAGCCTGTTCTCCCCACTGGGCAGGGCAGCCAACAGCACCATCCTGAGAGGTTTTCCATGAGGCTCCAGGGCGATTGCAGAGGCAAAGGGCTGACCCAGAGGGTGCAAGGAAGCTGCATGCCAACTTCGTTCAGTCACTCTTGCCCCCCAGATTTGTTTCAACTGGACTCTTCTAGCACAGACATCTTCAAAAAGAGAAGACATCAGCGTATGAGGAGGCTCTCACACATCTCACATCCCTGCCCCCCCTCCTCTCAGTTTCCATGTTTATTGGAGCCCTCAGTGTGGCTGGCTGCCAGGCTGCTATCTCTGTGTTGTGGATTGTCATCTAAGACTTGGCATTCCTTCAGTTCTTCCGGATCACAGAGCTCCTTGAAAACTGGTGAATGCATTGGATCCTTACCTCAGACATAAGAACACAAAGCTTCTCATAACTATGTACGTGCAATGTGGGTGCCACAGACACTCCATGCAAACCCATCCTCAGACCTTAGGTAAGGGCCTGCATCTGGAGAACGGTGGGCAACAGGCAAGTCCCTCCCCTACATCCTCCATGGTAGATATTCTATATCAAAATGCAAACTTCCATGGCAGCAATGTGTTCATCAGCCAGCATTTGCCCCATTAGCACCCCACATTTGAATTGTAGGACCTCACCTGAAATGTGAACGGTAATGCCCATGTTGGGACTGGCAGAGCTGACTGCCCATTCTTATCCAGCAAGGCCTGGATGGAAGATTATGTCTGGGATAGATGGGGATGGGGTTTCCAGAGATCTTCTCATGCTTTCTCTTTTGCTAACTTGGAGGCATTTCAATTAGAGAAAGTACAAACTGGCTGTACCTTATTTAAACCCCATAACAAACCTGAGAGGGAGGATGTGGTTCTTTATTCCAGATTATAATGTGGGACCCTGGAAAAGAATGTGACTTGGTCAAGGCAACATCAATAGGAGAAGGAATCAGGAACCAAACCCGTGCCTAAATCCTGTGCTTTAATATTCCAGTGTGGTTTAGCCACAGCCAGGCTGTGATGCATGTTCTAAGACGTAATAGCCTAGTAATAAAAATAGGATGCTAACTGAGAAGAAAAAAGGAGGAGTCCGTCCTCGGGAGTGGTTTCCTAAATATCCAGGGACATATCCAGAGGACCTGGTGTTAAGGCAAAAGGCGTGGGGCCTCACTGACCATGAAGATTCCAGGAGTAAGAATCTAAATGTATGAAACTGAAAGAAACCTTGAGGAAAAGTCTCAGTTAATCTATCAGTGATATAACAGTGCCCTGTCCAAGCTCAATCATCCGAGTTGTCGTGTGACTTCCTTCTGAGAGCCCTCCCTATGCTGGTGCTAAGGATGGGGAGATGAACAGTGCACGGTCCTGATCTCCAAAGAGCTCACAGCCTAGTAACGGGCAGAGAGGACCAACACACAGTAATAATCAGGTATATGAAAAGTTTACATGGGCAGAAGAGAACAAGTAATTGTGCCTAAAAGTGGTAAAAATCCCCTACAAGATGGTGCTGTGACAGCTGGGTATTTAAAAAAAAAAAAATGTAGCTGTTTGCTGCAGAAAAGGGAAAAGGGAGGGGCGCCTGGGTGGCACAGCGGTTAAGTGTCTGCCTTCGGCTCAGGGCGTGATCCTGGCGTTATGGGATGGAGCCCCACATCAGGCTCTTCCGCTATGAGCCTGCTTCTTCCTCTCCCACTCCCCCTGCTTGTGTTCCCTCTCTCGCTGGCTGTCTCTATCTCTGTCGAATAAATAAATAAAATCTTTAAAAAAAAATTAAAAAAAAAAAGAAAAGGAAAAAGGGAGACATCCCAAGCAAAGGAAAGAACATGTTAGTGGAGAGTGTATGTATTAGTAACAATCCCTAAAATATTGGGGGCTTAAGACAACAAAGATTTACGTTAGTGTACTTAACATATCCAGTGAGGGTCTGGGATGGGGTTGGGGGCACATGGAGGCTGCTCCATATGGTTACTAAACAGACCAAAGCCGAATAGGGGATGACCTCCAGGGTCACACAGGAGAAACACTGGCTTTAAGTAATGCAGTCCGGAAGTGACACATTATTCCCATTCCTATTTAATTGACTAGAACTAGTCACTAGAGCTCACCCAACTGCCAGGGAAATGGGAAGTGGTTTTCTCACAATACTGAGGAAAGAGAGAAGAGCCAGATCTGATTACAAACTGGCCATCTCTTCCAGTTGTTTTGGAAGATGTGAAGAGCTGGAGTCACTAGACCAAGCCATATGTTGGGAAGATACCAGGACAGCGTGCACCAAACAAATGCTTTGAGACTATTTTTGTCTCTAGTTCTGTAAATCATTTTGCCCTCAAAAGTGAATAGGGAAGAATCATGTGTGTTTGTGTAAGAAACAAAGGAAAAACTTAATTTTTTTTTTTTTTTTTTTTTTGGTGTTCACAGACCTTCAGAAGGTCAAAATCCCATAGAGCCTAATCTAAGAAAATGCCACATGTGGGGAAGAGTGTATAGGAGAAATGAAGAGAATAATCCTATTCTGAAAAAGTCTTTGAGGTAAACTTGGTGAGAGCTTGGAAACCTAGTTTACCCACTTGGTAACTCCAACCATCTGGAAAGCATCTTACCTTCTCCAAAGTCTACAACAAGCACCTCAACATGGCATCTTTCATGACACCAGGGTACAGTAGCCCCTCTGTGTTACTTCCCAGCTGTCACTAGGTCTTTTCAGCCCCATAACCCTGCCTCTCTCCTCCCCCCACCCCAGCACACTGTGTTCTGGTCTCTGTGGAACCTCCTAGCTCCCTTAGAGCTAAGGCATTGTTCTCTCCCCACCTTTACTTGGGGGTACACATGTCCTCTCCTGGCCTTGACCACTTTCATATTCTCTGCTTCACATCTTAGGGCATTTTTCCAATATTTTTTTTGTCACTAAATCTTTTCTTCCCGTTTCTGCCCCTCTGGTCAAGAGTGTACCTCAGGGAAACCAGGTCATGCTCATGCCCAGCCCCAGCCCTTGTCTACCCCCCCCCGCCCCGAGTGGCTGTGGGAGCCTCCCAGCCAGCCTCTCCACACTCAGGCTTACTCCTGTCCATCCACGCTCCCCACCTCCACTGGAACCAATGCCACAGAACAGTGGTTAAAAGCGCAGGCTTCAGAGTCACACTCAAGTCCAGTTATTTAACTTCTTTGGGCCTCAGTTTCCTCATCTGAAAAAATCTGGATAATAACAAGACCTATGTTGTTAGGTTGCTGTGCTTGCTGGATGCAATGATATATAGAACAGTTAGCAGAGTTCCCATCAAAGTGTAAGCATTTGACATGATCCAACCATCATCATCATCATCATCATCACCACCACCCTATGCTCAGAATACAGTGAGCCCAGCTTCTCCTGGTAACTGGCCACAGAGCATCGTGACCCTCCATGCACCACAAGTTTAGGAAGGATATGATCTTGCTCCAAGCTCCTGCCTACAAGCCCCAAACTGGCAGGCCAGCCCCTGAACCTGGGACCTTCAGCCATAGCATCGTGACACCTGCACAGCAACGGGTGGGAATCTGATGTCACAGCCCGGCATGAAAGGCCATTCCTGGGGAGCCAGAAATCACAGGCACATGGGCAAGGCTGAGTTTGAAAAGCAAGAGAAGCAGGTAGGCATCAGAAACCAGATCTAGAAGCACCTGCTACCTTAGGGATACAACTGACCTGAGCCCCTCAGTCTGCAAAGCTTCCTGAATCATCCTCTAGTGGATGGACAAAATTCCTGGTAAAATAAGATTCAAGGGAAAGTTCTGAATCCATCTCTAGCACTACATTTGTCACAAACACTTGATTCAACAAACCTGGCTTTGAGTGCTTACTCCTCGCCCTGGGATAGAATGTGAACGAGAGACACAAGGGCCCTGCTCTGCGGACTCACCCTTCAGCAAGAGGGGTAGATAATAAACAGGTGAGACACAAGTAAGTCACAGACCGTCAGAAGATGGTCAGATCTACAGCTGAAATAGAACAGGGGAAGGAGAAGGAGAAGGCTAGAGGGAGAGGGGATCATTTGGAAGGTGGGGGATGGAGAAGAACGTGGTCATTGGGAAGATGCAAATCACTATCATCCAAAGCTTGTGTGCATGGGACAAGGACACACAAAAACAGGGCAGCGTGTAGGGAGGGCACAACTGAGGTGTGTTGGTATCTACTAGGAATGCCACAAAATACAGGGGTTATTATGTCAGAATCCATTGAGGTGTCATCAAGGCTGGCCCAGGAACAGAGTTTCTGGCCTGGGTGAAAAAAAAGCCAGATAATAAGGCCAAATTGCAGACACGCCTTTGGGAGAGCAGGGGGCATACCGGAAGCCAGCTTGAGGTGGCTGCCCCCTGCCTTCAGCGATGTGGCTGCTGCCGCCACCTCTCCTGCTATCCGGACTGCAGGGCTTCATGTGAGCGCAGCTGGCGGGGAGCCAAGGGGCTCTTTTCCCATTAAAGCTCATCCATCTGTTTTGTTCTCCTGTCAGGTCATAAGCATGGGGGCATTGATCTCAGAATATGGGCATCCCTGGCTTTGGTGTGAGCGGAGTGCCTGAGGACAGATGATTGTCACCGCACAGGATAACAGAATAGAGGCGCACGGCCACCTCCGTGGACCTCTGTTGTGCAGGGGAGCAGCCAGCAGCCTCCCGCGTGCTCCGGGGAGCTACATGAAAACGGCCAAGCCAGAACATCTGGTGAGGTTGGGGCCCAGGCTGGGCCCCTCCGAGCCTTTGTTCTTGCTCACTAATGGTGCTCGTGCTAGTGTCATGAATCAGAGAGAAGATGCTGGGGCGATGGGCTCAGGAAGCACAGGTTAACAAGTGCGCGTCCCCATGCAAGCACAAGAAAATCAATTAGGAAGGGCCAGCAGGAAAGGCCTGGCCTTCCGCCTCCTCTCCCGGTGCCTCCCCGGGACCTGGGGAAGATTAGCTGGTTTCCTGTGAGCTGGATCACAGGCAGAGAAATGAATTCTGGAAAACTATGAAGGAGGACACATAGGGCCTTCCAAAGCCCTCCCCTCTGCAAGGGCAAGGATGCTGCCTGGAATGTTCAGCTGAGGCTCCAGGGAGGGGATGCAGGAAAGTGAGAGCCAATATGTATAGCTCACTGTCATTCTTTTCTGGGGAAAAGTTTCATAAATTTCATGTTGTCTCAAAAGGGCCTATGAGCTAAAAGCACTTCAAGAGCATGGCTCCTACAGTTTCACTATTTCAGATGATAGCCAGAGCCTGGGAATCGCTTCTCAGGGGAGGGATCTGTCCGCTGAAGGGCTGGGAAGTGAAGAAGGACAAAGGGCCAGGCCCTGGTACCAGCTGCTTCACACCTGGCATCACATTCAATGGCCCCTCATTAGCTACAAGGTTGCATTATTTTCCCCGAATTATAGACAAGGGAACTAGGGCTCCAAGCTGTTAAGCAGCTTGTCCAGGGTGGACACACACTATGATAGAATTTGGACCCAGGGTTGTCTGATTCCAAACGGAGTCTTTCCTACCTCGTCGCAGTGATTCTTTCAAATAGCAGGGGCAGAGGAGTTGGACCTCAGGGTATGACCCCATCAACCCACCAGGTCCATTCAGGCCGCCCCCAACCAGCCCACATGAAAGTCTGCCCTCCCACTCATGGTACATCTTTCTGGAAGCTTTAGGTGCCTGGTTGGATCAGGGAGTAATGGTCTGGCTGACATAAGAGTGGCGTACAGGGAACCCAAAGAGCGGAGTTTTCATCCCATTCAAATCCCCACTTTACAGATGAGGGAACTGGGGCAGAACCTGCAAACAACTTACCCAAAGTCATGCCTGGTTTGGGTGCCAGCACTTGGCCAGGCTGGCAGGGAGATCGGCCTTGACTTTCGCCGTGGGAAGGGTCTCTTCCTCTTTGTCTAGCTTGCCTTCTCACACCGCTTCTCGGCTCTGGGTCAAACCTAGAGAGTCTTGTTTCACAGTTCAGGTATTCTCCCAGCCCCGATAACAAGGAACTCCGGACAGAGCATGGCTTTGAAGTCAAATCGACCTGGATTCAATTTCTCTCTGCCAAGGCTGAGCCATGTTACTTTGGGCAAATATCTTGACTTCTCTGAGATCCTCAGTCTCTTTCTTTTTTTTCTTTTTTCTTTTTCCCTCAGTCTCTTTCTATAGAAAAGGGGGGGGATATTCAACTTACAAGGCAGTTGTGAAGATTCGATGAGATCAAGCCTGCACAGCACCCAGTAGGGGCTCCCTACATGATAGATACCTCTCTTTATATTCCTGCCTTTCTCGTGGCTGCGGCTGAGCCAGCGGGGCCGGCTGGACTCGGAGAGACTGCACTCCTGGCCCCAGGTGGAATCCTTGCCCTTGGGCTGGTCACATGCTCTTCCCTTGCCAGTTGCTCTTTAAGAGGAACCAATTTCACACTTCCAGATAGATCCACACTCCAAATTGTGTTTGTTTTAAAATAATGAATAGTGGCATTATTATCCCCACTGCTCTCCAGGGTGCTCTGTGCTGAATGTATTCCTTTTGCATTAGCAGAGCCTCACTGCGGCAGATAAACGAGCCAGTGCCTGAGTTGAATGCACCAAAGAAAGGACAGCCCATCCCGCCTGCTTCCGGTCTTTCCTGGTGAAACCGTCCCAGGAGGCTGCCAGCAAGGCTTCTGCTGCCTGGGGAAGCAGTCAAATGTTTCAGCAGGCTCCCAGAGTGCTGAGCAGACAGGAAAGGAGGGAAGAGCCAGGTCTCTGTCTCCCCTGCTTCTCCCTGACTCTCAGGTGACAGCCCGCAGCGGCTGGAACTGTTGAGGACCCCATGAAGGAACTGAGGGAAGGGCGAAATCCTATCCCGCATGAAGCAAATCAACAAAAATGTTGCCTGTGCCCCAAACACCAGGCAAACTCAAGTTTGCTCAAATGTATGACAATGACAAGACGTGGCCAGTTCTGGGGATGTCATTGGTACAATCCCTGCTCAGAGAAATCACAAGCCAGGGGAGTCTTGGTTCAGCGGTGGTGTTTTTCCTTTCGTGGCCTTGACCCAAAGCACCATCTCCTTGCTTCCTCTAGACTCACTGTGTCACAAGGCTTCCATTGCTTTTAGGAGCAGAAGCTGAGGCTACTCTTCCTGCCTCTCATTCCTCGCCTTTGGGTGGGTGGGGTGAGAAATCACGGAGGGGCCTCCAGTTGGACAGGCGATACAGATGGATATGCAGTTTAGTGCTGGGTCAAGGCTAGGAAACGTGGGGGGATGGCATTTGTTTTACTTACTATTAGAGGCTGAATTGTGACCTACCAAAATTCAGTCTTATCCTCCCCCCCCCCCCGCAGTAACCTCAGAATGTATTTGGAGATAGAGTCTTTGAAGAGGTAATTAAATTAAAATGATGTCATGGGGGGGGCTTTAATCCAATATAACTGGTGTCCTTATCAGAAGAAGAAATTTGGATAAAGGCTTGCACGGAGGGAAGACCATGGTTTGGTCTTGCACAGAGAAGAGACTGACATTGACAAGCCACGGGGACAGACGTCAGAGGAAACCAGTGCCTTGATGTTGGACTTCGAGCCTCCAAGACTGGGTGAGAAGAAATTTCTGCCCAGTATGTGACACTCTGTTATGGCAATTCAATACAAATGCCATCTTCTCTGCCGCCCTGCAACGAGAGGCATGGCTAGGACATCTCTGAGCCCATCGGGAGGCTGGCGATACAGGGAGACTATGTACACTTTGGGTGTTATATTCAAATACCATTACATATGCAGTTAGAGAAGTAACTTGGCCAACTGAAGGAAGAAGACACCCACCATCAAACATTAAATGGGTGTTCTTTCCTGCATCACCATCTTATGATATCCTCTCCTTGCATATGGTTTTTAAAATTCTGGGATTATATTGCACAGATTTATCTTTGCTTTATTTTTGTTAAACCATTAATTTGCTGCAGGGAAACATTTAATATCTATTATTTTTATGACCCTATTTTCAATTTCTTTGTGTTTTTAATATATTAGGAGCCTAAAAAGTAAGACTTTCTTGGACCTTGATTAACTTCTCAGTGGCCCTGTGGGAGTTTATCTCTCCTTTTACCCAACTGCTTTCCCTGGCATCTGTCTCCCGGGACAAATGCTTCCCATCTCTGGTATTCCTCTCTCTTTCCTCCTGCATGTGTAACCTTTCCAGGACGATGGAATGAATCTCTGCAACACATCTAGGTTTTCAGGAGGAGGAGGTCCGAGCAGGTGACCCGCCCAAGGTCACAAATTCTCCAATGTACAGATAACACTCTGTACTTACTCCCATTGATTGGAACCAAACTGTTAGGAAAAAAGTGCTGCTTTGCCTGGCTTTATTCTTTGCACACATATTTCCCATGAGAACCTTGCATGGAGAGGTGACCTGTCAATGGCATCTACAGCTGACTTGATTGTTCCTGGATCCTCTTCCCAAATATCACAAAAATATCAGCCTAATATCTTCAAACAGCCCCGACATCCAGCACAGTTACAGCTATAATGGGATTAACATTTTGCATCTATTCAAAAGCCCCAATAAAAAGGACCTTCGACCAAGCTGAGGGATTCTGAGGATGCAGAGCTGAGCTTTTACTGATCTGTGCATTGATTGTTGTCTGTCCCATGTCATATATCAGCCAAAGAAACAGAACTGCATCCACCTAATGAGACCCGCGAGCCAAAAGCATTCAGTGGATGGTATGTCCTTGGGCTGCTGGCCTTCAATTCCCTTTCCCTTGCTCACAGCCTCCGGAGTGTGAGTGTCCCATCTTGATGCTGGTGTTTTGACTCATTCCCTGAGATGTCTGTGCCTGAGGATCTCCCCTGGGTTGATTTTGTTTAGCCATTGCTGGAGACCAAAGCTGTACCAGCTCTGCCTATTTCTCATCTCAGAAATGTGACATGACCTAGAGCCCTTTGTGTAATGCTAAGCAAGGGGCTGGCAGAACCCAGGGGACCATTCTCAACATGTGGGGCTTGGGGCCCCACAGGACTGTAACCTACTCATCCATCTTTGCTGAGGAATCCCTAGCCTTCAGCCATCCCAGGGAGTACAAAGAAAGGATTTTGGGGGGAATTTGAGGCAAGAAGGCTGACCTTTTTTCTTTTTCTTTCTTTTTTTTTTTTAGTAAATGCCTTCTACCTCCCCACACCAAAGTTCCAAGCCCCTTTGTATCACGGCCTCCTCGACAGTGGTACCTGTTCCCTGGAGAGGCAGGAAGAGGGCCCCTAATAGATCCTGGGTCCCAGAAGGCATTGTCATAATTCATTCTTTTAAACAGTTGTTCTCACACTTCCGCAAGCCTCAGAATCACTGGACGGTCCTTGCAAACACCCTCCCTGGACTCCTCTTCAGAGCTTCTGAGTCCGCACATCTGGCAAGGAGCCTAAGGACTTGCGTCCCTTACACATTCCCAGAGGAAGCCCATGCTGCTGTTCTGGGCCCACACTTTGAGCACCACTCCTAGAACTCACTTCAGGATAGAATCGCAGTGCACACTGGAGGCCATGCCGGCTAACCCACATGTCTCCACTTCAGACTTGCTCCATGGTGCTCCTTTCAGAGCCTTTGGCCTTCTGTTGCACCAACTCCTTCAGAAATGCTTCTTCCTTGTCCCAGAACCATACTCTGGGGCTTCTCTGAACGACTCCACTCTCCCTGTGAATAGCGCAAGTAGTGGTTGAGGTGCTAGAGTGGAGGAAGCATCTTTATGTGGCAGGATGAGTGGGGTCTCTTTCTGGGGAGTTGTTCTCCACAATTCTGGGTCAGCCAAGAGCTGGGGTTCCATGTCCCCAGAGATCTGTCTGCTTCACTCAGAAACCTCTAGCCTTATTTCTGGAGAAGCTTCCTTTTCTAGACTACCAAGAAAATATCCCCGTGCTCTTTCAATCCAGGAAAGAATCAGAATGGCCTTTGGGGAATTTCATTACATAGATGAAAGCAATGAGGTTTGGGCAAGAATGAGGTTATGTGACCCAAGGATATATATAATTCTCCCACTAGCTGTAGGCATTTCTGAGTTCCAATAGCTGTAGGAAAAAGAGAAGTCAGCCATAGGTCTGATTCAACTCCTTTCCACCATGTTTTCCCAAGCAATCATCATGTAGTGTGCACTGTAGAGACCCAGAGATGCTTAGTGACTGTTGCACAAGAAGTTCATAAGAATGACCACGGTGAAATCTGCGCTACTATGACACAGAACTCTGTGGCAGCAGAAAGTGCTTGGGCATAGTCCACACAGCTGTCCCACCACAAAGACTTGCTGCAGTCTACATGCCGGACCCTGCTCTGTGTACTGTGGATCCAGACGGGACAGAGCAGGACCTCAAAGAATAGCAGACAATTATGCTGTCTGTTAGAGTCCTGGTAGAAAAGAGACGGCACAATCACGTTGGATAGTTTTAGGAGAGCTTAGCAACAGGACTATTTGAGACAGCCTGAAGTGACACCACCAGAAGGAACAGTCAGAATAAATGTCTCTCTTCTTTTCTCTAATCTCCTATGGGAGCTCCCCATTGGACATACTCAACCCAAAGCCAGTGGGCAAATTAAATGATCAATGGAATCCATATAGCTCAACCTCCAGGGACACAGAGCAGGGTAGAGAAGGGTGGGGAGCAGAATTAGAGGGGCAAATGGAAGATGCCCAGCACATTTTCCAAAACTAGAGCTATATTTGTGAGAAAGGAAACCCTGAGGACGGGCATTTGATTCTAGATAGGAAGGTGGGGAGAAGTGGGAATATATCCCAATAAAAACTACCCAACGTAGTATTCCTAGTACTCTTTCAAATGAAATAAAATGTGGCTACGAACTTTAAGGACTATGAGACATATACTAAGTGACTCATTTCTCATTACAACAAAAGCTCCACTTCCATACTCAGTACTGAGAAATAAGGGAGGGGCATTAATTAAGAAGATCAATAAGAAAATCTCATAAGGGTTTGGAAGGGAAAGGAAAGGAAGTTCTGAAAGGAAAAGGAAGCACTTCAACAGGGAGAAGGTCGTAGCATGTGGGGTGTAGTTCGAACAAAGGCGTGGAGGCAGAAGAGTAAAGGGGTGTTCAACGATTGGACAATGGCCAGGAATGGTGCAATGCATAGTACGCTGGGAGGGAAGCATGGTGACATTCATATGAAAAAGCAGGCTGGTGCCAAATTGGGAAGACTTTGAAATGCCAGACAAAGGATAAGAGACTTTATTATGTATGCGACAGGGTATGCTTGAGTGGGGAGTGACTTGCTCAGTCTGGGATGTGCTGGGGCACCAACCTCACTAGATATCTCCAGTGGAGGACACAGTGGAGGACACTGGCTGCTGGCTGTAGAAGGTCAGTCAAGAGGCAAACAGTAAAGAGGGAAAAAAATGACTGTGGACAGTGGAAGGAGGAAGAAGGGACAGCTGAAAAAACAAAAAAGGTTGGCATCAAAGCACATTGGCACCTAGACATCAAGGTGGGGTGGAGAGGGAGAAACCAAGCATGTCTCTGCAATGTGAGTATCTTTCTATGAAGATGTTTATGTCCTTCCTTATAACATAGCAGGGTTATTTGGGAGGGAAGTATAATTCAGTTATAGAATTAATTTGCTTCAAGACTTCCAAATTGAGATGCTAAATTTGGTAGTGGGAAGTATGGATCTGATATGAGAAACTGCAATGTGGTGATGGGTTTTTCAAACGAGTGAAAAGCAACACAAGGAAGCTGTAGTCTGGGACCAGTTAAGGGCTTGAGACATCTGACATAGAGCAGCTCTGGCCTGGGAATGTTTCTACAGATTGCCTGACAGTTACAATGATCAATGTTGAAGGGGAAGTGAGGAAGGAAGGCTCCAGTAGAGAAACGGATTTTGAACTAGGTAATCAGAATTTAAAGGTGCCATTTGCTAGATGCTACAATTTTCTAAGATAAAGCAGAAGAAAGGGGAAAATGTCCCTGGATTACAGGATAAAGTTGCATGGAGGACCAGATACTTCCCAGTTTGAAGTCCACTCATCTCTCTGGATTCAACTCACCATTTCCTTGCTTTCAGAATAAGAACATATTAGTTTCCTATTGCTACTGTAACAAATTCCCACAAACATAGTGGCTTCAAACAATCCAAAGTTATTATCTTATGCTTCTGGAGGTCAGAAGTCTGAAATGGGTCTTCCAGGGCCAAAACCAACGTTTCCGTAGTGTTATGTTCCTTCTGGAGACTCTAGAGGAGAATTCATTTCCTTGCTTTTTCCAGCTTAGAAACTGCCAGCATTCTTTGGCTGATGGCCCCTTTCCTCCATCATCAAAGCCAGCAAGCCAGAATCCGCAGTTCTCTCTGATTATGACCCTCCTGCCTCCCTCTCTCACTTAGAAGGATGCTTGTGATTACATTAGGCCTACCTGGATGATCCAGGATAATCTTCCCATTTTACAATCTTAACCTCAATCATACCCAATTTGCCATGGAAGAGAACCTGTTCACAGGTTCTGAGGATTAAGATGCAAACATTTTGGGAGACCACTGTTCTTGTTGTCACAAGGAATACACTCTTCCCTACTTGGAATGTCCTGGAATATTCCACACACTCTTTAACATATAGCTCAAATAGCACATCCTCCAGCATTCATTCAAGGACACCCCCAGGCAGAGTTACTCCCTTTCTTCTCCCTGGTATGGCAGGATCAGATCCAGTTATCAGATCACCAGGCAAGCTCTACTGTCACTCTGAACTTCCCCTCTGACAATGAGAGCAAGAAATTTGGTTCAATCATTTCTATATGCCCAAGAACCAGCACAGGTCCTGGTTTTCAGGGTGGATAGATTTTTCTTTTTTTAGGAAGATAAGAAGGAAGAGAAAAAGAGGACAAAATGGAAAATAAGAGAAAAAAAAGGAATAAAAGTGAAAATGGTTGAGTCCTCTCTGAGCCAGGCCTTTAATATATTTTCTTGGTTCATCCTCCAAACAATCCAGCATAACAGGCATTGTAACCCCTATTTTACACATGAGCAAACTGGGCTCAGAAAAGACAATTGCCTTGTCCGAGTTTGAGCTAGGAAGCTCTGAGCTGTCCACAGCCTGCTTGGCTTTACCACCTTATTGTAAACATTATCCCCTTAGTGGACCCCACCCCAGCCACACACGATTTCATGCTGTTCCGTGAAACACTTAACTCATTCCCAACATAGTCCCTTTGAACGTGTTGCTCTATCTGCTTAGAATATTCTTCCCTCTGTATATTCACATCAGTCATTCCATAGCTTTAGGTTTTCTGCTCAAATGTCCTCTCTTCATCAAGGCCTTTAAGGACCTTTTTCTCTCTAATAGGTCCTTCTCCCAAATACTCTCAAACTCCTTACTCTAGTGCATTTTTCATCATAACAAGTTTTACCAGCTGAAATCAAATAATATATTTTTTAGTGTGATGATAGAGGTCCAGGGAGGAGAGACTTCATCTATTTTGTACATTTCTGCATCCCCAAAACCTAAAACAAGTGTCTTGGAATACGGTAGGTGATTTTCAATAAATATTTATTCAATGAATGAATGAATGGGGTGAAAAATACCATCGTGACACACAAAAGTTGAGAGGGAGGATTCCAGGAAGCACAAGCTAAGTACTTAGGCATTAGGCATTTGTGCTGATTCTGAAGGTAAGATTAGGGATAATAGAAGTGGAATATTCCATTTGCACCATGACCAAAGTATGGAGTTTGTCAAATGTGTGAACCTTCCATAGAACATTAAAGGCACGTACTCAATGTGTATAGGCATTTTGTTCCCTGGTGGCCAGCTTAATTCTGATCCAAATGACACCTAACATTTTGGAAAGCAGGCTTGTGTGGCCATGGACGTGGCTCTGGAGCCAGGCCAGCGTGGGCTTCGCAGACACTCTGCTGCTTACCAACTTCGGCAAATCAATTACCCTCTCTGACCCCAGTTTACTTTCTCATACAATTAAGATGATAAATTCTAGTTTCCAGGGTTTTCCTAAATGTGCAGTTAGAGAAGGTATTTAAATCACCAGCCACTTAGAAAAGGCTCAAGAAATCTTAGTTCTTCCCCTTCATCCCAACTTTCCTAACTGGCTTAGACTCAGTCTAGTTTTTTTGCAAAGTGTGCTGACATGTTTTTATTCTCAGTAATTTCTTTAAACTTCAGGGTTGGATCTAAAGATTATTACTGTCTCCTTCAGCTGCCCCAAGGGGATGGCTGTGTTTTAATGGAATCACATTCCTCCACAGCTCCTGCCCCGAAGGGCTGTAACTAGGGGCAGCCATCAGCCCTTGCTGTTCCTCTAGCGACCTTGAGTAAGAAGGAGGGCATGTGGTTCCCTTGGGCCAGTCAAGTACACAGGGAATCAGATGATGTGAGGCCAGCCTGAATTTGGCTTCCTGTCAGCAAGCCTGCCTCCGGCATCCATCCTCTCCCTACGGACTAAATGTGCCACAGTGGGAGAGAGTTCCTGCAGAACCATACAGGCCCTTGGGCAAAAAGCTGATCCCATTACCCACCAGTCTTCATTAGAATACTAGAAATTAGAGCTGGAAGGGTCCCACCGGGTGCCCAGAACTGCCTTCTCCCCTTCCCTAAAAACGGTTGTTTCCACAATCGGTCTACAGCAACGGTTTCTGAGAAACACAAAGGCTAACAGATTTTCTCATGAAAAAATCCATTTCAAGGAGTCCAGCTCTCATCCCTTCCCTGGTTTCTTTCGTCACTTCCTGCTGTTTAATCTAATCACGTGAAAGAAGCCAAAGTAGATGCTGGGATTACTTCTGAATTAGGAGGGCAGACATCCAGCCCCAGACCACAGAGCCTGGAGAAATGCATATCCAAGTTGAAATGCATAGCCCTGGAGAATCTGCCCCTCTAATACAGCTGGGGCTCCTGCTTTCCCTCAAACTTTCTGGGCACCAGAGAAAAGCAAGAGATGAGAGAGATGCTCTTGAGCAGTGGCTCTCACAGTAGGGTTCCCAGACCAGCGGCATCTGAATCACAGGAGAATTTATTCAAAATACAAATTCTGGGGCCCCAGTCTAACCTACTGGATTCAAAGTTCTGAGGGAGAAGCCGAACCATTGCAGGTGATTCTTATGTACACTCAAGTTTGAAATCCACTGGTCCAGAAATCCTAGCTCTTTGCAAAGTTCCTAGGACTCTGGGGGAAAGGGAAAGCTGCAGAGAGAAGTACGCATAGTAAAGGATGAGACCTTATGGTCATTGGGAACTGGCTGGCCCAGGACAGACCACTGGCTGACCCTACCCTGCAGCCCACTAGTAAACAGCTTTAACCAGAAAGACCCAGAAAAGACATAACTCTGAGAGTCTGGTTCGAAGTCACAATGCATTTCTTAGCATCCAGTTTAGTTTTAGTTGTGCGGATTGTGAATCATGACCCAATATCACCTGTGTGACGACCCTCCTGTTTTCCCAGGACCAGATTATAGCACGAGAGGTTGGAAAATCTTTATCATCCATCCCTGAGGTTTACCTGGGCTTTCCCTTTGACTGATTCTTTTTTTTTTCCCCCAGTTCTATCTGCCTCCATGTCCTTTGGTATTAATTCAGTCAAGCCACCAGAATATCTTCATCTAATGAACCATGGGCCTTTTACCTTTTCTGTACCATCTCTTACTTCCTTTCTGAGAAGAAGGGAACAAATTAATATTTATTCATTCGATATTCACTATATACTGTCATTTCACCAAGCCAATGACATACATTATCCCATGTAATATCCAAACAACACTGCAAGGTAGGCATTATTATTTTTTTTAATGAAGGAACTAAAGCTCCAGGGAATTCCCTACTTGAATAAAGAGACTGCCTGCTATAGAATGGAGCTGTGAGTGATTCTACCCCCCACAACTTCTCTCTCCATGTCTGGCTCCAAAGCATAAACTTTCTTTTTATATTGAGAAATTTACTACATACAAGAGTAAATATATAAATCATCTAAGTGCATTGCATTAGACAGGAATAACTAGTTTATACTGCAATAACAAACACATTTCAGTAGCTTAGCACATAAACTATAGTTCTCCCCACACAAAGTCCACTGTTGGTCTAGAGGTTCCACAGGGCACCCCTTCTGAGTAACTCCAAGCTGTCCATCTCGATATGAAGCCAAGGTGACAGGAGAAGGGAGTCATGTGGCTGCTTTTACTGTCTCAGCCTCGAAATGATGTACATCCCTCACAATTCCTTGGCTAGAACCGATGTCATGGTTTTCCCTAATGAAAAGAAGGCTAAGAAATGTTGTGCTCTTACGTACCCAGGAAGAGGAAAAGTTTTGGTGAACACAGAGTATATTCTTTGGAAAATATAGCTTAAAGAAAATAATGAGGGGCGCCTGGGTGGCACAGCGGTTGAGCGTCTGCCTTCGGCTCAGGGCGTGATCCCGGCGTTATGGGATCGAGCCCCACATCAGGCTCCTCTGCTACGAGCCTGCTTCTTCCTCTCCCGCTCCCCCTGCTTGTGCTCCCTCTCTCGCTGGCTGTCTCTATCTCTGTCGAATAAATAAATAAAATCTTAAAAAAAAAAAATAATGAAATGAATATGCAGGTACCCATCACTCATCTTAACAAAGACTTCTACAGTATCATAGAAGCCCAAATGTGCCCATTTCATCACACTCCCACAGGAAAACGTGATCTTAAATTTTGTATTGACCAATCAATCCTTTACTCATCTTTATAGACTCCAACATTCGTCTGTGCATTCTAAAAAATAGAGAGAGATTCTTATATAAACAGAGTCAAAATGCAGATATTCTTTCATGGCTGCTGTTTTGGTTCAATATTATGCTGCTGAAATTTACTCACACTGAAACATACAGCTCTAATTTATCTATTTTCATTGCTTGCCAGTATCATATTGTATAAATATACCAACATTTATTTGTCTGTTCCACTGTTGAAGTAAATACAGATTTTTTTCATTTCTTCAGTATTATGAAAGATGGTGATATGAACATTTGTGTATGCATGTTCTCATGAACTTTCTCAAGAGTATTTTAGAGTATATACCAATGAAATTATTTGCTAAGCTATAAGGTATTCTCATTTTCAGTTTCACCAGGAAATGGCAAATTGTCTACCCATAAACTGAATAGGATGATAATCAGTGTTGTTGGGGATGTGTAGCAATGAAGACTACCACCTACTTGAACAGAAACCTATAATGATAAAAACCACTTTGAAAAACAGTGTAGAAATGAGTCCCATGCTCAGAAGCAATATTGTTTGGGATAAAAGGATAGTGAATGAATAAGGCATTTCATAAATCTCTTGGTGGTGATGCTGGCAAAAGTATTGGGATATTAAAGCAAGTCCATAACTAAAGCAAAAGGTTCTCTACTGAATACAAATACATCCATCATGGAAAGCCCGCTCATGATGGAAGAGGTCATTGTAATTAATCTGCCACTAGGTAGATGACTGATCCATCTCTAAGATGTGATTGTATTGGAGGTTTAACATTGGTCTCTGTCTTTGGCAGGTAAACACATAAAAGAAAAGATGGGTCAGTTTTAGTCAAGGGAAAACTGCTGTCAAGTCCATATATAATCCTCCCTCCCTGCTACTTTGGTCTCTTCATTCTTGAATTCTATGAACAAGTACTTTACTGGTCAAGAAAAGAGGTCAACTACAGCCACAGTTTTGTCATTTTCTCACTCTGATTATTGAAAGACTCCTCTACAGTGGATTCCTTCTGGTGTGCATGCACACAAAGAAAATAAGTATACTCTCATCCATGCCCATGTTGAGAGATCTTTCCCTATACCTCTTCTTCAGAGTCTTGGTCACTGATCTTCAAATCTTGTCATTCCAAGTCCCATTAGGCATGGGGAAAAATCTGTGTTTACTTCAACAGTAGAACAGACAAATAAATGTTGGTATATTTATATAATACAATACTGGCAAGCAGTGAAAATAAGTAAATTAGAGCTGTATGTTTCAGTGTGAGTAACCATTAGGCATAAACATTAGCCATTGCCCATGAAGCACTGCACATTTATACCTCTGAAAATTTCCTCTTTCAAAGTGAGGAAACAAGTCCACTGACCAAAGCTTTGCTCACTGAGAGAATATACTTTCCCCACTGTAATCTAGGGCTACCTCTGATTGGGGCTATTAAAACTGGCTGGTGTGGGCACATTGTCAGAACCAATGATAAATCAGGAATAAAAAATTTGGCCCCAGGAAACTCCTCTAAGGTTAAAGAGATGAGCTGAAGGAGAGATGTTAATGTGAAATAAGCAAATGCCGCTGGAATCTGAATCACCTGTTCATTCAACTCACTTGTTTTTGTCAGTGTCTGCTTAACCCTGATTTCACATAAACAACTTCCAGGCACCATTAACATGCTGCTGAACACGACTAACATTACAGCGTGATCAATTAGATGGCAACTCAAGACGTCATTGTCATATAGTCAGTTACTGCCAGGTTCCAGTAAGGAACCAGAAACTGTTTTTCAAAAACAAAACAAAACAAGACAACTCAATAACAACAACAAAACTTGATGAGTGCCATTGCGAAAAGGATGAAGTTGGCAATATGGCAGGTACAGGCTCCCATCTACCCACAGAAATACTGACAAACAAGCAAACACAGTAAGAAACAACTTTATTAGAGGCACCCGGGTGGCTCAGTGGATAAAGTGTCTGCCTTCAGTTCAGGTCATGATCTCAGGGTCCTGGGATTGAGCCCCGCATTGGGCTCCCTGATCAGCAGGGAGTCTGCTTCTCCCTTTCCTTCTGCCTCTGCCCGCAACTTGTGCTTGCTCAATCTCTCTCTCTCTCTCTCTCTCTCAAATAAATAAATAGAGTCTTTAAAAAAAAAAAGAAACAACTTTATTAGAACTCTAAAATAGTCAAAGCTTACAGCAACCAAGCAAATGCTGAATCAAGAAAACTACAATTCCAAAAGAGTAGGAAAACTTTGCGACGTTTTTACTTGCCCTTGCTTCAATGCCCTTCCCAGCACAAGTGTGGTCTTGAAGACTGCAGCATGCACCTCAATATGAGTGTATGTTCGACGTCATTATCCGTTAGGGACCTGCAAGGCAAAACCACAAAGAGGTACCACTACAGTAGGCTGGTTATAATTTCAAAAGCAGAAAATAAAGATTTGACAAGGGTGTGGAGATACTGGAAACTTAATATATTGCGGATGAGAACACAAAATGGTTTAGTTGTGGGGTGCCTGGGTATCTCAGTTGGTTGAGTAACCAACTCTTGGTTCTGGCTTGGGTCATGATCTAAGGGTTGTGAGATTGAGCCCCGCATGGAGCTGGGTGGGGGGCCTGCTTGAGATTCTTCCTCTCCCTCTCCTTCTGCCCCCCACCCACAGCTCATGGTCTCTAAATTAATTAATTAATAGATTAATTAACTAATTAATAATTAAAATGGTTCAGTTGCTATTGAAAATAGTTTGACAATTTGTCAAAAAATTCAGTAAAGAATGATCATATGACCCAGCAATTCTCCTCCTTACCAAAAGGTAAAAACAGGGACTCAAACAAGTAAATGTACATGCATGTTTATAGCAGCACTCAAAGGTAGAAACAACTCAGGTGTCCCTTAACTGGTGTGAAAATGGATAAACAAATGTTGTATAGGCATGCAGTGGAATATCATTCAACCAATGAAAAGGAGTTGAGTACTGATACCTGTTACAACATAGATGAACATTGAAAATACACTAAGTGAAGAAGCCAGACATAAAGGTCTGGAATATTATATAATTCTGTCTATATGAACTTTCCTTAGTAGATAAATCCAGAAAGACAGAACACAGGTAGATGGTTTCAAAAAAATCATAGGAAAGAGAATGGGAAGATTCTGCATAATGGGTAAGGGATTTTATTGTAGAATGATGGAAATGTTTTGGAACTAGAGGTGGTCATTGCATAACATTGTGAATGTGCTAAATGCCAGTGAACTGTTCTCTTTAAAATGATGAATTTTATGTTGTATAAATTTCACCTCAATAAAGTATAAAAGGAAGGTAGGGTAGTTATCTCCAGACAATGCATGTCTTTGCTCCAAAATCCTAGTTATTTTGTGCTGTTACCCTCCTATGGTCGTTTGCCAAGGGCTTCATACAATATCCTAAGGCCAACAGATGCTTCCAGTCCCATTAGATCTGCTGCACTGTAAGGCCAAGTGACAAAACAGGAGTCCAGCCCTGCTACAGAATCTCCTTTGCCGTGTCCCTCTCAAAAACCAATGGACTCTTGGATTACTTAGTAAATGGTTCATAGCAGACACTCAAATGGGGTATATCTAGCCTCCATAATCTAAAACTACCCACGAAAAATGGCTCTGTGTATCTTTCCATGGACAGGGACAACATGTCCCTTATTTTGGAAAAAATAACAATATGTCATAGACCACAGGATCTCTGAAAACTTCATCCATGTGTCAGTCCTCAGTCATTTCACTGGGTTTACTTCCACTTCCTGCCCTTTATTTCTATTTCACAATGGGGATGGTAGTGATAGCATTGATCACATTAAAGTGAGAAGACAAAAATATGATAAAGCTTCAGTAACAACTTCAAAAGTTAGCATTTTTGAAATGATGCCTGTGAATGATGATTTAATTCATTCATGCAAGTTATATTTATACAATGAACATGACTTTTCATGTAGATCAAATGACTGATTTTCTGAATTGATTTCATTTATATTTGATTTCAAATTTTCTTATGAATATAAAAAGGGGTGCGAAATAGGTGCTAATAAGTTACCTTCAAGGAGAAGGTAGATTTTGTAAATCGTTAAATGAAGTAAGACTTATGGAAGTATAATCAGTTGCTTCAAAAAGAAAACCAGTCAAGTTAATTCCAATTATGGGCCAAATTTTAGTCCATTCAGAGAAGCTAAACAAAGGCTGGTTAGAAGTTCATTTTGTGGAAGGTAAAACATCCAAGGTTGCTATGAATGCAATTTTAAATTCAGCTACAAATTCAACTTGAAGAATTAATTTGTTTTTCAGTAAAAATACAAAGAAAACTTTTAATGAAGAACAGCCTCATGACAAGTAGAATATTTTTACTAAGTTAACATGCCAGTGGAACAAAAAGGTACTCAGAATTGTTTGCAGTACACCCAATTTCTAACAGCTTTCAAAGAAGCACCAATATTCTAAAGATCGAGATAAAAACTATAGAAAAAAATAGATAAATATTTACACACACACAGAATAAACTAATTACAGAATTAGCGTGACAAAAATGTTAAAAATTCAGCTTGACGGCACATATTTTCACTCTTTGCTTCTTTTTTTTTTAAAAAAGATTTATTTATTTATTTATTAGACAGAGAGAGACAGCCAGCAAGAGAGGGAACACAAGCAGGGGGAGTGGGAGAGGAAGAGGCAGGCTCCCAGTGAAGGAGCCTGATGTGGGGCTCCATCCCGGAACACCAGGATCACGCCCTGGGCGGAAGGCAAACACCCAACGATTACGCCACCCAGGCGCCCCACTCCTTGTTTCTTAACATCAGCCAATTTTTAGTCATGTTTGGGCTTTTGAAGAACTACTTCATAAATCAACTTAAATGTCCTACAGTGGTATTAAACATTGTTTAAATCAACCTTCTATATCTGGCACTCATTTTACTAAAAATCAGCTGTAAGTCTTTAATCAGCATATTCAACAAGAGAAGTACCAAAAAAAATCAGCCTTTGAATTTTCAGTAAATTGAGACTTTTGAAAGCCAAGCTTGCAAACAGGTAGACATTTAAATTTAATCCTACAAAAGCAAAAGTGAAATTGAAGAAATTAAACAAAGATAATTCAAATGGTGTTCAAGATTTAAGTTTCAAATTCTGTAATTACTCTTTCAAATATCTCAACTGTGGGAAGGATCTTTTGATAGAGCTTCTATTTTTGTTTCAATAAATTGATATTTAACACAAGAGCAGAATGAAATTGAGATGGCCTCTGGTTTCGGAGCATCTGCATTTGGTGAAACATTCAACAGAATTTGACAAGATTTTAGTTGTAAAAATATTTTTCAAAGAAAGGTACATTTGACTGAGGCAAAGTAACCGTCCTGTGAAAATATGTAGTCTAATATAGACACCAATTTTATTGCAAAAATTAGAATTATGAATAACTACCATTTAGATTGCTGAATGTAAACATTATCTTTGAAATTGCCAAGTATCTCAATGCTTGTAAGACAGTACATTTTCATTTAAAAATATTATGGTCAACAGAAGAAGACTAAGTCAAAATATCACAATTTAAAATTTATTAACCATAAAATACAATCTTGAAAAACTGCTCAAATAATTTTATTTTAATAATATAATGAAGACCATATGAAAAAATACAATATTTAAAAATCCAAGTGAGATACATAAAGCTACAAATTGCTTAAGGTACAAGAGCTTATGCCAAGAATACATTATTTTGTTTAATGTTACTGTTTTCATTTCTGATAATCAATATAAAGTTTCTTTTGTTTTAATGTACACAGAAAGACAGCAATATTTTTAAAATAACCATTTTATATTTCTACGAATATAATAAATCCAAGTTGTTAATCAAAAGTGATCAAATTTTATTCAGTAAATTCTATGGTGAGCCTCGCCATCAACTTCTGCAATGACTGACCTTGAACTAGCAATCATCGAGTGCCAAAGGTGGATCATGTTAACTCCATAACCAGCTAAACAAATACAAATAAACATAAAGCGTGAGAGAATATATAGCTTGGGGGTTTAAGAGAACGGATCCTGGTGCCATACCACTGGGATCTGTGGCCCCAGAACTGCCACTTTCTAGCTGTGTGACCTTGCTTCAATATCCTCGCTTGTAAAAGAATAGTTTTAACCTCGTGACAATCAAATCAGTCAATACATCTAAAGCATTGACACATTGTATAGCGCATAGTGAGAACACAGTAAGTGGGGCTGATCTCAGTTTTATAATCCAAATATCTACATTATTACAGCTTCATTAGAATTCTCTGCTCTCCACCATTTCCCTTCCATTCATATTGATGTCCCTAAGGCCCTTGTTTCATAAACATGGGAACTGCCACTGGCTAGCAATGTGAAATCCACAAACTTCCTTCTCTTCCTTGTATCCCTAGCCATTTCTTCAGTTACTCTGATTCCTTTCATATTTCAGCCTGCCTTGTGGCAAGCCAAGCTCCATTTCTGAGTCTCTTTGCTTGATTTGCCAAATTTGTACCTCACCTGTAGCATATCTGCAGCAAGGACACTCCTGGACCCAATCTGCCAACAGCCGAGGAGGTTGTATGCATGACTCAAAATTCTCTGATGGGGCTTGCCCAGGCTCCAAGGGAAACTACGGTGGATTTCACCTGCCACTGATCTCCATGCAAGAAAACGACAGTTTCATGGATGGTGTTGTCGTTAACAAGTCCCCAGACTCCAGTCCAGTAGTCCTCTTGTTTTGCTTGAATCCGTGGGCTGCACTAATTACTGAGATGGCTTCACGTGTAATTACGCCAAACACCACCTTTATTTGTCTGGATTTAGGATTCTAGCAAAAGGGAAACAAGAGTGGCTTCTAGCCCAGGGAGGCATTTGCAAAAAGACAATGCAAACAAAAAGAGTAGGGCATGACTGGCCAGAAGTTCTAAACAAATGCTTTCCTTTAATAACCCTTAGTAGTGAAACAAACGCTGAATGGGATGATTGTACTTGCCTCTCTAGGTAAGATAAGCCAAGCATTTTTAGTCAACTTTTCTTCTGCATTAGAGAGGTTAAGCCTTCCTGGGTTCCAGGAAGTACATTCTCATTTTATCTGCAAGTTGTACGGGCCTCTGGGTAAGTGAATCACAGGTGGCACCCAGTTTTATGAAAGCTAAAGCCCTAATAATAGAAACATAAGAGTATTTCCTCCAGTTTCAGAATCCTAGGAACTCCGGTAACAATTTCTCTTCTCTTCCTGAGGCAAGCCCATGGCATGTTTGTGACATGTTTGTTTTATCTGTGTTCAAATATATTCACCTTATGGCTAAGAACTGCCATCCTTCTCTGTTCCTCCTTACGCTGGTCCCCATTTCCCTATTGGTGATGATGCTCCCACTCTCCCCACCTAATACTTGGCTTGTTGTGCAGTCTGGTCTTCTCTCAACCCCAGGCATTGGCCACATTGCTTCCTAGTTTCCTGTTGTGATGTTCCAGCTCTTTCGGCTCTCACATTTATGCATCCATCCAACTCTTTCCGCGATTATGAAGTAGGGAAAATTTCTCTTCTTTCCCAGAATTCCCTTTAGCAGAGGGCTCTTGCTCAGCCACGAGTAGGGTGCCATGTGCTTTTTCTAATCTAATCTTTGGGCCTCAATCTTTATTACACTCAGCAAACTAGACTAATCAACCCCAGTACTCGTGCCAAGCTTACATGCCAGACCTCCTTTTTGCTTTGATCATTCATTCAACAATGATTTCCTGAGAATTCACCTTGTGCCATGCTCTGAGTTAGAAGCTAAATGTATGGATATGAAAGATATTGTTTCCATTTGTATTAGTTTCCTAGGCCGCTTTAGCAAAGTACCATGAACTGGGAGGCTTAAATAATAGAAATTTGCTGTCTCACTCTTCTGAAGTCCAGAAATCCAAAATCAGCATGTAAGCAGGGCTGGTTTCTTCAGGATGCTCTGGAGGAAAATCTGTTCCATTGCTTCGTCCTAG
Organism: Ailuropoda melanoleuca; assembly: GCF_002007445.2. Lineage (NCBI taxonomy): Eukaryota > Metazoa > Chordata > Mammalia > Carnivora > Ursidae > Ailuropoda > Ailuropoda melanoleuca. The sequence continues at coordinate 86,558,332 of NC_048223.1, forward strand.
TTTCTGGTTGTTGCTGGCAAGCCTTGGCATTCCTTGACTCGCAAATGCATCACTCCAATCACTGCCTCTGTCTTCACATAGTCTCCTTTCATGCATGTGGAGTCCACCGTAGTCCAATATGACTTCGACCTAAGTTAAGTAATTATATCTGCAAAAATCCTATTTCCAAATGGGTTACATTCTGGGGTTTCAGGTGGACATGAATTTGGGGGTAACACTATTCAAGTGAGTACACTGCTCTTAAGGAGCTCACAGTCTAGTGGTAGATTGAGATAGTTAAGGAAGAAATTACCACCCTGTTCAATGTGAGCTGTGGGAGAAATAAGCTAGGATGCTATAAAAGCCTGAAGGAGGAACACCCACCTAACTTGGTATCAGAGAGAATTTTTTCTAAATAGTTATATTCTTAACTGAGAGTGGAAAGATAAAAAAATCAGTTAAGTCAGGGCCATCTGGAAGGATTATCGGAAAGTACTAATGTCCCAATAGATACTGGTGACCATGAATGTAAAGTAGCACCGACGTTCAGGTTTGTCTAATGTTTCGTAGGTATATCCAGCAGTCCCAATGCAAGAAAAATGAAGGCAGATATTTTTATTTATCCAGGCTTAGGGAATCATTTAGGGACAGAGGGGAAAGGGGATGACGGTATTGGCCAGAATGCTTTATAGAAAAAGAATGAATTTGAACGGACATTGATAGATGGGATCGCATAGAAAAGCAAAAGTCTGTCATCTTAATAAACTGAAGGATTTGAAGAATGACCTAAATGAGAGAAGGCATAGAAGCAGGAGTCAGAGCATAGTAGGATCCAGAAATGGGAAGATCCCAGGTGCAAGGAGGTTGGATGGATATTTCTGCATGTGACCCGGAATGAAAGCAAGTCTTGGAAGTATAGAAGACTGTAGACCAGGTGGCCAAATTGCTCAAATTGTGATGAATAACTAAACTGATGGTAAAAAGAAAGCAGTAGAAATTTTTATATTTGGACATCATGGGCCTCAAACAATAACCGTCATAATTGCTAACATTTATGAAGTGTTTTCTGTGAGCCAGGCAGTAATACCTCTATTAACTTAATCTTCAAAATGTCCCTATGGGGGATCTACTGTTATTCTCCCCAGTTTACAAATGAGCACTGGTCAAATAACCTTTCAGTAAGCAGTACCGCAGGATTTTCTTCCAGGCTATCTGACTCGCAGTTGGACACATTTAGGCATTGCTGCAAATGGGGGGCGGGGCGTGGTGAATGTGAATATAGAGTGATAGATTGAAAGGAGCACTGAGGAGTAAAGGGATGACGAACACCTACTGAAGAGGGTGGCCAGAAATAGGGGATGGTGGGGGGTGCCTGGGTGGCTCAGTCGGTTAAGTGTCTGCCTTCACTTAGGTCATGATCTCAGGGTCTTGGGATTGAGCCCAAGAGAGTCCAGCTCCCTGCTCAGCAGGAAGCCTGTTTTTCCCTCCAGCTCTGCCCCTTCCCACCACTCCTGTGCGTTCCCTTCCCCCCCCACCAAATAAATAAATATAAATTCTTAAAAAAAAAAAAAGAAAGAAACAGGGGATGTGGAATCTTAGCTTTATCAGGTAGAGGGAGGATTCAGTGAGGACTTTGATGATGGGCATGTACCTATTTCACATACAACAAGACCTTCAATGCTCCAGTGCTTGAGGGAAGGTCAACAGAGCAAAGACAGATTTTTGGAAACAGAAGAACTCTAAAACAACTGGGGTTAAGAAAAGGCTTGTGCTGTATGATAGTGTAAAGAGTTGTGTGGATGTGAAGCAGGGTAGATTACCTAGTTTTAAGATTTCACAGGTTAAATATAAAGACATAGAGAGTTTAAAAGTAAAAATAATAAAATTATGTAGCATGTAAATTAACCAAAACTCTTATGTAGCCTGCAAAGACCCAAAGGCAGATTTATTAGAGAAAAAAATGATAATTTATTATGATAAATATGTCATATAACAATTCTATATGTCTAGGAATATATAAAAATTCAATTTACGAGCCCAGTATTACACTCTCAAATAAAAAATTAAGTAGCGAATATTGACAGAATTATGTATTCTACTTTAATCAAATAAGTAACCATATTGCAGATAATGGGACTCATGTTTCTCTTCAGGAAAGAAAATTACAAATAAGATAGCAGAAGAAGCTAGAAAGTACATTTAGGTTTGGTTTTCATTGGGAAGTATGAGTACAAACTCCTGCTTTTTTAACATAAAAAGAGATAAATTACATAAATAGATGATGATAGATGATAGATAAGGAAGGAAGGAAGGGAGGAAGGGAGGAAGGAAGGAAGGAAGGAAGGAAGGAAGGAAGGAAGGAAGGAAGGAAGATTGCCTGGAAGCAGTAACACCATTATAGTAATAAACGTACCTAAACCCACATCTTAATTTCTACATACATTTTCAACTAAAACAAACCAGAGGTCCATGAAGAACAGTCAGGTTCCAGGGTGGAGGAGGAGAAAATATAGCATCAATCTGGATCATCATTCTGTACTATTAAGGGAGGAAATGCCAATAGAGACATATATTTTATTGAGCTATAATTCACATAATATAAAATTCACCATTATAAGTTTTAAAGCGAATAAGTGGGCTTTAGTATATTCACAAATTTGTGAAATCATCATCACTATATAATTCCATAACATTTCACACCCCCAAAAAGAAGCCCTAAGCCTGATAGCAGTCACTCATATCCCCCTCCCTGCAGCCCCGGGAAACAATGAAACCATCTTCTGTCTCCATGGATTTGCCTATTCTGGGTGTATCACATAAATGGAACCATATAATATATGTCCTTTTGTGTCTGGCTTGTTTCACTTAGCATAATACGTTCAAGGCTTATCCATGTTATAGTATGTATCAGTACTTTTTACAGTTTTATTGCTGAATAATATTCCATTGTGTAGATACACTGTATGTGTTATCTATTGAGTTGAGTTGGTTTCATTTTGTGGCATTATGAATAATGCTGCTCTGAACATTGCTGTGGACTTTGCACAAAAGTGGAGGCAAAAGAGGTTTGAAGATGGGTAGCTCAGCTTTGGAGGTGCTGGCAATATGCACTGTTCATCAAACCACCTTCCTTGGTCTTCTCCGCTGGGCTTAGTGTGGGATGGAAAACAGAATCATGGGTGCACCATTCACCAAGGGCAAAAACTGACCTTAAAATTTAATTTAATTAATGACGCTTTCTAACCCATTTCAATCTTTTGGGTGGGAGAGCATATCTGAGCTTCTACCTCTAATCAAGAGTGACCTCCTGAAAGGAAAGACAGGCCTGCCCTGAGAAGTCATAGAGCTCCAGCCTCAAGTGACAGCTACAGTGCTGATGCCCTGTCTAGGCTCAAACGCAATACATGACCATGAAATGTTTCGGAGAATGTCAGTGAATATCTATTCAGTATTTCCCTGTGTTCACTTTGTCCATAAAAAGGGGGACTTTTCTTTAACTCCCCCAAAGATGAAAATATTGGAGTGAACACTTGAGCTCTTCTCTGAACTCTTCTATTTTCTCTTGCTGTACTTAATTAGAGTCTAGGACACTCCCTAACTTTGAGGGAGCACTTAATTTGCTCCAAAGCTATAATAAGACACCACCACCCCCAGTTCCTCACCTCCCCCATACACCCCTTTACTTCCTGACACGTGGATCTATTATAAGAGCATTGGACTCTGTTTTCTTACCTCATGCACTGAAACCTGGGTAAGTCTTTGCTCCTTAACGCCTCCTTCATAGGAGAGAAAACGGGTGGCCCTGTTTTGCCTTTAAGTTAACAACCCTTTTACTTAAGGATTATAGGTGCATCCCAGAAACACATTAGTCATAAAGATATTCATGTTTTTCCTTTTACTCTGTTAGAACTCAAGGGAGAAGGAGAGGATACCTTAGTCACTCTCTCCCAACTTCGACAAAAGCAATTCTATAATTCAAGCTTTCAGAGATTCCAAATCAAAATTAAGTATGCAACAATTTTTAATATTGCAACATATCCCCATAGATCAGCTTCGTCTTCTATCAAGAAGAGAATGGAGAGAGAGTGAGGAAAGACCTAAGAGAGAGCTGGTGGAAGAGAAAGGGAAGGGGATGTCAGAAAACCTGGGGTTTTAGAGTGGGTAGTGCCTCCTAGGCCAGGCTGGCTGGCGCCGGAAGGAGGTGTGTGGGCAGGCTGTAAAATTAATTGAATTTCACAACTTGCCTCCCGTTCCTGCTGACACAAAGTGCCTTGCAAGGAGGGAAGCATCACAGGAGGCCAATACAATGGCAAGACCAAGGCTGGGCACTGCTGCGAGCCTTTCTTTATACAACTCCTGGCTCAAAATAGCTTGCCTGTTAGCACCCCAGCCGAGAGCCCCCACAGGCAAAGCAGGAAGAAGTGTGCCGTCTCTAAGATACAGACTGCCCTCTGTTTCCGAGGAAGCCATAGACCCGCAGTAGCCCTTCCCCTCTCAGAGTCACAGAATCCTCACCTGTAAAGAAGGTATTCTGACTACATGAATGTTAAGTTCCTTCTAGCTGGGACACGGTTTGTCTCAGGATCAGCTCAGGACCTCCGTTAGTATCAGTCCCCCATCCCCATGAATGTGCAGTATCTGTGCTACTTAGGGCACCTGCTTCTTGCCTTACTTCTCCTCTTAGATATTGACCAAGGACAGGACAGAGCTTCCTACGAGGCACCTTACGTGACTTTACATAGGTTGCCATATGCTGTCTTCACAAAAAAATAATGGACGGGATGAACGAGGACTCCCATTTTACTAATAAGGAGATAAAGGCTCAAAGAATTTAAGGGACTTACCCAATCCCTACAAATTTGTCTGAAGAGCTGGAATTAAAATTTACACTATAAACCGCAAAGCCAGGGGCTGTTTCCACAGAGTTCTTCTACCTACATGAAAACTGAATGCTTCCATGACCATTCCCATAATGTCATTTCTAAATACATGTTTATTAATGAATGGCTGTCTAAATGAATATATGATTTATTAGGTTAAATATATTAGAGCATTTGATCAGTGAGCAGAAACATTATTGCTAATAACATTTTTTGCTAACACAGTCTGACTTCTTCAAATAATAATTCTAAAAATACTCTGCGCGAAGACCTTCATTTATTCACGCGTTCGTGCATTTAAAAAATGGCACCTACAAGACGTAGGCACGGTGCCAGGGGTGGGTCCAGAGAAGAAATGCTCCCTGAATACATAGCACATACTGTCTTGTGGGAGGACAGCCTAAATTAAATGAATATGAAGTCACAATAGGGATCTGTGCTGGGAGGGAAATTTGCCCTGGGAGCTCAGAGTGTGTTCTGGGGAGTCGGGTCTGCCTTCCCTGCGTACGTGGCGGGGCGGCTGAGATTTGCCCGATGCGCAGGCGCAGGCGTTCAGGGGGTGGAGGGCGGCAGAGAGCCCGCTTAGTGCAGGGGGCAGCCAGTGAGGAGGTGATTCAGGAGGAAGGAGCTCAGGCCTCTGCGGGAGCAGAAAGGAAGCTCCAGAGGCTGAGGTGAGCCTGTGAGGGAGCTGAGGAGCCCATCTCACTAAGGGAAGAGGCCGCCTTCTAATACTCATACCTGCAGACTTTGCTACGTTTACGCTCATCTCAACGCCTTCGGGCACCCTTACTCCGGGGAACTCCTTCTTTTCAAGGCCCATCCTTCCATTCCTGCTCTGTGGCTCTCTGCGGCCCTCTTCAAGGGCTTCTCCTTTTGTCATTTCCTCTGGGTTCAACGTCACTGGTTTCCCTCTCTCTTGTGCAGAATGATTGTTAGTTTGCACACACACCCTACTGTCTCCCATCTTAAACGCTAACTGTATTGAGACACACGTTCCTTTAACATCTGCTGGAATGCTTCCTTTTTCTTTTTATCAGTAAGGTTTTTTTTAAAGATTTTATTTATTTATTTGAGAGAGAGCGAGCACATGGGCAGGGTGAGGGGAAAAGGGAGAGGGAGAAGCAGCCTCCCCACTGAGCAGGGAGCCCAAGGAGGGGCTGGATCCCAGGATCCCGGAGTCATGACCTGAGCCCAATGCAGATGCTTAACCAACTGAGCCACCCAGGCGCCCCTATAAATGAGATTCTTCATAAAATTGTCTTCATGAGCAATTTCCCATCTTTCATTCTCTCTCTCTCTTTCCCACATCCCCCCTCACACACACACACAGGCACAATTTTTTTTAATTGGAAAATATAGCATACATTTATATAAATCCGACAACCAATTAATTACCCCCCAGGTCAAAAACAGAGTAATGGAACAGTGTCACCACCTTAGAAGAACCAACCCCCTTCCCTGTTCTCTCTCTGCACTTCGAAGATAACTTTTTTTTTTTTTACTTAACACTTTCTTACTTTGCTTTGTAGTTTTACCACCTATGCTTGCATCCTTAAATGCTGTAGTTTAGCTTGCCTGATGTTTTATATTTATATAAATGTAACCATATGGTGGGAAATTGTTTGGATCTACTTTCTTCGATCAATAGCATCTCTGTGAGATTCATCATGTTGCTGCATGAAGCTGTAATTTATACATTTTCATTATTAAAAAATCTTCCATTATACAAACATGACTCTTGCTTCTATTTTTGATAGACACTGGATTGTTCACAGTTTGGGGCTCTTATGAATCATGCTGCTCTGAACGTCCTTGCACATGTCTATTGGTATATACCTGTAAAGATTCGTTTTGGTTGTATAGATATAAAAGTGAGGGATTGTAGGTTTTATATACCGTCTACTTTAACAGATAACGCCAGATGTCTTCCAAAATACTTAGGCCAGCCTGCACTCCCACCGGCAGTATATGAGAGTTTCTTCTGTTGCACATCATACTTGTCAGCACTTAGAAATAGTAGTCCTTTTTTCTTTTTCTTAGTCTTTTTTTCTTTCTTTTTCACTTAGCCATTCTGGTGAATGGAATGTGGTATTGCATTGTGATTTAATTTGCATTTCTCTGATATCGTCATAAAGTTGAACACTTTTTGAAATATAGTAATGGCCAGTCGGACAAACAACTTTGGTGATTTGTTCAGGTCCCTTGCCCATGTTTCTACCAGGTAGTCTATTATGCTTTCTCAACGAAATAGTTATAGATTCTGTATAGAAGTGTTTTATTGGTTAGACAGGCTGTAAGCTTGTTTTTTTCCTTTCTTAATAGAGGCTTTTGTTAAACAAAAGTGCTTCACTTTAATATAGTCCTATTTTCGATATTTTCCTTTAGACTTACAGGTATTTATGTCTTATTTTAAAAAGCTTTTCCTCCACCAAGATCATGAGCATACTTTCATAGATTATCTTCTAGAAAATTTTTTTGGTTTGTAATTCATATATAGATTTATGGCCCCCTTGAAATTTATTTTTGTGCTAGGTACAAGATAGGGTTCAAGTTTCATTTTTGTCCTCTTGGACAATTGACCCACTACCATTTATTACGTATTATATTTATATTATGTTTCTTTTCCTACTGCTCTGTAATTCCTCATTTGTTTAAATCAAGTGACTATGAGTAAGTATGAGTCTGGGCTGTTTGTTATTCCTTTGGTCTACTTGTATAATTTATAAAATATCATACTGCATTATGTATGATATTTGGAATAACATTCTTTAAAGACATTCTTTATCAGATCAAGGCAATTCTTTTCTATTCCTAGGTTGCTAAGACATCAAAAATGGATGGATGGTAAATTTCATCAGCATCTTTGGCTCTTTTGCAATGATCATATATTTGTTCTTCTTTGTTCTGTTAGGTTAATAAATCACACATGTACATTTGTACATGTGTATACATATACATATATACATATATGTATATACACTTATATAATGGTCTCTGTTTGCAAATATGTGGTAGGCTATCTGGATCTACCTTCACAGGTGATATTGTCTTCTATTTTTCATTTATATAATGTACTTGTCACATTGTGATGTTACTGTATTCTGGACATACAAAACAAATGCAGTACTATGTTCCCATTCTGAAGGAAAAATTTTTGTTTTATTCCAAATCTCAAGAAAGAAAGCTTTCATTCTATTTTAAAAATTTTTTTTAAAGATTTTATTTATTTATTTGACAGAGAGAAGAGAGAGCAAGTAGGGGGAGCAGCAGACAGAGGGAGAGGGAGAAGCAGGCTCCTCTCTGAGGAGGGAAGCCCTATGTGGGACTTGATCCCAGGACCCTGGGATCATGACCTGAGCGGAAGGCAGATGCTTAACGGACTGAGCCACACAGGCACTCCTCATTTTATTTTTTTTAAACCAAGCAGCTATAAAGGATATTTTAGGGAAATCTGAGCGTAGATTAAAATAATGTTGATGTCTGGGGTTACTGGGTGGCTCAGTCGGTTGAGCAACCAATTGTTGATTTCAGTTCAGGTCATGATTTCAGTTCAGTTCTCAGGGTTGTGAGATCAAGCCCCACATGGGGCTCCATACTCAGGGTGCAGCCTGTTTAAGATTATCTCCCTCTCCCTCACCCCCACCTTCAGGCACAACTCTTTCTCTTAAAAAAAAAAAAATGAATTTTTTTTTTTTTAAGTGTGGTCATAGTGGTGTGGTTGTGTAGTAAAATGTCCATTCTCAGGGGGAAGAACATGCCAAGATACTTAGGAGTGAAGTGTCATGATGCCTGCAGTCTCTGTCCAAATGTTTGGGCAATGAGTGTCTATGTATATAAAGAGAGATGGAATGGGTTGGAATGTGTGTAGCAAGACATTAAGAACTACCTGGGTAAGGGGTAAATAAGTGTTCACTGTACAGCTTTTAGTCTTTTTGTGGGTTTAAAAAATTCAAAAAATAAAAATAGTACAACTTAATGGGGAAAAGAAAGAAAGAAAGCTTTCAACTTTCACCATTATTTTTCCCTTAATATTGATAGAATTTTCCAGACATTCCACTTGGGTATGAACTTTTCATGCTAGAAGGTTTAAAATTCCAGATTCACCTTTTTTAGCAGTTAGAGTACTCTTCTATTTTTCGCCTTTTATCAATTTTAGCATTTTCTTTTTTTAGGTATTTATTTAGTCTACATTTTCGAATGTATTGTTATAATGCCATTCATCATACATTCTCATTAGCTACCCTGAGTCTTTAGCACCTTTAGTGATGTTTCCTTTTCATTCTTCAAAATAAGTAACTGAGCCTTCTTTAGTGTGCGTGCACACGTGTGTTTGTGTGTGTGTGTGTGTGTGCACGTGTGTGTGCCATTTTATTAGTCTCTTCAAGGAACAACTTTTACTTTTAATCCCCTCCCTGCATGTTTTCAATTTCACATGTTTTCTATTCTTACCTTAGTGGTTTCCTTCTCTAAGCTTTATGTGAGTTTAACTTGCTTTACTTTCCTAACTTCCTGAGAAAGATACTTAGGACACTAACTTTTCAGCTTTTATTTTTTAATGATATTCATTATTTAAAGTCATAAGATTGTTTACTTACATCTCCCAAATTTTGATACAAATTTTCATTATCATTCGGTTCAAGCATTTTCTAATTTTATTTGATATTTATGTTGATACATGGGTATTTGAAACTGTGCTTTTTAATTTGGAGACATCTGGGAATTTCCTAACCATTATTGAGTTCTAAGTCAATGTCACTCTGGTCAATGAGCCTAGTCTATAGAATTTCAATCCTTCAAAATTTGTTCAGATTTCCTTTACCACTCAGAATGTGGTCAGTATTGATAAGGGTATACCATGTATACTTGAAAATAAGGTCCATTCTGTGTTTGCTGCATGCCATGTTCTATAGACAGCTTATTCTGTCAAATTCGCTAATCATTCTGTTCAAATCTTTCATATCCTTACTGATCATTTTGCCTGCTTCTTTGACCAGTTACTGAGAGAGGAACATTAAAATTTCTGGATATGATTTAGATTAGTCTTTTTGCCTTTGCGTTAAATTCAAAGCTCTGTTAGTAGGAGCATGCATATTAGGATTGATAATTAAACTGTTAGCATTATGAAATGTATTCCCCTCACTGCATATTTTCGGACCTCATCACTTTCTTGAACTCCAGACTTCTACACCCAACTGTCCACTCAGCAGTTCTACCTGATGCTGTAATGGGCATTACATATCTGAAAAACTCACTCTTCCTCTAGATTTCTCTCAGAGCACTGCCATTCCTCCAGTTACTCAAACCATAAACTTAGAAATTCTTCATGATTTCTCTTTCCCCCCAATTTACTGGCCTAATACCAAAGTGTTGACCTAGCTACATTCTTCCTGGAGGCCCTAAGAGAGAATGGGTTTATTTGTCTTTTTCCAGTTTCTACATGCTGCTTGCATTCTTTGGCTTGTGATCCTGCCTTCCATCTTCAAAGCCAGTAGGCTACCATCTTTAAATATCTCTCCTACTCTGATATTCCTGGCTTCTCCCTCTTATAGAGATTCTTGCAAATACAGTGGGCCCATTCAGATAGTACAGGGTCGTCTTCCCACCTCAAGATCCTTAACTTAATCATATATACAAAATTCCATTTTCCATGCAAAGTAATATATTCATAGGTTTGGAAATTAATACCTGGGTATCTTCAAGGGTCCATTATTCTGCCTACCACAGTTGGTGTGAAAACTAAAACTTATCAATAAAAGCCAAGCAAACAAAATACTTCCTCCATGAGCCAACATTTATACGGGTTCTGCTGTGTTCATGGTCCTGTTGTGTGTGCTGTGGATATCCAGCAACTCTGGAAGATGGTTTGAAGTCTTTATATCCTAAAATTCAAACCTCTCCAAGCTTCCTCACAGTATGTTTCACCAAACAGAATGACAAGATAGCCTTTCTGCCTCAGGCCTGGATCAACATTTTTCCTTCCCTCTCTTCTGTATCCTTTTTTCCATGCTCTGGATTCCTTCCTTTTAATCATATGGTAGCACTGTCTCAAAAGTACTACTTTAGAAAAGACAATAGGGGTCTTGGAATCAAATGTGGTAATATTTGCATATCGACCTAAGCAGGCAGGTGAGAATAGGGGGGAAAGAAGTCCAAGTATGGGGAAGAGCGTGCACAAATCTCCCATGTTGGAAAAGACCATGAGGTGTTTGAAAAAAATAATGTAGCAAATATAGTGCATGAAGGAGAAAACAATACAAAATAAAGTAGGAAACATGATGGCCAGTCCCTGTACAGCTTTGCAGGCCATGCTAAGAAGTCTCGAATTTTGGGGTAGACAGAATAATGGACTCTCAAACCTGCCCTCATACTAATTCCCAAACTTATGAATATGTTACCTTACACAGAAAATGACCCATTTGGGAATTTTTTTTTAAAAGATTTTATTTATTTGTTTGACAGAGAGAGAGAGACAGCCAGTGAGAGAGGAAACACAAGCAGGGGGAATGAGAGAGGAAGAAGGAGGCTCCCAGCGGAGGAGCCTGATGTGGGGCTCAATCCCAGGACCCCAGGATCATGCCCTGAGCCAAAGGCAGATGCTTAACCACTGAGCCACCCAGGCAACCCCCATTTGGGAATTTTAACCTCCAGAAATGTAAGAGAAAAAAAAATGTCCTGTTTTAAGTCACTAAGTTTATGGTAATTTATTACAATAACAATAGGAAACTAATATGCCCACACACCCAGGAATGTAAATTGATATGCACTTTTTCATGTTCTGCATTCATAAGCAATGACTCTTTTGAAGAAACACATTCCAAGTGCTGAAGTCTCTGAATGCCAACAGGGGCTTTGCCTTAGAAAACGAGGCAAATATTTACGCATACCTTTAGATTTTAAAACCAAGAAAGAATGGAAAATTTGATTCCACAAAAGTTACTTATTTGAATCACATAGCCAGACATTGCTAAATTAGCAATATAAGCCAGGTCCTCTTATGTCCCCATCAGTGCTCAATTTTTTCTACTGGCCATTATTCACCAAACCTGTGTATATTTTCTAAGTTAACTAAACTTCATTCAGTTTGAAAAGAATGCTTCATTCCTCCCTAGAGGGAGGATTTATAATTTATATTATTGGGTAAAACTTAATAGTTAAAATGTATAGTTTATGGAAAAGAAAAATTTCTACTCATTCATTTATTCCATCATTTATTTAATCCATAATCCATTTAATTATTCACTCATTCACCAAGAAATTATTGAATGGCAAGGATGTGCCAGACACTGTGATAGAGACTAGATATGTTGTTGACTGGTTAATTTTCATCTTAAAAGGAGAAGACACATGACAAAGACCCAAAATAAAAAAGCAAACTGTCAAGTACTGATAATAGGAAAGTACTGGAGGCCTAGAGTGGTCATAAAAGACTCTATGAGGAGGTGATTTTTAAGCTTATGCCCAAATGAAAAGAAGAATTCAGCCACAGGAGAAGAGCATTCCAGGTAAAGGGAAGAGCAAATGGTAGAGGGTGCTGTGTTATCACATGGATTTAATATTCTGTATGGAATGCTCTAGATAAGACAGACTTGGTTATAAATGATGGTTTTATTGTAAAATGGATATGCAGTATAAGCAAGTCACTTACCTGAGACTCAATTTCTTTATCTTTAAAGTGGGATAAAATGTACTTAATAGAGTTGTGGTGAAGGTTAAATTAGATAAAGTCTGGAAGTGCTTAGCGTATAGTGGAGAGGCAATGCATTTTAGGCTCTTTTCCTTGGAAAGGCAAGGAACGTAATGCTTACTCTGTTGCAATTCTTTATTTCAAAAGCACACTCCTAAGACTCAAAGGGACACAGGAAAGAGGAGCCAGAGGAGAATATCAAGGGAAGCCACAACCTATTTGCAGTTGATGGGAGAGCCTGAATGGTGAGGCTAGGTGGAAGTCAGTGATGACTGAGGAAGAATCCCCACTCCAGAAGAGACAGAGCACAGAAATGAAAAATGGTGGCAAAGAATGTGCTGATCAGGTGGACAGCATCACAGCGGGAAAAAGGATAATTTGGATAGCATCCAACTCTCATTCGTCAGTTTTAGAACAATACCCTATGTTTGATTATTTCCCCAAACCAGCTAATTAAAAATGTCTTTGCCCAGTGAGAGACCATGATTGACAACACTGTCTCTTGAACCTGTTAAGCAGTGTGTTTCTCTTATTCTAACATTTGTACATATAATGGATGACTTGTCATCACTCTGTGAAATTATCTAAGCAAAACCTTGTGTGTGATGCAATGTCCTCTCTGGCCTCTGTGGGATAATAAGCATCAAGCCCTGACTTGTGAGTAGGCTGAGGTCAGCCACAGCAGAGCTCGGGCTTATGGCGGAATCCCGAGAGCTCACAATGGTGCCCATCAAGCACCATTAGGAGGCACCGTCACAAGACTTGCTGCAGGTAATCTAGCCAGTCCTAGGAGCAGTGCTCAGATCAGTTCCCTAGAGGTGGCGGAGAAACCCAGACTCTGAGGGGCCAGTGAGAATATTATTAAACATCTGCCATATGCCAATTCTCTGCAGGGAATTACTAAGAATGCAAAATTCAGCAAGAAATGCTATATGTCCTTAAAGACCAGGCTTCTTTGTGTCATGATCCTTGCTCCACCACTACAGTCTGCCTTCCATTCCCACCACTCACTGAGACTGGCCTCCCCAAGGCCATCTCAGACTGCTATGAGAGCAAGTCCTTGACCTTCTTACCATTTCTCTCTCCCTTGAGTAATATGATAAACAAAGTACCATTTTCTTGTCACTATTTTTTCTGTTCTGTCTTAGTCTCCATCCTCAGATCTTTGCCCTTGCCTGTACCTTAGGTATGCTGGTCTCCTGAGACTACTTTTGTGTCTCTTCTCTTCTCTCTTTGCATATTTCCGATAGTAATTCCAACCACACCCATCGAATCAGCCACCAACCAGATGTTGAACACTTTGGTAGATATGCTTGTTCTTACTCAAAATTCACAGTCATGTACATGAGTTATGAATAGACAAGTGAGCATAGGTTTTATTCTCTTGACAGCTCATGGCATCAAACGGACAATTTACATTAGCTGGCTACCTTGCAACCCAAATGCAGACATCACAAACACAGGTGATTATAATGAATCCAGAGAGACTTCACCTACATGTCCAACTTATTTCCAAACATGCTAGCAATTTTACAATTAGAAACAGCACAACTCCTGACTGCATGATAAGGAAAAGCACATTAACTCACACATCAACTGGCATCTTCTGACCTTTTGATACCTTATTAAGATAACCTAGAATCCCCATTCCATATTTGGTGAACTGTTCACTTTCTCAGAAATTGTTTTTAAATACACAATAGACTGAGGTTCTTATGATGACCTTTCCTCTGATTTCAGCTAACACTGGAGTTCAATAGTTTCTGGATTAATGATTCCTTCTATAAATTTTAGTTCTGGTTCTATAGCATATTGCTGTGAAAAACATTCTCTTAGGGGCACCTGGGTGGCTTAGTTGGTTAGGCATCTATCTTTGGCTCAGGTCATGATCCCAGGGTCGTGGGATCGAGCCCGGAGTCCTTGGGCTCCCTGCTGAGCGGGGAGCCTGCTCCTCCCTCTCCTTCTATCCCTCCCCCTGGCTCGTTTTATTTATTTATTTATAAACAGTCTCTGCTACTTGTGAAACAATAATAAAATATCCAACATTTATATGATCAGAGTCCCAGAAGACAAGGAAAAAGAGAGAGTGTCTACAAGGGTATTTGAAGAAATAATGGCTGAATATTTCCCAAATTTAGTGAAAGACACAAACCTTTGGATTCATGAAGCTGAATCCTAAATAGGAAATCCTAAATAGGATAAACCTAAAGAAATCCACACCAATACAGATAACAATTAAATTTCTGAAAACTAAAGACAAAGTATTGAAACCACTCAAAGAGAAACAACACATTTCCTAAAGGGGAAAATCAATTCAGTCTGGACAAAACCGCTTTCTTTTCTGACATCACTGAGGCCAGAAGAAAATGGCATATTTTTCAAGCGCTTTGAAGAAAAGAACTATTAACTGGGATTTCTATATTCAGTGAAAATTTCCTTCAAAAATAAAAAGGAAACAAAAGACATTCTTAGATGAAAGAAAACTTAAAAAATTTTCTTACCAACAGTCCTATCTTTAGAAAGTAACTAAAGGAACTTCTTCAAACAAAAAAGAAAGGACAAAAGAAGGAGACCTGGAGCTTTTTGAAGGAAGAAAAAAACTATGAAATGAACATAAATATGGCTACATACAATAGACTATCCTTCTCTTCATGAGTTTTTTAAAATCACATTTGATGATTGAAACAAAAATTCCACACTTCACTTGAAGTGGGTAAAATTTCTTCACTTGCCTTGACTCACCACCACGGAGTTGTCACCAGCACTTTCTCATAGAGCTCTTGGCCTCGCACTATTTTTTCAGCTTTCTTCCCCTCTTTCTAGTTTATTCCAAGAAACTTCATATTTTACCCCTTACATTAAGCAAAGTCATTCAATTCTCCCCACCCTTATCTCTAAGCCAACCTTCAAAGCAACCTTCAAAGTATTCAGCAGAATAAGAAGCTCTTTCACCATTTTTAGTAGGAAATTGTGTTTCAAATAGGTTTGCTCTCCTTCCCTAAATAAAAATATCCTTACGCAAACTTTTGCAAAGACGCTCCATAAATTCTCTCTTTTCAAGGTCAAAAGAGCCTGTGCTTTTATGGCTTTTCTTGTTAACTCTCATACTTTTCATGACCTTCACTGGCTCTTCTATATCACAAGGGACTGAACAATTGAACCCTTCAAGCTACCTTTCCAAAACTTACTTCCTACCTGATTTCCAGCTAGATTCAGGCAAAGGGAAACACTGGAGGGATATGGAAAGATAGGAAGGAGGACAAAGCAGAGGTATTTCCTCTCTTCTTTGTTTTAAATTAAGTCCCTCAGAAGCAGAAACTGTCTGTGGCTGCATCTTCTTCACAATTTCCATTTCCACAAGTCTCCCATTGTGGGGTCCCAGGACCACAAAACAACCTTGCCACTGCACCAACTTCCATAGACTGGCCCCTGCTTTAGGGCTCTGATAATACTACCTGTTTCTTTCTATCACTTGGAGTGCAGTGGTTAATTCTAGGTCTCCTTTTTTAGCTCTTTCAGCTATGACATATTTTTTCTTTTGGTTCTCTAGCTCAGAAATTCAAGCAGGGTAGAACTGAACAGCTCTGCTTGATCCAAATAACTTTGGCTGGGGTCACTCATTGGTTGTATTCAGCTGTAGCTGGGTTGAATTTGAAGGTCTAAGAAAGCTTTACTAACATTTTTGGTACTCTTGTCCCAAGACTAGCCTGGATTTCTTCACATAATTTTGTGTGGCTTCCAAGAAGAAAATAGGCGATAATTGGTTTGAGCAAATCACAAGGGCAGTGCAAATTCAGGAGAGAAAAAATAAACAGGCCCTACCACTTGATAACAGTGGTAATCTCATTTCAGAAGGTATAAAGAATAGGAAATAAAACAAATGAGCAAAGGAAAAAGAGGAGAGAGAGAGAATGAGACAAACCAAGAAACAGACTCTTAACTATGGAGAACAAACTGTTATCAGAGGCGAAGTGGGGGGGTGGATATGTGAAATAGATGATGGGGATTAAGGAGTGCATTTGTGATGAGCACAGGGTGTTGGATGGAAGTGTTAAATCACTATATTGTACACCTGAAGCTATATAGCACTATATGTTAACTATACTATAATTAAATTTTTTTTTAATGGGAAATATTGCCTTGGTCATCTTTGGAAAAAATCTACCATAGATCTTTTTTTTCAGTTTTGGACTATTATATAAATCTTTTATTAGCATGCATGTATGTGTGTTTGTGTGTGTTTTAGTGGGCATAAAATACACTTCTTTTGATTGTATACCTACAAGTGGAATTGTGATTAGATGATTTTTAGCTTTAACAGATAACTGCCAATTATCCAACGTATAGATGGCTTTGACTGTTCCAAATTCTCATCAACACTTGAAATTACCAGTGTTGTTAATTTTAGCCATATTGGTAAGATAGACACATATTCCATTTTGGTTTTAATTTTTATTTCTCTAGTGGCTAAATATGATGAACACATTCTCATGTATTCATTGGACATTTAGATGACCTCTTCTGTAAAATACCTGTTGAAGTATTTTTCCCATTTTTAGTTCTATACATTAAGTTAATTTTTTTTCTTATTGATTCAAATGTATTCTTATGTAAAATTTCTATATAAGAGATGATAGATTGATAGGTGATGAAAGAAAAAGAAAGAAGAAAGAAAGAAAGAAAGAAAGAAAGAAAGAAAGAAAGAAAGAAAGAAAGGAAGGAAGGAAAAGAAAGAAGAAAGAATGTCATCCTTCAGGCATGCATATTCATTTTCTTATTGCTCTTTTGGACCAAAAGAAACTCATTCTATTAAAGTCCAATTTATTGATTTTTTCTTTAATAGTTTTACTTATGAAATTTTTGTGTATCTCACAGTTGTGTATATTGCCCTACAATTTATTCCAGAGACTTCATTGTTTTATCTTTCACATTTAGGTTTATGACCTACTTCAATCATTTTGTGGATGTTGTATAAAGTCAGAGTTTTAAGGCTTACTATTTTTTCCTCTATACAACTATCAAATTGTTCCAGCACCGTTTATTCAAAAACCAGTTTCCCTTATTGAATGGAAGTAGTGCCCCTCTCCTAAATCATTGAGAGCACGAAAAACAAAATATTTTCTGACCACACTAAATTTAAGTAAGAAATAAGAAGGAAGATAATTTTAAAATCTCTAAATATTTGAAATTTACACAAAGCATCTTGAAATAACTCATATTTCATAGAAGAAATGCCAATGTACATTAAGGAATATTTTTAAGTGAGTTGAACTGAATGATAATAAAATTCATAATGAAAGTTGAATGTTGTTTTTGGGAAAAAAATTAAAACAAATATGGTAAAATGCTGGCAAGACTAATGATGAAGAAAAAAAGACAAAATGAAATCTAGAGACATCAGAAACTTCAAAAGGAACTCATTATTAATTCTATAGATGTTAGATTATAACATGATATAAACAAGCTTATGACAATACATTTGTTAATTTATATAAAATGAACAAAGTTGTTAAAAATCACAATTTACAAAACCCGACACAGAAAGAAAGAATAATAATACATAAATGTTACATTTATGGGTGACTCAGTCAGTTAACCATCTGACTCTTGATCTCAGCTCAAGTCTTGATCTCAGAGTCATGAGTTCAAGCCCCACATTGGGCTCCACATTGGGCAAGGACCCTACTTAAAAAACAAAACAAAACAAAACAAATAAAATAAAATGAAATCTTTCCACAAAAACAAAACTCCTGAACTAGAAGGTGTTACTCATAAATTCCTAAAAACTTAAAAAAAAATACCAGTTTTATACAAATTTTTTCAGAGCATACAAAGCCAGGAAAAATTTCCTAATCATTTTGATGAGTCTATCATACCCTTGACCCAAAAATTGATAAGAACATTACAATAAATAAAATTATGTATGTTTTATAAGCGTAGGTGCAAAAAATCCTTTAAAATGTATTACAAATCAAATCAAATCCACACATACATACACATGAGAGCAGGAAGGGCTATGTTTAACTGAAGCACCCATATCCAAGGGCAAAAGTTAACAGAGGGCAAAAAGAAGCCAACAGAGGCAGGGCTACTAAGAACCGAGATCCTTCTTGAATAAAGCCTTGCATTATCCCACCAGTTCAAGAAGCCCAACCAGCCAAGACACCTGCCAAGAGCAAAGAGAATATGAAAAGTATCATAGGGAAGACATTATAGCCCATAACTAGGTACAGAAATAAGACTATAGTAGCTATGCCTGTTTTTAAGTATAAAAGTACACATCAATCAATTCTTTTATTTTTTCCCTTCCCCTATTATTTTGAGGTATGTTAAGTGGTGCTAACTTTTACATTTCACTTTGTAGATCCACAGACCATGTAAAACCACATCTAGAAGCATAGGGACGATGGCAAAGACCTGGAGCTATTAGCCTCTGAGCTGGGTACAGTGAATAACAGGACATGCCAATCCCCCCCCCCCGGGTTTCATGAAGTGGCCACTGTGTGCAAGTGAAATAAAGACAGAAGTTACAAGTGAACGCTGAGGAGCAGAAAAGCAGACTGTGTTAGTCTAACCTCTGCTTGTTTTCAGAACAGAGTCCAGAAAGGAAGCCATGGGAGGGCATGGAAGCAGGATTAGGAAGAAGCAAAGCTATGGACAGAGAGGAATAAAGTTTTCAACAGGAGGGCGAGGACTGAGGAGAAAAAGCCAGGATTGTAATTCCAAGAAATTTGTCAGGGCAGTAGCAGATGGCCAACAATGGAGCCCTGAGTAAGTATGTCAGCCCAGGCAGAAGATTTAGATCTTTCTTTCAAAAATGATGAAGCATTCGAAGCAGAATAGACTGGCAGCCCCAGAAAGAAGCATGGCACCTGACACGGCAAGACAGAGAAGGCTGGCCACGGCGTGCAGGGGTCGAAGAGAGGGGTCATCATGGCGGGATGGAGGGGACACGAACGTTGGAGTCAGGTCGGTCTGGACCAGAGTCTAAAAACCATCACCCTGTAGTAGCTTGCTTTACTTGCCTGGATTTTGACTTATTCGTCCTCAGATGACAATGTTGTGAGTTCAAAGGAGGATGTGAGTAGTGTGTGACTTCTGGCCAAGATTTTGATACAAGCAAGAGGTGGCTTAATAGAAGAGGACCACCTTAGCAAGACACATAGCTCTTGCTCTGGAAACCAAGCCCATCGCAACAGAGAGAAAGTGATGGGAAGCTAGAGGTGAACAGGATTGGAGCTGATGAATGGACAGGAGCTCACAGACTGGGATCAAAACAGCAATTTATTAATGGAGAGAATTTCAGAGGCAAATTAGTTTCATTTAAAGATAAACTGCAGCCCCAGGGTATGCACCGATAGAGTGCTACCAAAGGATATCAAATTTGCAGAAAATATCAAATCAAACACTTGGGAGGAAAAGGGAAAAAAAACAAAAACAAAGGAAACTATCCTACTATTTTGAAGGAAACTGGCTTCCTCAACTTCCAAGCAGGCAGCTGCCAGCCCATGCAAGCAAAATAGATGGGAGGCGAAAAGAAAGATCCGAAAAGTCAGCGGGGAGAATAACACTAAACAGTACTGGCCAGCCAGAAAGATGAAATACACTTGATGAGCCTTGAACACCGGAGGCGGTTGGCCTGGGACTTTTCTGCTCCGTGATGGAGGCCACATGCATGATCATAAGGATTGCTGTGCACCGAGGCTGTGTTGTAGAGAATGTTATTAGTGCTAAGAAATAGGAACAGCTCCCCAGAGCAACTACCCAGTCTTCAGAAATGGTCCAAGGAAAAGAAAGTGAAGCTTCCTTTCACAAAGACATTGATCACACCCACTGAGCTCTTCCCAGTGATCCTGCTACAAAGTCACAGAGCTTGGTGTACACAGAGTTCTGCCAAAAGCAAACAGTTCTTAAGCTCCCACTGTTCGTCCTGTACCCTGCAGGGAGGAGGGGGGACTTAGAAAAAGCCACTGTCCTCAAGAAGCACACTGTCTAGAGGGAAAACAGGAGTACTTAAAGGTATATAAGGAAAAGTAGAAGTGATAGGGTCACTGCAGAAAGGAGAGATGGTAAGAATAATTTGTGAACTCATAGTACATTTCAGGCTCTCTGGTTTGGCCTTTGCAGTCTCATCTGGAGAGACTCTTTCCTTTGGCAATTTTTTTTTTTAAGATTTTATTTATTTGACAGAGAGACAGCCAGCGAGAGAAGGAACACAAGCAGGGGGAGTGAGAGAGGAAGAAGCAGGCTCCCAGCGGAGGAGCCCGATGAGGGGCTCGATCCCAGAACCCTGGGATCACACCCTGAGCCGAAGGCAGACGCTTAAGGACTGAGCCACCCAGGCGCCCCTGTTTGGCAATTTATTTGTCTTCTCTCTAATGTCACCCCTTGCGATCTAGGGGCTTTGCAGTTATATCCATATGTCCCCCTGGGTCATCCAGTCCATATATGGGTGGCTTGGGGCTCCATCCTGGACTGATATGGTAAATATCACCTAGCATATCCTGCAACTGTGTTAGCAGGGGGTTGGGTCCAATCCTAAGTGAACTTTAAAATCTTTCTTCAGCAAGGGCGTGCACCCATTCTATAAGCCATGGCCCTTATATAAGCCACACCCCTCCACGGCATCTTTTCGACCTTCTTTCCCAGGTGCAAGAACCCTGCTGTTACCATTGCTTCATGCAATGTGCTGGCTTGGGCCCCCCCACCCCACGCGGAGTGTGTTTGGTTCCCATTACCCCACAGATGTCGCACCCCACTCCGGGCTGCTTCTGCCTGCTTCCAGGCTTAGGCTCAGCAGGCCTGTGACTTCAGTTCTGCTCACCACGGAGGCCTTCAGTCATGAGCTGGGCTCCCAAGAGTTTGCTCGTTAGTGAGCACAGCTCATCCATCATCGATGTGCTTAAAGCAAAGGGAGATTCACAGAATGAACTCGCAGAGCCATCCTGATCAGTGCTCTCCATCATCTCATTTAATCTCTCCAATACTCTGGGGGAGGTCAGGAATGCCATAAGTCATAGGCTAGATTTCATACAAAAGTTATTAGAATGAAACAATTCACAGGCAGGTGGTTATACCAAAACAAGTAGGAGTTAATTTCTGTATTTCACCAGATGAATAAGTTGGCTCAAAAAAATTATAACCTGACCAAGGCCAAGGTTCTAGTAATACTAGAACAGAAACATGGCTCCATGACTGTTGAGATCCAGAGCCTGTGGACAATGTTGCTTTGATGGTTAAGGGGAGCTGGAGTTCCTTCCAGGCAAGTGCACAGGGTCCTTATGAGTCCTTGAAACATGAGGAAGGAGTGGGGGCTTTTTAGACAGAGGGAACTTATCTGGGCAAGGTTTTGGAAATCACAAACACCAGATACATTTCCAGAAAGGCCAGTCCTCCATACTAAAGCATTCTTCACTACAATTATCAGTGAGTTAGGGCATCCATACCCTCAAGTCCAAAACGTTCACAGCTTTCATTGTGTATCAGTATGTACCAACCATTAGGTACTAAGAATGCAAAAGATGAATAAGTTCTCGTTGTCCGTAAGAATCCCACAGGCTGAGAAAAAGATATCTTAACAAAAATGTTCACTACTGTCAGTCTCTTAAAATTTTGTTATGATAGCTAAATGACCAAGCTATGGTAGAAACACACAGAAGGACATAATCAACACTTCTTAGAGAAAAAGAAAGTTTTTGTAGAGGAGCTGGTTCCTGAAAGATGTATGGAATTGCAGGAGGTACAAAGGGTGAGGGCAGTGAACATTCCACAATCAGGGAAGAGCAGGTGCGGAGGCTAAACTGAAAAGCTCACAATCCTATTTTCACGAATTGAATGTGGTCCTCTTGATCAGATTCCTTCCGCTCTTGGGAGGGGATGGACTTGAGAAGGAAAGGTTAGCCTTGAGAAGCAGTTTGGGACTGATGCCTCCTTAGGCTGACTACAGCTGAAGCTACAGCCCAGGAGACCTTGGGAACGCATGTTAGAAGCAGGTAGACCACTGGGGCTGAAGGTACCATGTTCCTGCTCTCCAGCCCCAGGCTTGTCGTTGGCGTCCTCCAAGAATGCTTCCTGAGCCAGGAGTGTGTAGTGCCTGACCCTGAGGCAAGATGTTCGCTTCTCCCACTGCCCGTCGCTGTCTCCACAGAGCGTCGTCCTGGCTCCTGCCTTGTTATCCACTTCCCATGTGAGGCAGAAACACTGAAAGAGGTGGCTTGTAAGGAATGATTTCACACCATGGAGCTGTCAAAACATTCTTTTTATGGGTTTTTTTTTTTTTTTATCCTGGAGACTTGCCACACAAACTGCATGCCGTCAGACCTGCTGCCCTCCTGGTTGAAAGGGGAGTGAGGAGCAGGCAGGGAGGAGATGGACACTGTGCAAGAAGGACCCCGCAAAGGGACAGATTTGGGAAGGTGCTGGGGGTGAGGTGGGGCAGAGGTGGTGAGGGCAGGTCTCAACTAAACACAGTTTTCCTTCCATTTTTCCCTTTGTTTTCAAATTCTTCACTTCCTCTGATAGACCCAGCACATCCTCTAAGGCCTGTGATGACTATTTCTAAATGCTATTGTTTTTTGTCACTTTTCTTTCAGTGCAATTCAACAACGTGTACCCAGCTCCACCCCCAATTCAGGAACTCAGCTAAGAACTGGAATTTAAAAGAATTGAACTCTATTCTCCTGGAACTCACAATCCAATGAGGAAGAATGTCACACAATGCAGCATATTAATAAAGAACTGTAAGTACAACAGAAGAATTAAGCACAGCTGGACTTACCAAATCACTATGTTGTACACCTGAGACTAATGTCACAGTGCATGTCAACTCTACGTCAATAAAAAAACAAAAAAAGAATTCAGCAAGGGGGCTGAGTGAAGTAAAGGAAGGGAGCCTAGGGGACCAGGGTAAGGCTTCTTAGAGGAAGCGCTTCCTGAACCGGATATTTAAAGAGAAGTGGGAAGTATATTTAGTATTAATAGCATTACTGATAATGATAATTGCTCTCAATGGACATACCACAAAGTGTGTATGTCGAATAACACTGCATTAATATGAACATAACAACTGCTGAAATATGAGGGGAAATGAATGGAGTCATAATCAAGTTAGGAAACCAAGCCAATTCTCTAAATCTCTAAACACATCAAATAGACAAGAACAATGGATTTTAAGGGAACTGGATTAATACAGTAAATAAAACTAATTTGCTGGATGTATATACTTTGTACTGAATAATCTTTCTAAATGACGGTAGGGTATTGGAAACAACATAAAACATAATCTTACACTCGAGACACACACGACCTTAAATACAGTCTAAAAGCTGAAAGCATATTAAAACAAAATCCAAATAAAATGAACACCTTTGCAAGTTTCTGTAAGTATCAATAAAACAAATAACATTCTGATACATTTAACTAAGGGCTAAAGGAGAAAACGTTGGGAATGAGGAAGCGGGCCCAACGACAGATAAAACTGGCTGATATTTTAAGGATTTTGTATTTAGGTTCTTGAGGGATATTCATCTGTAGTTTTCATTCTGAATAATATGTGTGTCTCATTTTGGAATCAGGATAATGCTAAATTCATAACATGAGGCAGGCATTCTGTAAGAGTTGCATAAGACTGGGATTCTTTCCTCTTTGAATGTTCGATGGAATTCATGGGCGAGGCCACGTGGGCCTGGTATTCCTGTCTCTTGTAGAGCACAGAGTTGGATCTTGCTTTCTTTCTTTTTTTTTTTCCCCAGTCTGAGAAGCTGTGACTTTGGAGTGTTGAGTCCAATTACAGTCCTTGCGACTGTTCCTGTGGTTGGTGAAAGCCTACAATCTTGCTCTTTGTTTGACATTGGTATGTACTGTTTTTGTTTTATTGTTCTTTTCTTCTCTCTTCCTTTTTGGGGGGGTGGGGGAATTAATCCAATATAATAATCTGTTTTATTTTCTCTTAACTTCTTAGCAATACCTCTTTTGTTATCTCGTAATAGTGGCTGTGGGGCTAACAAATGAATTTTTCACTTTCAAGATCTAGTTAGATGCACGTTGTGCCACTTAACACCTGAGGCTTTCCATTTCTGATGTTACAACATTTCACTTTACTCTTCACACCTCCTACTTATCACCTTTCAAATGGAATAACTAAAGGGAAGTGTAATTTTATGGACACAATCCTTTCTTTTTTTTGTAATTAATTAATTTTTTTATTGAGGTGTAATTGACACATATTATCATATATGTTTCAGGTGAACAATGTAATGATTTGATATTTTATATATTGCAAAATAATCACCATAAGTCTAGTTAACATCTGTTGCCATACATATTTACAAACAATTTTTTATTGCAATGAGTACTTTTAAGCTCTATTCTCTTAGCAAATTTCAAATACCCAATACAATGTTATTAACTATAGCCACCATGCTGTACATCCCCATGACATTTTTTTTTTGCAGGATCATATCATAGTTTAATTTTTATTTTTTGTTTTTTATTTTTTTTGTTTTTTTATTATATTATGTTAGTCACTGTACAGTACATCCCTGGTATCATCGAACTTTGCATCAGATACAATCCTTTCTTAGGTCATTGTGCTTGTTTATTTCTATAGGCACTGTAAGTTCTACCTTATGATGTCACTATTTTCATTTTAAACAGTCAGTTAATATTTACAGGTACTATATGTAGGGGGAAAATGTACATTTTTTTGTGTTTAACTGCTTATTTTCAATTTCTGTTGCCTTTTTTAACTTCCTAGATATCTGGGTTTCTCTCTGATATCATTTCCTTCTGGCTTTAGGGGTATAATTTCGAATTTCTTCTATTGCATGTCTGCTGGTCATAAGCTCTCTCACCTTTTGTTTATCAGAAGATTTCTTTATTAAAGCCTCATTTTTGAAAGATCTTCTGGTTTATATAGAATGCTGGCAGACTGACTGCAACTCCCCCGCCCACGTTTTAAGATGACGTTCCTCTGTATTCTGGCCTCTGTTCCTCTCAAGAACTTAGAAGACAGTCTTGTCTTTTTCTCAGGTACAGAACAAAACTTTTTAGTACTGAGTGCTTTCGAGATTTTCTCTGTCTCTTTGGTTTTCGGTAGCTTGACTATGATAAGGACATAGGTGATTTTCTTTGTATTTATCCTACTTAGAGATCACTGAGCTGCTTATAAGTCAATGTTTTTCATCACATTTTGTAACCTTTAGTTACTGTATTTCAAGTATTTTTTCTGTATTATATTAATCTCTTCTTCTTCTGGAAATCCTACTTATGTATGTGCTAGATGATACAATGTTGACCCACATATCCTCAAGGTTCTGTGGAATATTTTCTGTATTTTATGTCTTCTTCTGATTAGATGATTTCTTTAGATCT
Organism: Ailuropoda melanoleuca; assembly: GCF_002007445.2. Lineage (NCBI taxonomy): Eukaryota > Metazoa > Chordata > Mammalia > Carnivora > Ursidae > Ailuropoda > Ailuropoda melanoleuca. The sequence goes on from NC_048223.1 coordinate 86,584,246, forward strand.
GTAGTCTGTTCACTCTCTTCCCCCCAATCCCCGCCTTTATCTCCAATCTAATAGAAGCATTCAACAAATTTTTCATCTTAGTCAATTCCCAAATTTGCATTTGATTACTTTATATAATTTTCATTTTTCTGTGGAGCTTCCTGACCTCTTCACTCAATAAGTACTTTCTTTAAATTCTTTGAAAATATCTTCATTCGTTTTTTGAACCCTTTCATAGTAGCTGCTTTAAAGCTTTGGTTGTTTGCTGCTAAATCCATATTAATGGCCACCTTATGGTCAGTCTCTATTGACTTTTCCCCCTAACTCTATGTCACATTTTCTCAGTTCTTTTCTGCATTCAGCATTTTTGTTATTGTAGGCTAGTTGTGGCTATTTTAAGTTGTATGCAATTTGGATTCTGTTATCTTCCTGTGAAGAGTGTCCTAATATGTAGTCTGACTATTGGCTGCTTACCTTGGGACTGAGTAGTTTTGGTATACATTTTATTATGGAAGATCTGTTGAAAGCCAAATCTGTTTCCCTAATCAGATCCAGCCAGGCAAGTCTCAACCTCCAAATCTGTCTCACCTCAGAATCTTGTTAGAGGTTGCTTTTGGACTTTGTTAGAGTGGTCTGAAGTAGATCTTGCTTTAGAGTGCAATCCTTCCCTAGGAGGCAAGACCTTTCTGGTGTCCCAGCACTGCTTGGACTCTAGTGTCTGTTCCCTTCTCCCCCCACCCTGTAGCAGCTACATCCCCTAAGTCTCACTTAGCACTTACAAAACCATAGCTCTTCACCAAGGATTCACGAGAACTCATGAGGAAACCTGCTCAGCTTCTATCGTCTGGTGGCTGCCTCTCAAATTCCAACACTTTTAACGTCCTCCAACCCTAATATCTGCCTTCTCTGATCAGTGGTAGTGCTGCTCCCTGCTTGGACTCTAGCTCCCTGCACTGTCATTAGGAATTATCCCCCAGAAGAGACCCAAAGCCATGATAGGGTTTACCTAATGAATATTCCTTCTTTTCCACGTGTGGTGTTGCCCTGGCTGAAAGATTACTTCATATATTTTGTCCAGTTTTATGTTTGTGGCAAGAGAGATAATCTAATGCCAGTTTCCCTGTCATAGTCAGAAGCAGAAGTCCCATTATTTCTACTGTGGTGAAATATATATAACATAAAATTCACCATTTTAACCTTTTTTAAGTGTACAGTTTAGTGGTATTAAATATATTCACATTTTTGTGCAACCATCATTGCCATCCATCTTCAGAACATTTTCATTTTCCCCAAACTGAAACTCTACACCCATTAAACACTAGCTTCGCATTCCCTTCTCTCCTTCACCCCTGGCAACCATTATTCTACTTTATGTCTCTACAAATTTCCTTCCTTTTTAAGGCTAAATAATATTTTATTGTATGTATATACAATACTTTGCTTATCCATATATCTGTGGCTGGAGACTTGTGTTGCTTCCACATTTTGGCTCTTTTGAATAATGCTGTTATGAACATGGATGCCCAAATATCCCAAGTACCTTTTTGTAATTCCTTTGAATATACACTCAGAAGTGGAATTGTTGGATCATAATTAATTCTATTCTTAATTTTTTAGTAAGTACCATACTGTTTTTCCATAGCAGTGACACCATTTTATATCCCCACTAGCAGTGAACAAATGTTCAATTTCTCCACATTCTCACCAACACTAGTCACCCTAACTGGTTTGAAGTGGTATCTCATTGTGGTTTTGATTTGCATTTCTTTAATCATTAGTGATGTTCAACACATCTTTTTATGTGTTTATTGGTCATTTGCATATCTTATTTGGAGAAATGTCTGTTCAATCCTTTGTCCATTTTTGACTTAGGTTGTTTTTAGTGGTTGAGTTGTAGGAGTTCTTTATATATTCTGGATATCATTCCCTTATCAGAAGAAGTCCTGATTTTACACAGTAACCAAATAAATGTTGTAAAGACGTTAATTATATCCTACCCTTCCATTGCTTAAAACACTTCAGAGGTTACCTATTGTATGTAGCATGAAAAACATGCCATTGCCTACCAGGTCATGGTCAGACCTCTGTCTGCTTCTCTAGCTAAAACAGATCTTATGATGATTGTTAAAATTTGGAATCAGCCAATTTGCACTGCCAGATTCCTGGATTTCAACTGTCTTGGCTTTTTGTAGGACCCACTATTTCTTGGATTCTAGAAGTCAGCTTAACTATCACCTTCTCAGATGTCCTCTGTTGATTACATTATAAATGTAGCAACAACTCCTCCCCGTTATTCTCTATCACAGATATGTTCATTCTCTTGGTGATACTAATCACAGTGCTAAATGTTGTTTCTCTTTTCTTATGCATTATCTATTTCTCCTGCTACCAAGGGAGATATGTACCTCCCTCGCTATAATGTATGATCCATGAAGGAAGGACAGTATATCAGCCATTCACTCTTGCATCACCTTGACTAGAAATGCACAGAACCTTCAATATCCACAAATTTATGATATTATTAACTACATTTGCAGGGCAAAAGAATCCTAATTGTTCCTAAGAAAGATTTTGATAAAATTAAGTATCTATGCTTGGTAAAACTTTGAAATCTGAGACAAGGTAAGGTGATGTGCTATTGCCAATGTTACTGAATGTCAACATGGAAGTGGAACCCAACATAATTGGTATCAAAATGAGAGTCTTATATATTAGAAAGTAGAAAACATACTAACCAAAATAATTTCACAGTGGGATTTACTGACCCTGTTTTCCTTGACAGAATAGGTTAGTAGTTAAATGCTGTACTCTTCACATGAACACACACTGATTAGAATCCTGGTTTGCCGTTTACTTGCTCTACCACCTTTGTAACTCAACCCTTCAGTCTCAGTAGCAATGAGATGCGTAATTTACAGTCAGCACTGTGTGAAGGGCCTCACAACCAAACAGGAACTTAGTTGATATGAGCTATTATATTTCTAAATAATGTTTCTAACATGAGCTTTTGTGTGTAAGAAAGAAGTCTATTAAAAACAAATATTGCAAAAAAGGAATGAATGCAGAAGAATTCCTGAAATTCAGAATTGGCTATAATCTTGCTGCTTGCAATCTCTTCTTTTGTGCTGAAACCTCCCTCTTTTCATTAAGGTCTCAACCTTTTGATGTCACTGACTCTGAAGGGTAACAGTCATCACAGGGGGGATCGCTGGGGTGGAGCAAGGGGAAGGACATATTTAGCATTGCTCCGCAGCTATTGCCAGAGCTCTGATCTGCAACTGGGTCCCTCTAGGCTGTCCCTTCTGCCACCTGGCCTGTGAGCTAGGAGAAGGTATTGTTCTTGCTTATCTCCTTGTCTTCAGGACCTAACCTAGTCTGTGGCCTAGTGCTCCATAAATTGTGTTCGAGAAAGGAAGAGAGGATGCATGGGAAGAAGGGAAGGAGGAAGGGCAAGTAGAAATTTTCACAGACCCATTCTGTCATGTCACTAGTGTTATTATATTGGATTCCTTGACTTTTCTTCTTTAGCAGCGGTTCTTAAAATAAGCTAAACCTATGATCCATGAAACTGAGAAAGAAATCAAATCAGAAGTAATCTGATTTTGCTCTGACTCCCTTTTTCTATAGTCTCTGAGGCAATTGGGAACAACTGAGAGACTGTTCCGAGTGGGGAAGATTAAGTGTGCTCCGTCAGATTTTACATGGGTAGCTTCAGGATAGGCCTGTGTTTAAAGCAAGCCTTATGGAATTTTCTACAAAGTGTTTAGGTTCAAATTTTCTCTCAATCCTTCAACATCAGGGGAACTAACCCAGTGGGTTAGTTTCTTTATTCGCGCTCTTTGTCATAGGTACCTCATGTGGCTGAGGAAAGACTTTTCCATCACTCAGAGCACTAAGCAATCAGCCAGAGACTTTGAGTCTTCAGTGACAAAATTAGCCTGACTTGTTTAGATAAATTAGGTCATGGGCGAAACCTGAATTCATAACAGTGGAGATTCCCAAGAAGACACTTCAAAGAAACCAGTCACAAGACTTTGCTATGAAATGGGTCCAGTCCTATGCTCTATTTTGCTAAGTATGAGGGTGTGTTTGAGAGTGAGTGAGTGTGCATGCCAGTCAAGGGGAGAGAGCAGTGAAAAAAGGAACATCACAGCAGAAAATGCTAACCTCTCCCTCCCTTTCTCTACTGTATTATTTTTTTTAAGTTTTATTTATTTATTTAGAGAGAGAGAACATGAACAGAAGGGGCAGAGGGAGAGGGAGAGTGGACTCCCTGTTCAGCACGAGCCCGATGTGGGGCTCCATCCCACAACCCTGAGCCCATGACCTGAGCTGAAACCAAGAGTCTGACACTTAACCGCCACCCAGACACCCCTCTCTTCTATATTCTATGCACTGTTCTAAACTATTCTGGTCTGGGATCAGCTGGAGGGGCAGGACCCGCCTAGTGTTGCTCTCACGAGGGGCAGGACCCGCCTAGCGCTGCTCTCATGCACTCCACTGAGCTGAGAATGGAAGTTCCTCCATTGAGGGCCTTGTAATCCCTCAGATGAAACACCTCTAACACTACTCGTGCAGACCAAGCACTGTTTAGTGCCATTAGTGGCTTTTGACTGTAGAAGCAACAATAAAGGAGGCAGAGATCATGGGCTTTGAACTGGTCAAATGGGTGTTCTCTGACACTAGAAACAGTTTAAACAAGTGGAAACTGGTGGAAAGAGAGGATACCTGGAGACTGAACACAAATAATGTGTGCTTTCGGGTGGGGAGGGGAGAGCAGGTGGGAGGCAGCAGGAAGGAAGCAGGTGAAGAAAGGTTGGGAAAGAAGGGGAGACGTGTAGAGGGTACTTGATCTGCATTCCCAACTTCTTAGATTTTAGCATCACTCTGCAAGCTGGAACATTTTCTTGCTTTAAACTTTTATGGCACAGTGACAGATGGTTCAGAAATGTACTTTCATTCAACTCTTTCCATGGGCCTGGATGGCAGTATTATTATTCCCATTTTACAAATAAGGAAGCAGAGAAGTTTGAAAGATATTAAGAAATGTGTCTATAGTCTATTACAAAACTTCTTGGGTTTTTTTTACCACTTCTAGTATATCATCCCAGATCTGGAAAATCCCTCCTGTTGGTAATCAGTTTGGACGTAAGCAACCTGACCTTGGCTTCCCATTCTATGAAGCATAGATATCGACCTAGGGCGTCTGTGAGACCTCATCTTACTCCAAAGTTCTAGGCATCCATGCAGGGACAAGGGGAGAGGAGCTAGTTAAAATGCATCACAAAAACGTATAAAAATTGAGGTTCATTCTTGTGTCTTAGGAAACCGATTTGTGGTTTTCTCTATGTAAGAGCGTGGTCACTTGAATGCAGATATTAGCCCTTCAGACCTCGCTTGGATTGGTAACTGTATGAGCTTGCAATTTCTCTAATGTCTCTGAGCTTCAGTTTCTTAATCAAGCAAATGGGGATAACTGCATTACTTAAAAAGCTGTATTAAGGATTGAGTGATACGATCTTTTCACTGCTTTGTATAAAAAGACTGCAACCCTTTCCTCCCACATCTTCATGAATCTGGGTCAGTCTGTTGCTAACAAAAAAAGGAGCCCCACTCTGGTGGTTTCTACTGGCCCAGTTCTCTGTAGAAGACTAGAAGGGGATTCACCCATGCCCGCCATCCCTCGAGTCTCCAAGAGAAAGATGAGCAGTTCTTGCAGATGCAATCCCAGTGAGATCTGATGATTGAGGGCTTGTTCAGAATACAGAATCACCTCTGAGTTATTGGACAGTGGCCATGTCCTCTGGGGGTTGGTGCCTGGTGGAAACGCACCAGAATAGCAGGATCATGCAGAGCAGAAATGTTCAGAATGCCCAGGTATTTACCTTTAAAGGAGGAAGCCAGGCTGGTGATGTCACAGGCTCTCATATTACCACTAGAAGCCCAGCACCCCTGGCTGAATTAGAAACAAATAAGAAATGATCATTTGGAGTCACTAACAGGTGGCAACCTCTACCTACATTCTGCCCCAGGTTGGTGATACAGAGCTTTGTCCAGTGTCAAAGGAGAATGTTACAAACTGAATGTTTGTGTCTCCCTAAATTCCTATGTTGAAATCCTGCAGGCTTAGAGCTCATGTCTATCCCCATGCCTCAACTCCTCACCTGAGATGGCAGTCATTACCTGTGCCTCCTGCCTCTCCCACAGGTGTCCGTGTTCCATCGCACATCATAGCCAGCCTGGGGTTCTCAGCACTATGGCCTGCCTCATGCCCAATGCAGACAAGATTCTGCTCCAAAGCGGCAATGCCAGGATAATACAGGACACCACCAGGTGATAGAAGCTGTCTCCTCTACAGCCCATGCGATGCTCACATCTTCCACAAGGAAATGTGGCTCACGTCTCCACGAGGAACTGTGTCATAAGACACATGACTTTGAACAAGCAAAACAGAGCATCAAGTGTGGAGAAGAACCCACAAATAAATCATAGGCAATTTAATTGCAGTTAAATTTATCTACAGTTAAATTGCCGGATGATGAAGATAGACCAAAGAGACAATCCTGTGTAGGCCTTTGTGCCCAGTCCCCTTCGGCACATCTTACAGTCTACCAGGATGGAGAACACAGCTGGAGGCCTGGAGCTGGGCTTCCCACATCACTGGTTCCTTTCTCTGTGGGCTCATTTTCATCTCCTTCCCCGAAGACACACAAACAGAACCCAAAACTACTGTGACCTGAATGTGTAACATACGGTGCAATTAGTAAAAGTGCATTAAGAATCAAATTGGTGTTCTACTGCCACTTTTCCAAAAATGAGAGGCAGGAAAGACTGGGAACACAATCGCAGAGCGAATTGCTGGAGCCCTTTGTGAACTTCTCCCAGGAGGAAGCCTCTGCGGGTGAGCTCGGTCTCATGACGCAAGGTCACATCTTGAAGAAGACACCTGTAAATGTCCTCTCCAGAAAACAGCATTTCTGCAAAGCAACTTGACGATATGCAACCAAAATCTCAAAAAATGTCTGGTGTTTATTATAGCTCCATTCCTAGGTGTTTATTATAAGGAAACCATAAAGAAATGGAAATTGAGATTTATTTCAACATTGATCATAACAGTGAAAATTTGAAAATAGCTTGAAAGAATAGAAATATGGGAATAGTTAAGGAAATCATTGTGGAAAATTATGCAACCATCAAAAATGATGTTTACAAAGGATCCTTAATAACATAAGGAGATGCTTCTAGCAGAATTTTAAACCCATTGCTGCACATAAATCTAAAAATGCTGTGTAATCGCAACTGTTTTATCTACCAGTTGATGGCTACACCTAGCTTAAAAACTCATCGTGAATACATAAAAATTGTAAATAGTGGTTATTTCTAGATTTTGAGCTCTCAGTAAGCTAAATGGTTCTTTTGTTATTTTAAGTATCTTGCAAATGATTTGTAAAAGATACACAATGCTTTGAAAAACTGAGGGGAAAATGCATCATTTGGAATAAAAAAATGTATCTGCTGCCTTGCCTCATCCTTCTGCTACACTAAGTAAGGCTGCCTTTGAGATAAAGGGTCCTAGATGTTTTCTCTATAACCAACACCTTCCCCAGCTTCCAGAAAGAGGCTCTGATGCCCCATAATGCAGATTCTCTGAGGTTCTCTAGTAATTGCTCTCTGCCTTTCAAATGGCCAGCTCAGCTGTCCGTTCAAAGCATGGGGGGGTCAGAGCAAGCAAGATGAGGATCAGGTGGCATTTCCTCCAGAAGTGGTTTCTATCTCAAAAGGGACAGAAGCCTGGGGTCACATTTCCAGCCTTCTATAAAGCCTTGCTACTAAAAGTGTGGTCCCTGGACCAGCAGCGGCATCACCCAGGAGCTTGTGAGAAGTGCATAATCATGGGCCTCCTCCCAGACCTACAAACTGGAATCTGCATTTTAACAAGCTCTCCAGCGGCCCCTGTGCACATTAAAGTTTGAGAAGTGTTATTCTACAGGATATGTTTGCAGCACCCTGGGTTAATATAATAAGTACCAACTGATGAGATGGGGTATCCGATCTTTGGTGCCAGCTATAGGATTGAAAAACGATTTTTTCCCTCGGCCCATCTTAGGTTCATTGGCTGGGGCCCTACAAATTACACTGAAAAAGACAGATGAACAAGAAAAACAAACAGAAGTGTATTAACATGGGCATCTCCCGAACACATGAGAGATCAGTGATGAGTAACTCAAGGGGGTGGTTAAGACGTGGGCATATGTAGTATCTTCACATAAGCCCACATAACCCCACAAAACAGTTTTGGAGAAGGAGCATGACCAGAGAAAAGGACTTTGAGCTTCTAAGGATGGCAGACCGTGGAAAAGTACATATACAGGGAAACTAATGGTAGACAGAAGCTGGTTTTTGCCAAGTTTGTTATCTCCATTCCTCCGGTGCTGTCTCTGGCCTGATAAGGGTCCAGAGTTACCTCTGATGATTAACTTCTGTCCTTCCTGGTTGGGTAAGGACACCTTTACAAATGTCTGTCCTACTTTTAGGCCACAGGGGGAAGGCAGAGAGCTTTTCTTGTATCTGTTTCTTCTCAATTGCCTTCAGCTCAACATACCAAAGCACCGAATTTGGGGGTGGCATATTCTGCAACCTTACAGCTCTGTAACCAAGAAGCAGCATGACCTTGAAAACCTGGTTGCTCTTGACTGAGGGATATAACGGACTTAGATTTTTGTTTCCACATCTGAAAAATGGGGATAATAAAATCTCTCCACTATAGGGTTTCAGAGACCTGAGTTAGGTAGCATAAAACCTCTAGGATACTGCTTGGAATAGATTCAGTATTGAACAATTTTTTGTCATCATTATTATGATTATACATGACAGTTAGAAGGATCAAACAAGATAATGAATATCCAAGGCTGCTACAGATGCAAGAGATTCGTACGCAGATGCAAAGAGAAATGATTTTACAGATGTGAGGAATCATTCTTATCCAGAAAGCCAGCTGTGAAATGCTAGCCAGGGAAAAAAAACGGAAAATACAGGCTCACGGGAAAGTCTGCACTTCTGGGCGCATCCTCTCACAGAGAGAGTCAGCAGGAACCGGAGCCCGGCGGAAGGAAGGTGCCCTAGTGGCAGGGCTTCCCTCACTGTTCTCCTAGGAGGAGGATTTTTCCTCTTCGATTTCCTTATTAGGAGAGTTAAGGAAAGTTAAAGTGAATCCTCCCCCAACCATCCCCGGGCACCATTACCAGACAATCCACTCATTCCCCAAGGCTGCTGGTGAGTCATCTTTGCAAATGTTCTCCATTTTCCAGTGTGAGGAGGCTCTGCCTTGATGCCCTTGAACAAGGAGGAAGGAAACATCTAGGCATTACACAGGGCTCCTCGCTGTCAACTGAAGTGGCCAACAGCCTTCTACAGAGAACTGATAAGGGAAAACCTTTCAGAAATGGTTCTGATCAACTCAGCCTTGAAGAAAAGCAGCAGGAAGATGTCCTAGGAAGGTGGGCCAGTCTTGAAGGTAAAGAATGGAACGGGTCCGAGTTGGGAAACGTAGACAAAGATAATCCAGTTCACCTGGGGGTGGATGGGAAGACAGAGGCCAGAGGAGCAGAAACCCATGGGGGAAATGGCTAATTAGGGGTCTCCCTCTAGACTTGGTTCTTGACAATTGAAATAAAATTTCAATTCTATTCATCAGAATCCTGGTGAAGAAGTCCATAATGAAGCAAATTGAATCTCACAAACTTGAATCTTAAAATTCAAAATTTCTGACAACTCCGCAGGACCGACAGGATGGATTTGGTTTTGCTCCGGGCGACACCCGAAGGAGACTGCAGATAAGCATCTTGCCTGATCATCCTCTGACACTGCCCTTGTGGCTCTCACCTCTTCCTCTCTGCTAGGTGCCCATGCTTTCTCCCAGCCTCCCTCATAACGCCCTCACTGCTCTCCCTCTGCCCCTTTGTGTTTGGTGGTCCCCAGGCTGACCTCATGTCTCCTAGAGTTCCGTGACCTGTTTTCCAGCAGAGGTCGTACACTCTAGCACCTCGAGGGGCAGGGAAGGAGAATGAATGTGTTAATGAGGCAGACGGAGAGCCAGAGGGCCCAGCAGGTGCAGCAGGAGCTGAGGTGCAGCCCTTCATCTCATCCTTCTCCACTCTCCTTGGACATTTGGCAGGACTATTTCAGGCCTAAAGACAATTTGCAGGCCTGAAGATTCCCTGCTTTTATTTTGATATGAGATGGGCCTCCTGGGCTTCCTGGCAGTGCTGATGATCCGGGAGAACCTAGTCCCAAATTCACATATACAAAGTAGGCGCACAGATGCCCCGGTGCTCCCATCGAGTGCTCCTGACCTGTCTCTCATTTCATCCCCAGCTGCAGCGGATGGTTTCATATAAGCTCAGACTCACCTTGAGGGACAGCGTTCCACTTCAAGCAGGAGCCAGGCATCTCTCCGCTTTGCTTCTCGGCCAGGACCTTGTCGGAAACCACGGTTATCAGCTCAGCCTGTGTGTAAGCACAGCCAGCAGTACAAGGGAATTAGGCCAACCTTTCCATCTCCTTCTCATGCTTTGTTCCTACACATCACTCAGCCATATCTGAGCTTCCCAATATGTCCCTCAGAATATCACACTCTCAAAAGCCTATGCTTTTTCCTTCATTTCTTCCCTTATCCAGCTGGCTGATTGCTACTCATTTTTCACAATTCCACTCATTTTGTGACTTTTCTAGAAAGCCTTTTATCCTTCTCCTCCCCACTTCTGTTAGGTCCATTCCCTGTGTTCACATTCTTCTTTGAATCCTGCCAGCATCGAAGTACCTACCAGTTTCTCTTGTCATCAGTAAGATCTTCCTTCTCTCCCATATATGTTGGAAGCGCTGTAAAGGACAGAAGACGTCTCAGCCACCTCTGTGTTTGCACTGCTAGTGTGTGACAAACAGCTGGCACTTGGTAAATATTTGTTGAATGAACGAGTGCTTTGCAGTTAGGCTCAGAATCCTACTGCCACCAAATATACCATCTTGCATAAGACCAGTATCAAAATTAGTAAAGACTTTGTGAGAATGTATTTGCCACATAGAAATCATTCAATAAATGCTGAACTCTTAGTTGAGCTAGAAAAACAAAACCAGACACTAAACACTCAAGAGAGTGAGGTAAGTGAATATAAATGCAACAGAGCTGATCATAAGCGTTTTAATTATTTAATGAGTCAGAGCGTGGGTGAGTGTATGAGCAACTGCTTCATCGAACCCAGGGGGTTACAAGAAAGGACCAGAATTAGCTAGAGACCAATATTATTAATTTAAGAAGTCCTTATGGGATGCCTAGTTTATACCAGGTGAAATGCTTAGTAAGACTGAACTTACATGAGAAACTATCTCAGTATTCACCAAGCTGAGAGTAAAAGAATGTGCATACTTGAATAAATGTAAAAAATTTTAATATCCTGAAGGCGAAATTTGAGTTCGGGGCAGTAGGAGATCCTGCCAATGACCTGGTCCTAGTTCCACTAGGTTTTGATTGACAGCATGTCACTGGGGCCTGATACTTCTCTGCTTCAACTTAATCCTGAGTCTAACCATTAAGGGTAATTGTGAAAATTATCAGGACCGACTACAATTGTGTTAAATGTAGACAGAAGAAAGAAGTGTCAAAGCACTTAGTAATCTTCACACAAAATTTTTAGTTTTTTGCTGCCTGGCCACGGTCCAATGGTAGAATTGATGTTGCCCTCGTTTTGATTTCGTAACTTCTCTTCATCATCTGCAAATGTCTGAACGGCAAATGGAAACGGCAGGGGCTTGGGAACCAAATTGAGGCTGCCTTTTATTTACATGTTTGTAAACTTGAGCAAATTGGTTTTCCTCTTGGAGCCTTGGTTCATTTTCCTGAAACATGGGGGCAAAACTGTCTGTCTTGCAGAATTGAATGAGATAAGTCAAATGGGCCTGGCCTGGTGACAAAGATGCTGTGGTTGGTCAAACTTCAGTTGGGCTCCTGAACCTTCTCCTGGGCTCATGTATACACACTTGCTTGTAAAACCCAGCTTTAGCCAGAACCCTACTAAATCACCTTAGCAAGAATCCCTTACCCTCTGTAACTCATGGCCTCAGGCTCCATAGCCCATCCTCCACTAGCTGTTCCCAGGAGATATCTGGTCCACCTGCCCTGCCTTCAGCAAGAATCCTGTTGGGTCCATCTAGCCAGAAACCCCTTACTCCTGAGGTTTCCTTTAAGTAATTTTCCATCCACTGACCTCAGCCTGCTCCTTGGCTGTAAATTCCCACTGGCACATCTGTTTCCAGAGTTGTGTCCAACCTCCCTCCCCCTCCCCATGCTGTAAAATCCCATTACCATGGGCCCATGACAATGGTACTAAATAAAGTCAGCCTTATCATCCTTGATAAAGGTCATTGGATATTTTTTTTCCCCTTACTATCAGACCCTGGGAGTCTGACAAAAGTCCCTGACAAAAGTTTCCCCTTTTCCTTTCGCCAGTATCAAGATCCCTGCTACTGAGATTTCTCACTTCACCTTTGGAGATTCTCCATGCTTTGCTCCCACCTGCTCCTCTATAGTCAAAAGTTCCGTGTTAGAAAGAATTTAGAGGCACAATAGTTTGGAGCAAAGGACTCAAGGGCAAGAATTCCTTGTCTCCTCTTTGTACTTTGAAGGTGTCCAGAGCCGGAAGATTTTTGACGGCACTAGGTGTGACTTGGACGAGACGGGCCAGTGTCCTGAAAAGAACTGGAGATTCTGGTATTTTTGCTTTCAGTTTTTGCAGAGTGAAAATATTTGAAATGCGTTTGTAAATGTCCATTTGTTATTATAACCTCATACTTTATCTTCATTTCTGATTGCTATTTAATCAGCAATAGCTTGGAACATGTCAGCTTTCCATCTCCTCCCCTGTTAAGGGAGTAATGATCTGTAAACAAAGGCTTGAAGAAGTGCTACTTAGAGGGACTGCTTCACCCTTTTGTAATGTAAAGAACGTTTTCCTCCTGCAAATGAGTCCACACCCACTAATTTAGCTTTTGCAGGTAGTATATTCAGGAGCTCCATTTACCTTTTCCTGGTAGAGTTTAATTACATGTGAAAGGGTAGATATTAGCTTTCCCTTGCCACCCTAATAAAATGCTGCAGATTTAGCATCATAAAGGGGCTCCTCTAGGTGCTCGGCTCTGGATCTCACCAAGGGAAAGCAAGATGTGGCCTGGCTGGGCCTTTTCTGGAGGCTCTGGGAAAGGATCCACTCCCAAGCTCACAGATGGTTGGCAGAATTCCATCCTGGCTCTCAGCAGGAGATGCTCTCTGCTTCTGGAAGCCACCAAGGTTCTTTGTCGCAAGGTCTCCTACCTCTCTCGCTTCTAACAGCTCTCTGAGTTTTCTCTCTGCTACCAGAGAAAGTTCTGCGCTTTAAGGCTCATATGACTGGACCAGGTCCACCCGAGTAATCTGTGTTTTGCTACATGCAGGGCCGAGGGAAGGCCGCCTCAAAATGTGCTGCCCTGGCGTATTGATTATTCTAAAAAGAAAAGTTACTTAAGAGACAGACTGGGCAAGCGGGACACTCAGAGCCTCCTCTTTCTCCCTTCTGAAAGCAGGAAAGAAATCTCCCATGGGAAAGGTACCATTCCAGGAGGTAAAGACAATTTCCNTGCCCTGGCGTATTGATTATTCTAAAAAGAAAAGTTACTTAAGAGACAGACTGGGCAAGCGGGACACTCAGACCTCCTCTTTCTCCCTTCTGAAAGCAGGAAAGGTACCATTCCAGGAGGTAAAGACATGGGAATGGTACCATTCCAGGAGGTAAAGACAATTTCCTATCCCTATGACCAGAGATAGGATATTTAGAGCCAAGAAAGCTGTTATCAACAACCTTGGTTACTTTTTACTAATTTACTAACCCAGCCCAAATTCTGTTTAGAATTCCTTACTAAGTGAAATTCCCAAGTTTCCTTTGTCTTGTCAATTCCTAGTAGATTTGTTGTCTCTTTATCTAGAAAGTATAAAAACTGCCTGCTTTGGTCATTTCTTTAGGTCTCAGTTTCATTATGGGGCCTCCGTGTGCAAGCAATGAAACTTCAGTTTTTCTCCTGTTAATCTGTCGTACGTTAGTTTAATTCTTCATTAAAGAAGATCTTGAAGGGTAGAGGAAGAATTTTTCCTTCTCTACCTGGGTCAAGTGTACTATGTAACACAACACAGCCATGGGAGAAATAGGTCTGCACAACCACAGGTTCCAGGGACTAGGGAATAGAATCTTCACTGCTGTTCCTGGAACTTCTGACTACCATGTTTCTACAGAAGGGTGGTTTCCCTCCCTGTTTCCTGTTCCATGTTCCCTTAAATTGTTCTCAAAGAGAATACCTCACATGGCTAGATAAGAAAGACCAGGAGATTGAATAAAAGTGAGCAGGGCACCAGTGGCAGAGTGGGGGGGGGGAAGATTGTTCAGCAAGTTTCTTGAGTTAACATTGTTGAAAAATCAGAGCTTGTGAGATGGAGTCAACTCAATTACTTCAGAAATTGAGGAGGAACCTGGGAATTCCTGCAGAGGAGGAACATATACAGAGCCGAAGTTTCCTTGTGCNTAGAGGAAGAATTTTTCCTTCTCTACCTGGGTCAAGTGTACTATGTAACACAACACAGCCATGGGAGAAATAGGTCTGCACAACCACAGGTTCCAGGGACTAGGGAATAGAATCTTCACTGCTGTTCCTGGAACTTCTGACTACCATGTTTCTACAGAAGGGTGGTTTCCCTCCCTGTTTCCTGTTCCATGTTCCCTTAAATTGTTCTCAAAGAGGATACCTCACATGGCTAGATAAGAAAGACCAGGAGATTGAATAAAAGTGAGCAGGGCACCAGTGGCAGAGTGGGGGGGGGGAAAGATTGTTCAGCAAGTTTCTTGAGTTAACATTGTTGAAAAATCAAAGCTTGTGAGATGGAGTCAACTCAATTACTTCAGAAATTGAGGAGGAACCTGGGAATTCCTTCAGAGGAGGAACATATACAGAGCCGAAGTTTCCTTGTGCTGGGAAGAAAAACCTCATGCAGCCTGACGAGTTAGCTAGGTTGCCTGACGTGCTAGGTTATGTGTATAATGCCTGACAAAGCCCTTTGATAGGAG
The DNA here is from genome assembly GCF_002007445.2 of Ailuropoda melanoleuca. Classification (NCBI taxonomy): domain Eukaryota; kingdom Metazoa; phylum Chordata; class Mammalia; order Carnivora; family Ursidae; genus Ailuropoda; species Ailuropoda melanoleuca. Next base: position 86,599,365 of record NC_048223.1, read on the forward strand.
TGGGTAGTCAACATTTGTCCCTCAACTGTGAGATTAGTTAAAAACAGGACCAGAGTAAGGTAAGAAAGTTCTTAATTAAAACTAGATATTTCTTTAAGAATTGATTTATAAATTTATTTTAAGTATCTATTTATATTTAAATATATGCCACAGTATGCTATCACCAAAGCTTTTGAAATAGTTTGTTAAAATCTTCCATGTGCTCTGGGCAGACAAAGCCTCCCCCATCCAGACAAAATACAGTAGGAAAAGTGTCTAGCCCATATTCTGATTGCATTCATTCATTTCTCAGTAATGTCCGGGGTTTACAATATGCTAGACAGGGATGTGGGTTTGGGAGACATGCTGATGTGGGTTTGGGAAAGTCACCGACATGGGTCTGGGAGAGCAAGACCAGCCCAGTCCCTGTCCTCATGGAATGTCTATTGTAGACCTTTGTGAAGTAAGCGGCCACACAGGTACAAAGTTAGGGCCTACAGGACAGTGGCGGCTGTCAGAACTGGGCGCAAGGTAGACATGTGTCATTTGCTAGAGATCCTGTGACAGGCCCAAAGTTTGGTCAGAGTGATGTTTAAAGCCAAGGCAGTGTCCCTGTTATGCGTGAGGAGAGCTCCACTGCCACCTGGAAACTCCAGACTTCCTCTGAGCCTGAGGGAAGGTGATGGAATCCAACAGGAAGAGTTAACCTGGAGGCATCAAGCAGGTTTGTCTAGGAAATGCAGGAGCATCGCATCATTCAAAGTATGTAGCAAAATCTGGTCTTGCCTAGGACTTTGGGTAAGATAGTGATTTGAGCACAGGGATCTAACTGCCTCTATTTCCATTAATTTCATTAGAAGGATTCATACATAATAAAAATAGGGAAAATTTTTCATCAAGCTTGAGTTGCAATCAAAAGTAAAAAATAAACTTCAGGGATTTCTAAATTATACCTAATTTTCATCCAGGGGTAAATAAACAGGTGACCTGAATCTCCAGAGGGTCATTGAGTAGGCTGAGAAAGCAGAGTCAAGGAGAGAATTGGTTCATAAACAAGCTTCAAAAATTAACTTTGACAAAATCGTGGCTGATTGGAACTTTGCAGATGCCAAGTGAGAGACGGGGGAACAACAGTGAAATACTACCTTGAACCTAGCACAGGAGGGAAAAGAGAAAAAGCCTGCCACACCCCCAAGGAGCACACGGCTGCCCTCCTGAGATTGGTATGTCCCCATGGGGAGGTGAGAAAACCCTGATGGAGCTCCACTCCCCTGTCACCACGAGAGACAAAGGGCAAGTCTGCGAGGCAGGACCGGCCTCTCCTCCTCCAGTCCTTTTGACCTGAAGAGGCAGTACTTGAAAGCAACTGCACTGAGTGCCCCCAGTCTCGTGAGCTTGGAAGAAGTGGCCAGTGTAGCCAACCTGGGCTCTTGCATGGGATCGTGAACAGCCACACAGCAAAAGGAGCGAAAATTTCACCTACCCGGTGCTCACTGCATCTCACGGAGAAGACAGAGATACACCGCAATCCCTCCCAGTGGTACAGAGTCGGTGAGTTATAGAGCTAGGATTCTAAATGAGATGATCAGATCTCGGAGGCTGGGCTCTTCCTAACTATGCTATGTCGCCTCTTTCAGGAAGAGCACTGAGCACTGCTACAAAGGGTAGCCAGGTTCACAGGAAGCCATGGCAGAAAGTTGGCCCTGGTGTCACCTCACCAAAGAAAGAGAAGAATCATAGGCATTATATGGGTCTAATGGGATGATGCAAGCCATGGCTCCTGCCATACTCTGCTCAAGGCTGCAAAATTGCTGGATTCTTTCATCAGTTATTAGAAAGAACCCTTCTTTCTCCCTTTGTGTGTCCTTAGAGCATTTGGTCAGAGATCATCATAATTCTCTAATAACTCACATCAGTTACTATTTCACTGAAGGACAATACTGGCTAATTGCAGGATTTGGACTCTCAGGGTGAGCACATTTAGAGAAACCACACTTCTTGGGAAGAGAGCACTGGTGAATCAGGAATAGAGAAAAGCCCCGCCTATGGCTGATGTCTTCAACAGGGAAGTAGCAATCCCTGGAAAGAAGCATGTTCTCAGAGGGCCAGCCTCCCCAGGCCAGAGCAAGTGTTCTCTGATGACCACCGTGGGCACCTGGGAGGAAGCTGGGGCATGTCTGTGCAAAAGGCACAAAGTAGCTGGGAGCTCTCACTGTGAAAATGAGACAAACTCATCTTGTCTCTGTTGCCCAAAGAAGGATCATGGGCAGAGAGGAGAATGCAGAGGCACTGGCCTTCCTGAGCTCTCAGAAGCAAGACACCCACACGTGGGGTCTTAATGGGATTAAAGGAGAGCTCTGAAGTGAAGTATCCCTGGGTTCAAATGCCAGCTTGACTCTTCATTACATGAGTGACCTGGACCAGGCTGCTGGCTTTATTGCAGACTCTACTGCATGGGGAGACGATTACCTAGCCCCTGTGTTGGTATAGGAATCGAACGTTACAGGGATGTTAGCCTAGCAATTGACTGTCACTCACAGGCAGACCCATTCCTACCCTTGCTCACCCTAGTTTATTTTCCATGCATCAGCACAACACTCAAAGTGAACTTTTAAAATCATGGACGGGACCATGTGGTTCCCCTATTCTGGCCCTTCTATGGCTCATCATCACCCTGAAGCAAATCCACAGGCCTCTCGGTGGTCTGCACAGCCTGTCCACTGATGCTGTTCCAACCCCATCTTCGTCCACTTACCCTTTGCCTGCTGGGCTACAGCTCCACTGACGGAATCACTCCCCCCCCACATGCCAAGTGTGCCCCAACTCAGGGCCTTTGCACGTGCTGTTCCTTCTTACACAATACTCCTTCTCAGATATTCACATGGCTCACTCCTTCAGTTCATCAAGGTCTCTGCTCCAAGGCCAGTCTTAAGGACACTCTTTGCGGATCATCTATCAGAAATAACTATCTCTCTGTGCTTTATCTCCTTGCCCAACTTTCCTCACTTTCTTAGACATCACATTATATATTTATTTATTCATTTATTGTCTGTTTTCTGTAACACACTATGGTTCTGTCTTCCATACCCCAACACCTAGATCTGTGCTGGCAGAGATAATTCATAATAGTGAGTTACTTTTGCTCTCCTTTTCTCATTCCCCACCCTCTCTCACAACTCCCTAGCCCCTAGAATCTCATTTCAGAAGACAGGACAATCAGAGCCGTGTTTTCATAATTGAAGGAGTCAGGCCATCCATGCTAGGACAGGGACCACCACCTTTACCTGTGAAATCCATATCAAGGTTTCATGCTGTCTACTTCCTCCTCTGTGTCCTGGCCACATGGAGCTTCCTGAGCTCTGTGTCCATTTCCACCACCAAGAGGAAGCAGGACGTAAAGCTCACTCCCAGGACTGCCTGCCTCATCTTTGGGCCTCCGGTGCCTGCTCCCCAGTGAGGGCCCAAGTGTATCAGTAAGCTCTGCAGTCTCTGGTTAGTATCATTATCGGCACCTGTAAGCTTTATGAACCTTTATGGCACTTGATACATAATAATAATATACTGTCCCATGGTTCCTGCATGACTGCTGCTACGACAAACCATTCAGGAGCAAGTCATAACCATGAACAAATAGAGGAACGAACAAAGAACAATCTGTTGTGTTGCCCCTAAAAATAAACCTATGAGCACTGAGATTCATCAGGAGTTGAACTCTTTCGTTGACAAAGCCGCAGGGATAATAGGTGTGTTTAAATGTGGGTTTTTTTTGTTTTTTTGCACAGCTTCATTGTGGTGTGCTAAATACATTTCCCCAGCCCTCACAGCCACATGAAGACAGAGGAGCCACTTGGGGTTCGGGGAGAGCGGGCTTGGACCCCTGGTCATAGTTTGTGAGCTGAGGAAATGACTCAGATGTATTATATCTGGGAAGCTGGTTTCCTTCTGACCCCCAAAGGCCAGCAGTTGGGCGTTCAGAAATGGGCAGTAATGAGTGTTTGGTCCTTTAACAGACCCTAGTCACTTTATATATCCTGGGCTATAATTCCTTCTTTTTAAACTCTTATACATCTTAAAGGGACTTGAGGAAAGGGAGGAGTATTTTGCAGTTTTTGTCCCAGTAAAGGTATATTGCTGAAAGTCTGAATGCCTAATAGCAGCAAAACACATGGTTCCAAAGATTGGATTCTATTAAAAAACTGATGGATCTACTGTAAGATTCCATTTACAGAATAACCTTGAAATGACAAAATTACAGTGATAGAGAACAGATCAGCGGTTGCCCGGGGTTAGGTGTGGGGGAGGGTATGACTGTTCAGAGGTAGCATGAAGGAGTTTCTTCATAGTGATGGAAGAGTTCTGTTTTGACTGTGGTGTGCTGAAATTTCATAGCACTATACACCACCACCACCATCAAAACCTGATGAAAACCAAATAAGGTTTATAGTTTAATCAAAAGTACTGTGCCACTGTCAGCTTCCTGGCTTTGAAAATGCAGCATGGTATATAAAAATACTACCACTGGGGAATGCAGGGGGAATGCACAGACTATTCTCTTTGCAACTTCTGTGAGTCTAAAGTTAGATAAAAATAAAAAGTTAAAAAACTGCAACCCCCCCCAAAAAAAACCCCCAAAAAACCCCCCCAAAAAGCCTGATGGCAAGTTTTCAGTTCTGTTAAGTGGAGCAACTATGCTCCCATGTCTCTCCCACTGCTGTAAGTTCATACCTGGTGGAGCTATTTTAGGACTCTGAAAAGTAAATAGTAGCAAGTGGATTGGGAAAGAAGACCAAAATTCAAAATACCATCAAAACAGTGGTGAGTTTACACATTTTTTCCTCCAAGATCCCTTGGCCTGCATGTAATTCAAACTGAAATCTAGCAGTGGCCATCTGCACAGAGAGACCTCCAGGAAGAGCCCTTTGGTCCTCACTCCAGAAGCTAGAAAGAGAAGTCAGAAATTGCAAAAAGAATGTGAAAATCCCCTGCAGTTTTGNGATAGCCTGGTGATGGGTAGTAGGGAGGGCACGTATTGCATGGTGCACTGGGTGTTATACGCAACTAATGAAGCATCAAACTTTACATCGGAATCTGGGGATGTACTGTATGGTGATTAACACAATATAATAAAATAAAATTAAAAAAAAAAAAAAGAAATTGCAAAAAGAATGTGAAAATCCCCTGCAGTTTTGTTGTTGTTGTTTTTTGTTTGTTTGTTTGTTTTCTTTTCTCTGGTGACTCATCCCCAGACCCCAAGGAATAATATGGTGCAAATGGCAGAGGCCTCTCCAGTCAGTGGGGTTGGGTTCTCAGGAGTGTAGAGTGAACCACCATTGTTTTTGTTTTGTTTTGTTTTGTTTTGTTTTTCCATGTCCTCTTTCCACTTGACCCCAGATATAGGTGCGGTCTCAGAAGTGCAGGGCAGAGGAGGGAAAATAAAGCCACAGCACTTTGTCTGGAGGATAAAAAAGGAGGCACTCCAGAGGCGCCCTTTGTAATTTTTAAAAAACTGATGGATATATTGGACCCGGGAGACTGTGAAGAAGGAGGCTATCAAGAAAACCACCCCACAAAGTGGCATCAGAACTCCTGGGCTCACTTCACACTACACACACATGAATCCGATTCAACTGAGTATTAGAAAGATTTAGAGAACTGAACTAACAAATAGATCATTGTCCAGGTCCCAGACTGAGTACAGGGTGGCCCATGCCTGGGACAATTCTGAATAGCACTGCAAGACATTAAACACTAAACTGAGATTGGATCCACAGACCACGGAAGGTAAGTTGAAGCTTGTAGTCTGTTCCAAGCCAGGGCAATTGACTACTAAAAGAACAATACCAAAATTTTCCATAGAATTTAAGTAAGACCCAGAAATACATACATCATATTCAAAATACCAGGAAACAATCCAAAACTACTTGCCTTACAAAACAAAACAAAACAAAACCAAAAAACCCTCAAAAACCCCAGGAAAAGTTCAACTTGTATGGGAAAAGATAATCAACAAATGTCAATATGACAGTGATCTTGGAATTACCTGATAAGAGTACAAAGCAGCTATTACACAAATGATCCAATAAGCAATAGTAAACCCTCGAAAAAAGGGCAAAATAGAAAGTCAGCAAAGAAAGAGAATATATAAAGAACCAAATAGAAATTTGGGAACTGAAATGTATAATAACCAAAATTGAAAACTCATTGGATAGACTTATCGCAGCAACAGAGAGAAAACAGACTGAAAAAAACAATGAACAGAGCTCCAGAAACTGTGTGACAATAACAAGAGATTAACATTCATGTCATTGGAATTTTAAAAGTGGAGAAGTACAGTGTTGGAAAAGTATTTAAAAAAGAAATGGCTGAAAACGTCCCAATTTTGGCGAAGACTTAAGTCTATAGATTCAAAGTCAGCAAAATCTAATCAGAATAAACCCAAGGAAACCCGTACCCAAATATTACAATCAAACTGCTGAAAATGAAAGCAAGTAAAAGAAATTATGAAAGTATTAGAAGAAAACAACACATTATCTCTAAGAGAGTAGTGATCTCAAATGACTGCATATTTCTCATCAGAAATCTGAAGGCCAGGAAGAAGTAGAAAAAAAATTATTATTTTTTTTTGGTCAAGTGCAGTAGTGAGAAGGGGGCAAAGAGTACAACAGGGAGTCTGATCTGTAACTGACTCTGAACAATCAGTTGAGATAACTTAACACCTTCAGAGCAGCCAGAATACCATATCTTTTAAATGTTGAAAGAGAAGTCCTATTGACCAAGAACTCTACCTATAGTGAAGTTATCCTCTGGAGTTAAGATAAAATAAAGACATTCCCACATGAAGGACAATTAAGACAATTTTTGTTAGCAGATTTGCTTAAAAAGAATTGCTGATTCTTCAGACAGAAGAGCATTGCTATAAGAAGGAAACTTGAAACATTAGGAATGAATGAAGAGCCACAGAAATAGTAAGTATCTTGGTCAATGTGATAGACTGTTCTTCTCTTCTCAAGTTCTAAAAGTATATTCAGTGGTTGAAAAAGAAAAATAAATAAATAAATAAAAGTATATTCAATGCTTGAAAATGAAAAATTTTAACATTGTCTAATTAGGTTTTTAATGTAAATTGTAGGTGGTAAAATACTTTGGAGTCAATAAAAAATAAAGTAAACATATTGTAACTGTAAGAATTGCCACTAAAAATCTATATAAACAGATAAGATCAAAATCATAATAGATGAATTAAAATGTAATTTAAAAAACATAAAATTTACCCAATGACAGGGGAATGAAAAATAGAGAAAACAGAAAACAATCAAATAGTAGACCTAAATCTAAACCTATCAATAATTATATTAAATGCAAACAGTCTAAACACAGCAATTAAATGAGAGAAGATTTCAGAATGGATTTTTTCAATGACTCAACTATACGTTGTCTACAACAAACTCACTTCAAATATAACAAAAAAGGTAAAAAGATAGACAATTATGTCTCATGAAAACATTAATCCAAAGAGAGCTAAAGTAGCTATATTAATATGAGATAGGGACACCAGGGTGACTCAGTTGGTTAAGCATCTAACTTTGGCTCAGGTCATCATCCCAGGGTCCTGGTATCAAGCCCCACACTGGGCTCCCTGCTCAGCAGAGAGCCTGGTCTTCCTCTCCCTTTGCCCCTCCTCCCCACAACTTGTGCACTTGCTTTCTCTCTCTCAAATAAATAAATAAATGAATCTTTTTTAAAAATTGGACAAAGAAGACTTCAGAATAGAGAAAGTTACCAGGGATTGTGAGGGCCATTGCATGTTGATCAAAGATTCAATTCATGAAAAAGAAATATTATCCTACATGCATATGTACCTAAGAACAGAGCCAATATGCAAAAACTGACAGAAATCAAAAGAGAAACGGGAACATTCAGTTATATATTTGGAGAATTCAACACACACCACTGAGTAATAGAACTAACGTAAACCATGGGATTCCATTAATAATAATGTATGACTATTGTTTTGTCAATTATAATGAAAGTACCACATTAATACAAGATATTGATAACTGTATATGGGGGATGGTGTAGAGGGGTGGTTATGGGAACTCTACATTGTTTGCTGAATTTTCTGCAAAGCTAAAAGTGCTCTAAAAATAGTCTATTAATTAAAAAGTCATAGAACTGTAAACTAAAATGAAATCCATTTTACTATATTAATCATTTAAAAAGCAAGTTGAAAATAAAAGTCACATATTCTTCCTCTTCTTTCACTCCATTAATTAGTATTAGTTGATCTCCATCTTATAAGACTCACCAGTCCCATGGAGATTTTTCCCTTCTTCCATATTCAGTTTAGATTTTCTGGCTGATCATTTTCTTTTGCCAAACCCACCTGATGAGTGTGAAACCATTCAACTATCTTCCTTTTCCACCTCCACACAGAGACGCTGAACACTGCTGGAGAAAGCCTCCAAAGCAGATCTTTGGAATGGTGGTCATTGCAGCATCTCTGAATTCCAGGAGGTGCCCAGCGCCTGGCACTATTCAGTGTTCCTATTATATATTTCCCATGAGATCTTCATCCACAATGGTGATTTTAAATCTCCATTTTTCTTAAATATCTGATTCTACCGTCCTGCTTTCTCTCAGCAGTTGGCGTTTCATCACAAATAGGAGTCATCACATGAGATCCACCACCAATTCCCACTATTGAGCTGACAGAGGTAGCCCCGTCCAGAATCATTGTTTCTTGTTTCTGCCTATTAAAATGAAAGGTTTATTCCTCCAGTTCTATCTCCTCAAAACCTCACCCTATTAATTACTCTTCCTTCTGTTATCATTCTATCATTTTCAAAGTACCCCTCTCTGCAAGATTTTTCCTGAAAGCATTTATACTTTATCAATTTTTTTTCCACTTGGGAAAAAAATCCCTCTTCAAATTAACATTGGAGCTTTTATCCTCTTCTCCCTTCTCCTTATTAATAGCTATCTACTGTCATTATCTCTGATTCCTCACTTTCCATTCACAGCTCAATCCAAATCATCTGATTCTTTTCCATAAAAATTGTATTCACAAAGGTACCAATGAGTAGTTTGATGCCAGATCTAATGGGCACTTTTTCATCTTTATTTTCCTTGATCCCTTCTCAGCCCTTAAAATTTTCTCCCTTTGGCTTCTGTGACTTAATGACACGTTTATTCCATGGCTCATTTTTATTTGTTTGCTGGCCTCAACACAGCCTCCACTGTCAGCTTTTATTCTTTTATTCGTCGCTTAAACATTGGTCCTCATACTGTATACATGGTCTCTAGACAACCTCTTTCACTGTATACATTCCATTAAGAATATTAATTTCCCTGTAGGTCTCTCTCCTGAATTTCAGTTTTACAATCTACCTCTTATCAGTCTCCTCTGCTTATATTTCCGAAAGTACCTCAAAATTAAAATATAAATCTGAATTCATTATTCACTCTTCTTCCCCAATTGTTCCTGGATTAATTGTCAATCAAATGATCCAAACTGGAATCCTGGGGGGCATTCCGAACAGAGTTCTCTCTCCAACTCTTCGTATCCAGTCAATTCTTAAGCCCTATTGGATCTACCACATAAATATCTCTTGAATACTACATGTTTGTCTCCAAAGTCAATCAAACCCAAGTCCCCCCACCATCATACCTCATATGAATTGTGAATCTAGTCCCTTAGCTGGCCTGTTGCATTTAACTTTTCCCCCTGTATTTTTTTTCCCACACAGAAACCAGTTTTATCTTTCTCAAGCAAGGTTCTGATCCTATCACTTCTCTGATAAAATACTTTAATAACCCCTCTTGTGTTTAAACTAAAATTTTATCTCCTTACCAGAGTTAACAATCTTTCACAATTTGACCCACCAGAACTCTCCCAACTCAGGCCTCGCCAGTGCCCATACACACTCTATTTTCCAATCAGTTTCAGCCATGTGCAATTTCCAGAGCTCACTGTTCTATCTCATACCTCTGGGCCTTTGAGAATGGTACCTGCATTTCAGAAGACTCTTAAATTTTTTTTTTAACCACACTGTGTCTATGTATCTTTTATTGCCCAGTCCAGATACCACCTTCTCTAAACATCTTTTTGGGGAGGATAAGGGCTTCCACAATACTCTGTACTTATGTCTATCAGCCCTTGTCACACTATGGTATAACCGTTGGTTACTTGCTCTCACACTAGTAGAAGTTCTTGAGGGCAAATTTAAAATGCTGCGTTTTACTGATTTCTGGGTTCTTGATGTCTAGTCCAGTAAATAATCAAAAATGTTTAAATAAGTTAGAAAATCAAGAGGGAAGGAGGGAGGGAGGAAGGAAGGAGGGAATGTAGGGAAAGGAAAGGAAGGAAAGAAGGAAGGAGAGAGGGAGGGGGAACTATTCAAGTACAATGCCTCTAAAATTATAGCTATGTAAAACTGTGTAAATATTAATAGGTATTTTACTCCTGGCATGGGATTATGGGTGATTCTCCCCTAGCTTCAAAGTACTGTTTTTTAATGTCGTTACAGTGCTTCTAAAATTAGAACAAAATTGGGGTGCCTGGGTGGCTCAGTCCATTAAGCAGCCAACTCTTGGTTTCGGCTCAGATCACGATCTTATGGTCCTGGGACAGACCCCCACGTTGGGCTCTGCACTCAGTGGGGAGTCTGCTTCGGGATTCTCTCTCTCCTTCTGCCCTCCCCCCACTCATTGGCACACTCTCTAAAATAAATCTTTAAAAATTAAAAAAATTAAATTAAAATTAAAACAAAGCTAATTGTCTTCTGCAGATGCCTGGCAGGTATTCTTGGTGTGGCAGAGACTGCTCTGTGTTCTTCAAAAGGTGTTACCTTTTCTTCATGGCACACACTTGCCTCCCTCTCTGTGAGTGCGGCCATGGGATCAAGTTCCTGAACGGTAGTGATGTGTGCCACTTCAAAGCTTAGTCCAAAAATAGCCTCCTACAGCAAACTCTGTTCTCTTTTACTCTGGAAGGTGACTAGCAAGAACTTTAAGAAACTTAAAAAAAGAAGAACCACAGATGGAAAAATCCCAGGCCCTTGAATGATGGCTTGGAAAGCTACCCAACTAGACACCCTTGATTGTTCTTTAAATGGGTAAGACATTGGGGCACCTGGGTGGCTCAGTCAGGAAAGTGGCTGCTCTTGATTTCAGCTCAGGTCATGACCTCTGGGTCATGAGATCGAGCCTCGCATTGAGCTCCATGCTTAGCATGGAGTCTGCTTCAGGATTCTCTCTCGCTTTCCCTCTGCCCCGCCCCCTCTTTGCACACATTCTCTCTCTCTCTCAAATAAATAAATAAATCTTTCTAAAAAAATAAATAAAGGAGGCATTGGTTTCTATTGCAGTAAATTATTGAGGCTTGAGAATTTATATGTATGGCAGTTAAGCTAAAGTAATACACTTTGTGAACAGTTTACTATGGTCTCACCTAGAATCTGAGATCACCTTGATTAATAAATGGCTTGGTCTAGGGCACGTGAAAAATTATCACCAAACCTGATTCCTGCAGCTCTGGAATGATGAAATTAATAAATTGGTTTAAAAAATATTTTATCACGAACTGTTTGAGGTAAAGGAGATAATAGAGATCTTACTGTCCATCCTTTCGTACTATCCATGAGAACCCTGAGGTGCAGAAATGGGAAGGCTGAGTCCAGTGTGGCTGAGTTAAGTCTTGCTTTCAAGTGTCTCACTCACAGGTGAGAATGCCCTCTCTGGGACAACACATACTCCACTGAGTGTCCTGGACAGCTCATGTGCTCTGGTGTTCTAAATGCAGTCCTCTCCCTCAAACTCCGGGGGCATTCCTCCGGAAACTTCCCTATGCTTGAGAAAGATCACTTTCCCAGATAAAGGAAAATAGTTCTTCAACCAAGAACATTCAAAGAGCTGCACTTCCCTGGTAGAATGATAGAACTTTTAGAACAACCAGTCCTCAGCCCCAAATATCTTTGTAACCATGGGGTGACCATGAACTTCCTAAATCAGATGCAAGAAAAAAAAGCGCAGAGTATGAGGTAAAGATGAATAAAGTTTTCTACACCACATTTAAGAATTCCCGTTTGACAAAGGATGCNGTTCTTCAACCAAGAACATTCAAAGAGCTGCACTTCCCTGGTAGAATGATAGAACTTTTAGAACAACCAGTCACAGCCCCAAATATCTTTGTAACCATGGGGTGACCATGAACTTCCTAAATTAGATGGAAGAAAAAAAAGCGCAGAGTATGAGGTAAAGATGAATAAAGTTTTCTATACCACATTTAAGAATTCCCGTTTGACAAAAGATGCCANTTGACAAAGGATGCCGTAGATTTTGTTAACCAATTATGGACTAAAAGATTGTGGGAAAATGGAATCCCTCACCCACTTCTGTAGAAGTATAAAATGGGATGTCCTTTGGGACTATACCTAGTGAAATTACCTATGTGTACATTCTATGATCCAGCAATACATGAAGCAAACTCCTGCACAGGTCTACAAGAGGACAGGCAAAGAGGTGGAAGGGACTTCTCCGTCCCTCGCTGGAAGACTTAAAGTAAAATGCGAAGGGTGAACACAGGAACGCAGTGCTGCACTCCGAAACATTGAGGAAGATCTGTACAGTGCTACACAGGTAATGCTAAAAATGAAACAAAACGAATCCTGAGGGAATAAAGTATAAAACAAAGCACTGTGTATATGCATAACGTAAACTTAAATACATATGAAACATACAAGAAAGTTTGGGGCATACAAATGTTTACACAATAGAACAAAAAAACCATATACCTGCCACTCAGCTTAAGGAATAAAACATTATCGGTAAAATTCAACCCACGTGTTGTTGAAATTTAAATCTCTAAGAACAGACTCCCCTCTCCCCTGACCAGAGTTTAAAACTAGTCTGACCTTGCCTATCGTTTCCATTCACGCTTTTATACTTTTAGCAAACATGCATTTGTGCAGGAGTAACACAGTATTAACTTTCCATGTTTAAAGCTTTATAAAAGGGGCACCTGGGTGGCTCAGTCATTAAGCGTCTGCCTTCGGCTCAGGGTGTGTTCCCGGGGTCCTGGGATGGAGCCCCGCACTGGGCTCTCTGCTCCGCTGGGAGCCTGCTTCTTCCTCTCCCACACCCCCTGCTTGTGTTCCCTCTCTCGCTGGCTGTCTCTCTCTCTGTCAAATAAATAGATAAAATCTTCATAAATAAATAAATAAAGCTTTATGAAAAAGACATCATACTGTATAAATCCTTTTGAAACTAGCTTGATTTATTCAACATTATATTTAAGGTTTTTCGTTGTTGTTACTGGCACATCAAGTATATTCATTTTGTTCGTTTTTTAAACGAATGAACTTGGCTGTGTTCATCCTTTTTAAAATTTTTATTTATTTATTTATTTATTTATTTATTTTTAATAATAATATTTTTATTATATTATGTTAATCACCATACAGTACATCCCTGGTTACATGCCAGGTATATTCATTTTGACCATAGAGTATTTCATGGTATAAATGCACATATCTTATTTTTCCTTGTCTTGTTGATGGGCAGATTGTTTCAATATTTTTGACATTACAAATAATGTTGAAATGAGCATTTTTGTACATATGGGCTCACCTATGGCATAAAACTACAACTGAAATTCCTGTGGCATTGGTGTTTATGTTTCCCTAAATACTGCTAATGGTTATCCAAAGCAGGAATGCCGATTTACGTTCTCAGCAGCCCAGCATAAATGTACCTGTTCTTCCAAGTCCTTGTCAACACATGGCACATTCAGTTATCGTTAGTTGTGGTTTTAGAGCTTTATTTATCTGATGAATGTGGAAAGTCATGTGAGGTTGAAAATCTTGTTTTTATTTACTCTTTTGGATTTGCCTTTTCATATCTTTTGTCTATTTTTCCATTTTCATCTGTTTTCTTGATGATTTATAGTAACTTTTATATACAGTAAATACTAATCCATTGTCAGTTTTATATATTGAAAATAGCTTTCTTCATCTGTGGCTTATCTTTCCAATGTGTTTATGTTTTAGATACAAAAACTTTTTTTAATAGTAAAACTAATCCACATTTTCCTCTCTTGTTCATATTTTTCTTGGTGGATAAAAAAAAAAAAACAACTACACTCTCCTATACCAAGATCATAAAGATATTTTGCTATATTTTCTGCTAAACATTTTTGAGTTTTACTTTCACATTTAGATTTTTAACTGACTGGAACTGATTTGTTTTTATAGTGTGAAGATGGGATACAATATTTTTTTCACATAAACTATTGTTCCAGAAACATTTACTGAATTATCCTTTCTTTCACAACTGATTTGTAATGTCAATCCTATCACATATCAATTTTCCATTCATTCAGCATGTTTTTGTTATCTACCATGTTTTTGAATATATGTTGTTGTAACTATATATATATATATATATATATATATACACACACACACACACACACACACACACACATATTTGTAATAAAATAATTATGCCTGAGTCTCATTCTGGGTTTCTATTCTGTTCCCTTATTTAAGTTGATATCCCTGTTCCTAAAAATTTCAAAGCTTTAAAGCTCTTTAAATGACATAATACTGGCTTAATCATAACATCTGCGAGAGAAGATGCCCCCTCTTGTTACTCTTTTTCAAATTATTCTGATTATTCTTGTTTATAATTTTTACATTTGTATAAATATATTTGATATATTTATGTTATATTTTATATTTATAATTATACTTATATTATTTAGAATATATTCAAATGACATACACATTTTAAACTTTTAAAACATAAATCATATAATATTTGCATATTATGTGTATATGAATCACACTGTTAATTTCTGTGACAAACCTGTGTCTTAGTTTAGATTCTCTAAAAGCAGAGCCTGAAAGTGATTCTTGTGGAAAAGCTTCTTCTGAGAAGAGAATGATGGAAGCAAATCGGGCAGGACACAGGTCTCCGCTGTGGCTAAGGGCAATTCTCCAGACAAGGGGCAACTGGGAGTGTTATCAGTCAACATTTATGGAGTTAAGGGATATAGCAGGCTACCAACGTTATCTACTACAATCTGTTTATTTTTAAGCATGAATGTATGCTCCCAACCATGTGAATTTTGTATATTATGGTACCTGTTCTGGGAAAAAAGAAATGGAGTTAGGAATGGGTGAAATAAAAACTCAAAGGCATGTTACTAAGTGAGTTAAGCCAATATAAAAGACTACATACAATACATTCCAACTATATGACATTCTGGAAAAGGCAAAAGTGTGGAGGCAGAGAATAGAAGATTTTTAGGGAAGTGAAAATATTTTCTGATACTGTAAAGATGGATCCATGTCAGTATACATTTGTCTAAACCCATAGGATATGCATCATCAAGAGTGAACCCTAATGTCAACTATGGACTTTGGTTGATCTTTATGTGTCAATGTAGGTTTATCAGTTGTAACAAATGAACCACTCTGGTGGGAGATGTTGATAACAAGGGAAGTTACGCATGTGTGGGGGCAGGGGGCTGTGGGAGACTTTGCTGTGAACTTAAAACTGCTCTAAAAATTATAAGAAAAAAAAAGGAGGGAGGTTTTATACTGGATGATTGAACTGTGGTATTCTAGTAATGCACATCTCTTTGTCTGAGATACAATAAAAGATTGATATAAATAAATACACAGTAAGCAATAAATACACAATCCCTTCCCCAGCCACACACTTACACTTTAAAAACATTGATTTGCCAAAACCGAGGAAGCCTTGTGAACAACCAAGGTCTACAATTTAGGTGATTTTTCTTAAGCTTTTGTAACTCTGTACTAATGAGTCTGTGTTCAGTCACCGTTCAGTTGTAGCTTTTAATTGCAAACTTTAGAACACTCTAAATTAAGGGTGAGTGAAGCCAAGTTCACTAAAACCCAATACATGTTGATGGGCTTAATTGTTTCCCCAGTGTAGACTTATATTAAACCACAAATCCCACATAAATTTGCATTATCGGGAAGTAGAATTCTTATGTTCTGGTTTATTTATACTTAATTCTACAGACACATTCTTTGCTAAGACTTTTTTATATCCAAGATGTCTTGTGAGTGACATTTTTCTATGTTGGCTATCTTGCCAACAGAATACAATGCATGTTACACAATTCATCCATTTTGTCTTGTTTTCAGATCATCCAAACGCCTTCTTTCATTTCTATCATATCCCCATTGATATTGCCACTCCTCTCATTTGAAACATACAAAGTAATCAGACTCCAGTATAACTTTTATAAAGGTAGCCAAGAATCAGAAGTCCAGCAATATGATGAAATAGTTAGCATAACCCTCTATCCCAATGAAATACCTATTCCAAAGCTTAAAAGAAAACCCAGACAAAAGGAGCAAAATTAAGGAGAATTAATAATAAGCCCTTTAGATGTCACTGCAGAAGCCTGTGCTAACAGCATGACAGATTGAGGCCTCAGAGGGAAGATTTGGCACTTCAGTACTGTCTTAGACACAGAATACTTGGCTTTGGGCTCACAGGACTCAAGGAGGGCAAATGAGACCTCTTTCAGAACCAATATCACTGAAGGGTTGTACCTGAATGACAAAAGAAAGAGAATACCTGCCTCCTTCCNACAACCAAGGTCTACAATTTAGGTGATTTTTCTTAAGCTTTTGTAACTCTGTACTAACGAGTCTGTGTTCAGTCACCGTTCAGTTGTAGCTTTTAATTGCAAACTTTAGAACACTCTAAATTAAGGGTGAGTGAAGCCAAGTTCACTAAAACCCAATACATGTTGATGGCTTAATTTTTTCCCCAGTGTAGACTTATATTAAACCTCAAATCCCACATAAATTTGCATTATGGAGGAGCAGAATTCTTATGTTCTGGTTTATTTATACTTAATTCTACAGACACATTCTTTGCTAAGACTTTTTTATATCCAAGATGTCTTGTGAGTGACATTTTTCTATGTTGGCTATCTTGCCAACAGAATACAATGCATGTTACACAATTCATCCATTTTGTCTTGTTTTCAGATCATCCAAACGCCTTCTTTCATTTCTATCATATCCCCATTGATATTGCCACTCCTCTCATTTGAAACATACAAAGTAATCAGACTCCAGTATAACTTTTATAAAGGTAGCCAAGAATCAGAAGTCCAGCAATATGATGAAATAGTTAGCATAGCCCTCTATCCCAATGAAATACCTATTCCAAAGCTTAAAAGAAAACCCAGACAAAAGGAGCAAAATTAAGGAGAATTAATAATAAGCCCTTTAGATGTCACTGCAGAAGCCTGTGCTAACAGCATGACAGATTGAGGCCTCAGAGGGAAGATTTGGCACTTCAGTACTGTCTTAGACACAGAATACTTGGCTTTGGGCTCACAGGACTCAAGGAGGGCAAATGAGACCTCTTTCAGAACCAATATCACTGAAGGGTTGTACCTGAATGACAAAAGAAAGAGAATACCTGCCTCCTTCCCTATGACACTGGGAAATGAGAAGGGAGCATGCTCCTGCCTAGGGCTTGGGGTGGATAAAAATGTCCGCTGCCTGCTATGGAAACTAAACTCATGATAATTCACAAATGAGAAAAACAAAAGTAAAATTGAGCTTCAAACTATTGAAACTCTTTGGCNCCTTAATTGTTTCCCCAGTGTAGACTTATATTAAACCACAAATCCCACATAAATTTGCATTATCGGGAAGTAGAATTCTTATGTTCTGGTTTATTTATACTTAATTCTACAGACACATTCTTTGCTAAGACTTTTTTATATCCAAGATATCTTGTGAGTGACATTTTTCTATGTTGGCTATCTTGCCAACAGAATACAATGCATGTTACACAATTCATCCATTTTGTCTTGTTTTCAGATCATCCAAACGCCTTCTTTCATTTCTATCATATCCCCATTGATATTGCCACTCCTCTCATTTGAAACATACAAAGTAATCAGACTCCAGTATAACTTTTATAAAGGTAGCCAAGAATCAGAAGTCCAGCAATATGATGAAATAGTTAGCATAACCCTCTATCCCAATGAAATACCTATTCCAAAGCTTAAAAGAAAACCCAGACAAAAGGAGCAAAATTAAGGAGAATTAATAATAAGCCCTTTAGATGTCACTGCAGAAGCCTGTGCTAACAGCATGACAGATTGAGGCCTCAGAGGGAAGATTTGGCACTTCAGTACTGTCTTAGACACAGAATACTTGGCTTTGGGCTCACAGGACTCAAGGAGGGCAAATGAGACCTCTTTCAGAACCAATATCACTGAAGGGTTGTACCTGAATGACAAAAGAAAGAGAATACCTGCCTCCTTCCCTATGACACTGGGAAATGAGAAGGGAGCATGCTCCTGCCTAGGGCTTGGGGTGGATAAAAATGTCCGCTGCCTGCTATGGAAACTAAACTCATGATAATTCACAAATGAGAAAAACAAAAGTAAAATTGAGCTTCAAACTATTGAAACTCTTTGGCAAAACCAAATGCAAAGCAACTCATATTAAGGACTATATAAATTAGAGGGTATAAGATGTCTATGGACAAAAATATTCTCTGCTGAAAATGTGCTTACATAAAATAAGAAAATGATCCACCATGAGCAAGAATCAGAGACAGCAAAAGCAAATTAAATCCAAAAAGAAAGCACAAAAGAGATATATGAAGAAATATCAATATAATCAGAAAAGAAATAAAGGAAATAGAGAACAAAAATATAACAGAAAGGATTGACAAAAACAAAAATTGGTTCTTTAGAAAGAGTAAAAAATTGATTAAAAATTTTTTAATGCTAATAAAGAGAAAAAGGAAAAGAAAAATTCCCAAAATTAGAAAGAGGAGGATATCACAAATAGAAGGTATTATGATCATCTTTTTGACAATGAGGTTCATAATTTAGATGAAACAAACATATTCTTAGAAAAATCATAATTTACTAAAATTGACATAGGAACAAAGAGAAAATGTAAATAGTCCTTTATCTATTAAGGAAATTGTATCCTTAAAAAAAATAACTCTTCACAAATGAAAGGGCAGTTGCATTAGGACTTCATAGGGCAAACCTGCTAAACTTGAAATGCTGGGATAACACCAAGCTTATCAAGATCATTCCAGAGGATGGGGCAAGAGGGAGCACTCATCATCTCATTTTATGAAAACAGAATTAACTTGGTTTTAAAACACAATGAAGGCACTATATGAAAATAAAAGTACTGACCCATTCTACTTATAAAATGATAATTTTAAAAGTTAATATTTGCAAAAACATACAGTAATATATAAAAATGACATTTTATATCCAATTTAAGTTTATCTCAGGACTGCAAGTTTGGTTTAACATTAAAAAATCAATGCAATATGACTCATTAACAGAAAAAGGGATAAAAATATTATCTCAAAAGATAGCCATATATCATGATAAAATTCAACCTCTATTGATAACACAAATTAAAAACCACTAGTAAACCCAAAATACAAACGTTTACCTCAATTCTCAAAAAAATAAAGCTCCCCAAAAAACCCACAGACTTATGACGTTTAGCAACTAATATGTTCTCTCTTATTCCTTTTATTCAGCATTGTAAGGCAAGGGGAAAAAAAGTAAATATATGAGGATCAGAAAGAATAAAAGTGACAGTATTTTTTAGATGATGGGTAGTTTACAAATGCAATTTTCAATAGCAAGCATAAATGAAGAATAGAACAGCAAAATAAATTTCATGATATTCATACAATGGAATAGCATGAAGCTATAAAAATGAATGAACTAAGGCTTTTCATAAAACCACTGTTGGGTTTTACAAATACATTCATTGTTGAATAAGTAAGTCGGACACAAAAGAATGTGTGCTCTCACTTATAAAATTTCAAAGCTGGCAGGACTAATTAGTGATGGTAAAAGCCTGGATATTTGCTGTATTTGAGGCAAAGAAGAGTGTAATAATGGAGAGGGGACATGAGGGAGAGTTATGGGATTCAATTAATATTTTATTTCTTGGAAAGTATAGTGATCACATGAATGTGTTCATTTATAATTATATACTAGTCTATATTCTTACTTTTTTTTTAACTTTTCTATATTATAATCAACTTAGTTTTTGTTTCGTTTACAATTTAACAAAGCAAAAAAACAATTTTTAGAATGCTACTTTTGTGTAAGAACGGATGGGAAAGAAATCTACCTACATTATCTATCTACATACCACACACACACACACACACACACACACTTATATTGGAAAATAGAAATACTGAAAAAAAAAACCAAAAAGAAGCAAAGCACAGCCATTATTTTTAAAAGGAGAAAAGAAGAATTAAAATAAAAATTCTTACATTGCACATTTTATGTACTTTTGATTTTGAACCAAGTAAAAGTTTTACAAATTCAAAAATAGACTTTAAAAAGTAATACCTAAAATAAAAAATGAACTAAAACAGACTTTCTCCTCCTGTTAGTATTTAGAAAGTTCCAAGAATCCATTGTTTTTACATTATCAACCAAAACAAGCTGGTTATGCAACAAAATTATAGTTTAAATAAAAAACATCAGAAACTTGAGAATGCAAATTCACTAAATTCCACAAAAGGATAAACACATTAGGATAAATGAAACTAATGGTTCATGGAGAGTTATAAAGGACGAAATATTCTATCATGGATAAGGTTTAGGACAATATACAAAAACTCCTAAAGATTTATTTATTTGAGAGAGAGAGAGCATGAGCAGGGGGAGGGGCAGAGGGAGAGGGAGAGAATCTCAAGCAGACTCCCCGTTGAGCATGGAGCCTACATGGGGCTTGATCTCAAGACCCTGTGATCATGAATTGAGCTGAAACCAAGAGTCGAACGCTCACCCAACTTAGCCACCCAGATGCCCCAGAATATACAAAAATTTTTTAACGTGCTTGCCATGGCTGTGAGTGGGCTTGCATGGTAATTTGAAGTTCTGAGCTGCCTGAGCCAACATCCCACCCACCAACTCTCTGGCATGGATCTTCACTGAAGGCTCAAGGATAGCAGGTGAAAGCTCAGGTGCAGGACAAGAGCTGGGAGATAAAGCAGTGAGCTGCAGGGGCCTTTCCCAACTGCAAGACAAATAATCCTCCAAGAGCAGAGGCGGGAAGGGAACTGAGGGCAATTAAACGTTCAAGACCAGCCAGGCTTTCAAACGAAAGGCTGAGGGCAGAGCAGAGAGCTAAGAGAAACTATAGTCGGGTATTTTTACACTCCTTTCTGAGTAATTGATAGAGTAAGTATGCAAAAATCAGTAAAAGACAAGATGTAAAAAATGCTATCATGAAATTTGACCTAATTGACATTTATAGAACATCTCACCTCAAAACTGCAGATATCCATTATTTTCAGTTGTATATGGGACAGTCACCAAGGTAGACCAATATTCTAGGTCATTAAACAAGTTTCAATCAATATAAAAAGATGGAATCTCACAGAATGTATTCTCTGGCCAAAAGGATTTTAAGTTAGAAATAAACAGCATTAAGAGATCCAAAAAATCCTCAAATAGGTAGCAATTTAGTAATACCACTTTAAATAACTCATGAGTCACACAAGTTATCAAAAGAAAATTGAAAAGTATTTCAAACTGAGTGATAATGAAAACATGACATTCCTAAATGTGTAGGTTATAGCTAAAGAGGTGCTTAGAGAAAATGAAATCGCTTTAAATGACTAGAGTAGACAAGAAAAAAGGGTTGAAACTAATTACTTTAACTTCACCTTAAGAAGCTAGAAGAAAAGCAAATTATACTAAAAGTAAGTAGAAGGAAAAAATAAATACTGGAAGCAAATAATATAGAAAAATGATAAATAGAAAAATTGATAACTCAGGCCTTTGAAAATAGTAATAAAATTAGTAAAAAATCTAGCAAGAATGGTTAAGATAAAGAGAGAAAACCCAAACAGCCAACATCAGGGATAAAAGAAGGGATATCATTACAGGTCTATAAACATTAAGAGGATAATAAGGGAATAGTGTAAGAAACTTTATGACAATAAATTCTTTACCATAGATTAAGTGAATAAACTTTTGAAAAGTAAAACTGACCAAGGTTAAAACAAGTAGAAATAGAAAATCTAAAAATCTAGAAATCTAAAAATCTCAATATCTATTACAAAATTATTTTTTCATTTTAATGATTTATAACTTTTTAATAAAAAAATCTTTCCACAAAGAACAATCTGGGCCCAGATGACTTCATAACAATTCAATGAAACATTAAGAGAGAAAATGCAAATTCAACATAAAATTTTTCAAACTACAAAGGGCAATTCCTTTACATGTTTTATAAAACTGACATAATACTGATACCAATACCTGACAAAGACATTAAAAGAAAAACAATTGCAGATCAATATCCTTCGTGAACATGGATGCAAAATACTTAATAAAATATTAGTAAATCTTTCCTAGCAGACTTTAAAAAGAATAATAAATCATCAAGTGCAATTTATCTCAGGAGTGCAAGGTTGTTTTAACATTTGAAAATCAAGCAACGCTATTCACCACATTAACAGAATGAAGAGAGGAAAAAATGATCATTTCAGTAAATGCAGAAAAAGCATTTGATTGAATTTACCACCTCTTCATGATAATAACTCTTAGGAAGCCAAGAACAGAAGAGACATTCCTCATTCTGGTAAAGCACATTTATGCAACAAAAACAAAAACAAAATAACCCCACTGTAGCTAACATCATGCTTAATTATGAACTGTTGAATGATTTTCCAGAAAGATCAGGAAGAAGGCAAAAATATCCGCAGTCCTAATTTGTATTTAACATTTTACTGGAAGTCCAAACTAGTCAAAATAAAGGGGGGAAGGTACTGGGAGGAAGGGGAAGAGGAAAATAAAGATTGGAAAAGAAAAGGTAAAATTGTTGACTTATTTGCAGAAAATGATTTACACAATTCCCTAAGGAATCTACTAAAAAAGTACTAGAAGTAAAAATTAAATTCAGCATGGCCACAGAAGGCAATGTCAACATACAAAAACCAAATATAATTCTAATTCTAGCAAATAACAATGGACAAATAAAATTTATAGAACAGTGCCACCAATAATACCAAACATATTTAGGAAAAAATTAAAATATGCAGAATTCCTATACTAAGTAATATGTAATATGCAAGTTTCCTATACTACAGACTACAGAACATTGTAGAAAAAAATTAAAGACAAAAAATTAAAATACAAGCGAGAGAGAGGTGTCTATCATATTCATATTTTAAGAAAACTCAATGTGGTTAAGATGTCAACTCTTTCCAAATGATCTAGGTTCAATGCAATCTCAGTTGAAATCACTTCAGGCTTTTATTATTTATGTACTTACTTATTTCAGAAACTGGTCATATGATTCTAAAATCAACATGGGAAACAAAGGGCCTAAATAACTAAAACAACCTAGAAAGAATAACAAAATTGGAGGATTTGCAATACCTAATTTGAAAACTACAAAAATCATGGCAGTATATTCTTGGGGTAAAGATAGAAAAATAGGTCAATAGAGAGATCAGAAATGGAGCCAATAACCAATTGATTTTTTTTTTACAAAGTCACTGTATTAGGTATCTATCATTGTATTGTAAGTTGCCACAAAACTTAGTAACTCAAAGCAACAAACATCTATTGTCTCACAATTTTTGTGGGTTAAGAATCTTGGCACTGTGAAGCTGGGTCTGATGGCTCTGAATCTCTCTCTGAAGTGCTATCAAGGTGTATTTCGCAACATGCTCCTGGGAAAGGAAAGGATTCAAGTTCGCTCATGTGGTTGTCAGCAGGATTCAGTTCTTGGCAGGTTGTTGGATTGAGGACTTCAGCTCCTTCCGTGGGCCTCGCCAAAGGGGAGCTCCGAACACTGCAGCTTTGCTTCATCAAATCAAGAGAGGCGTCTGAGAAAGAGGGAGGGACTAATGATGTGCAACGCTTTTACATGGGCTTGTTAATCATTCTGCTATCGTTTTTTGATATTTCCTTTCAATTATTTGACTTTTTTTCATTACGTTGTTACTGTTTTTCACGTATACTGGATGCAAGTCTTTTGTCAGCTCTGTGCTATAAATATAAATATTTTCTATCTTTGGCTTGCCTCTACATTTTATTAAGAATGTCTTTCGATCAGCAGAATTCTGATGAAGTATGATTTAGCCATGTAGTTTTCTTTTGTGGATTTTGCTATCTGTGCCCTTTCTAAGAAATGTGTGTATACATCCACATCACAAAGATATTCTCTTACGTTTTCTACTAAATGTTTTTTATATTGAACTTTCACATGTAGATCCTTGATCTTTATTGAATTAAGTTCTATGAAGTAAGAGTTGGTGTTAATGTGCTTTTCCCTTATGGATATTTTCACGCCATTTTTTGAAAAGATTTTTCTTTCCGCGTTCTATTGATCCCATGCCAACACGGCATGTTACCACTTATGTGGAATCTTTTTAAAAAGCTGAATTCATAGAAACAGTGAGTAGAAAAGTGATTGCCAGGCAGGAGTTGGAGGTGGGAGAAATAAGGAGAGGTTGGTAAAGGGTACAAACTTTCAATTATAAAATGAATAAGGAGGATCTAAGGTATGACTTGGTAACCATATTGGTAATACTGTGTCATATAATTGAAATTGACTAACAGAGTAGAACTCAAGTGCTCTAAAAAGTAGTAAATATGTGAGGTGATGGGTGTGTTAGTGAACTTGAGGAGGGGAAACATTTCACAATGTATATATGTATCAAATCATCACTTTGTACAATTTAAATATCTTTCAATTTTGTCAATTATACATCAAAAATAATTTAAAAAATAAAAATATCACCTCTAAACAAATTAATAGTGTGGGCCTATTTCTAGACTCTCCTTTCTCTTCCAATAATCTGTTTACCCTTGTGCCAAAAAATTCACTATTTTATTGATGTAACTTTATATTAAGTCTCAAAGTAATAAAGTTTAATTCCTTTATATTTGTTTTTATTTTTCAAGACTATTGTGACTGTAGCGCCAGCTTATAAATTTCTACAAAACACTAATTGAGATTATGATTAGAACTACCTTACACTGTTGTGGGAATGCAAGTTGGTACAGCCACTTTGGTAGACAGTGTGGAGGTCCCTCAAAAAGTTAAAAATAGAGCTACCCTATGACCCAGCAATTGCACTACTGGGTATTTACCCCAAAGATACAGACGTAGTGAAGAGAAGGGCCATATGCACCCCAATGTTCATAGCATCATTGTCTACAATAGCTAAATTGTGGAAGGAGCCAAGATGCCCTTCAACAGATGGATTAAGAAGACATGGTCCATATATACAATGGAATATTACTCAGCCATCAGAAAGAACGATTATGTAACACTTGCAGCAACATGGATGGGACTGGAGGAGATAATGCTAAGTGAAATAAGTCAAGCAGAGAAAGACAATTATCATATGGCTTCACTCATTTATGGAAAATAAGAAATAGCAGGGAGATCGGTAGGAGAAGAAAGGGAAGAATGAAGGGGGGGTAAACAGAAGGGGGAAATGAACCACAAGAGACTATGGACTCTGGGAAACAAACTGAGGGCTTCGGAGGGGAGAGGGGTGAGGGATTGGGATAGGCCAGTGATGGGTATTAAGGAGGGCACGTATTGCATGGAGCACTGGNCGGTAAGAGAAGAAAGGGAAGAATGAAGGGGGGGTAAACAGAAGGGGGAAATGAACCACAAGAGACTATGGACTCTGGNCAGGGAGATCGGTAGGAGAAGAAAGGGAAGAATGAAGGGGGGGTAAACAGAAGGGGGAAATGAACCACAAGAGACTATGGACTCTGGGAAACAAACTGAGGGCTTCGGAGGGGAGAGGGGTGAGGGATTGGGATAGGCCAGTGATGGGTATTAAGGAGGGCACGTATTGCATGGAGCACTGGGTGTTTTATGCAAACAGTGAATCATGGAACACTACATCAAAAACTAAGGATGTACTGTATGGTGACTAACATAACACAATAAAAAATTAAAAAAAAAAAAGAATTACCTTGAACCTACAGATCAATTTGGGGAAACTGACACGATAAAATAAGGAGACTTCCAATTCANAAGAAAAGAATTACCTTGAACCTACAGATCAATTTGGGGAAACTGACACGATAAAATAAGGAGACTTCCAATTCATAAACATGGTATATCTTGCCATCTATTTAGGTCTTAATTTCTTTCAGCTATGTATTAAATTTTTTATTGCATGTCCTTCATTATACCTATTCCTAACTATTTTAAACTATTTTTAAATGAATTATCTTTTATCTTTATTCATATTCCATTTTCTAATTATTTGCTATGCCTCTTTGTATTACATTTAGTAGTTGTTCTAGAAATTCCAGTAAGAATCTTAATTTAAAAGTTAATGTTAATACAACTTTGCCATGAATATAAGAAACTTGCCATAGTATAGTCTTATTTTTCATTGTCCTCTGCACTTTTATTATCATATGTATGTAATATAACACTGTCTTATACACCTACATCAATATAACTGGTAAATAACTGGGCAGTAATATTTGCCACTACATGAATTTCTTTTTTCCACAAGAATATTTGACCCAAAGGATTTTGCATCCATTTGCTAATATTTGCTTCAATAAGTTTTTATATTAGGGGTTGCAAATTGGTAATTTTCAAATTCTATATTGATTAGCTATCACTCTTCCCCCCTTAGAAACATCTCTACAGAAATTAAAAGCTAATGAATAAAAATTAGAAAATTATCATTTCAAAGATCAACGTTGCAGGCCATGTGTTCTTTTTGAGATGTCCTGTATAATGTTGGAGTGCTACGTGTGAGGGCCAGTCTGACTAGAGTTCCCTTCTGCAAAGCAGGATGGCAGCTCCAGGCCTCCATGCAGTTCCAGGGGCCATGACCCAGAGATACACCTTGGAGCTCTGAAGTTCCCATGAACTGGTTTGGGAAAGGTCCCTTCCCTTGTTCATTCAGTTAGAAATGATTAATTTCCCAACGGAAACCCTCCCAGAGGAGTGGGCTTCTGGATTGCAGTGGATTAAGGCGTGCATATCTCCACCTGATTAAATGCTTGCCAACCAGCTTCTGTAAAAACCCAAAGGCGTCTTCTCTTCTCTGAGCTGATTATCCTCTTTCAAGTTAAGAAGAAATAATCCCTGACAAACACTCATGCATTACTGCAGCAGATCCTATTCCATTTTATCTCTGCCTTATTTGCTTGGAATACCCAACTCTCTCCTTAACAGAAATCCCCAACGATGATTTTTTTCTCTTTTTAAAAAAATACACATTTTCAGATCAAAATGGCCAGCTCCTTTGAGACCCATCCAGCACCCTGTAGCTTAGACACTTCAAACCAGAGTAACATCATCCCCAGCCATTCTTCCCAGCAGCAGGGCCTCACTGGGGTAGTGGGGTAACCAACTCCGGAGTTTTCACAAGTCCTACTGGCAAGTAAATTCTTTCAGCTATGTGTAATTCCTGATCCCTACTATCTGGTTCTCAAATGTATCTCTACTACTTCCCAGTCATAGGACTTGAGACCCGTTATTTAGGGCCTTAATTCATTTAACTCACTTTTTCCCTATAAAACAAGCAAAATAGTAATAATATTACAAGTGAGTATTGAAGGAGACAGTGTAGTGCCAATATGGGCTCAAAGGGAATGCTCCGTGATTTTAGTACCTTGTCCCTTTTCTTCCAATCCTCGTTATACACGTGGCCTCACAGTAATCACACAAGAGAGGAATCCCTCTCCCTACTTTATATTTAAGGATGCTGAAGCTGAGAGAGAGAGTCCATTAGAGTGACAAGCACTTAGCTGCCCTATCATCTCTCCCTACCTTTTTCCTGAGCCTCTCATGAAATCTGCATTGATGACTCATTCCTGACTCATTCCAGAATAAGGGATTTCCTAGAAGTAGGGTTTTCAGTGCAAAACCATGACAGTTCAAGGCAAACTAAATGGCTGATCACCCTCAAGCCTTACTCTTGGACTTAATGTCATTTCTGTTTTTTTTTTCCCCTGCTAAGGGAATAGCTCATTGATTCTACCAGTTAACCCAATGAAATACTTCTGCCAGAGTCTCTTGAACCTTCAAACATTGCATCCTGATACCATCCCCGGGTCTTTCTGGTCTTTATCTGTCTTCTTAATTCTTCTTAGGTTATTTAAGCCAAAGAGAAAGATGGTTGCCATCCTTCCAGTGTGGCCATCTCCTGCTAGATTCAAGACTGACAGACTTTGATCTCTGATTTTCTTGAAACCTGCCAGGAGACTTCCTAGGGACTTTGTAGGTAACCATCAGCCCCAGTAAATCTCATCCTCACTTTTCCAACAGGCTTTTGGCTCCTGGACAGCTGGTAACCTGCTCTTACATGCCAGTTTCACCGTAGTCCTGGATATTCCCCACATAAGCAGTCTTTCAATCTATAAATACATAATCCTTTATGTAATTTGTTCAAATTTCCCAGTAAGCCTTGGAAAACAAAAATAAAAACGCACATATACACACAAAAGAAAAAAACGCATTAGCAGTCCGCTAAGCATGAGTGCCTTAGATTCCATAACACCTGGATTCATATCCCAGTTCACCACTTTGTGTGAACTTAGGCAAGGCAATTACTTCTTTGTGTCTAGTTCTCCTTGCTATAGGACAGGGTAATGATTAAATGATTTGTTATCAGTAATGTACTTAAGACAGTATCTGGTAAGCAGTAGGCACTTACTAACTGCTAGGTTTCTTTATTCTCTTAAGCATGGTACCAGGACTTATCTTCCCCAGGTCTTTCAAGATATGCTGGTCACTGAGACCTGTGGGCTTCAATGGGTTGCCAGCTGGACTGTAAGGGCCCTGCACATGCTGATTTGGTTGGTTTCTGCAGAGGTAACACAAGTGACATCTTGCAGGAGCCAGAATCTCTTCATCTTCTATGCGGGACACGTGGTGCATGCTCCTGGGAGGTACCTGGAGTCACTTCCATGCCCACCTGAGTCCTCACTGACTACACAGTGCTGAAGGCACATGTGGACACTAATTGAATAAAGCTTTCTCAGAATCAATATGGCTTGACTCCAAGTAAGCCGACTATTTAAATAAGCAAAAGGAAATGTTACTCACTGGCCTCTGCTGTTTGTCTCCTAATTACGAGCATATTTGGCTGACGCAGAACCAATTTATGTGCAGAAACCAAACAATTAAAAAGGTCTCATTACTAAAACCTGGGCATCCTTTTATGCAAATGAACCCCAGTGATCTACATGGAATGGCGATGAGCAAGCAAAGCTGAACCTGGCTGCACATGTACCTCGAGTTGCAAGGAGGTCCCAGCTGGGTTGAGCCTTGGGCTGCCTTTGCTAAGTTCCTTCTGTGGTGCAGGGGAAGCATGAGCACCATCTCTAGTCTACAGCCGTGTCACCCATGTCAGCCATGGAGACAAAGCAAGGATATTGTCATCTACCCATGTGAATCAGCTTTCTGGTACCCCTGGTCTCAAGTTTTCTCCACTCCCAAATCCTGCACCCCTGCACAACTTCGGCTACTCACAGTCACAGCCACACTCTGAGGTCACGTCATGATCATCATATAGTACGAGTAGAAATATCTACACTCCTACAAAGCTTACCATATTCCACACTTCAAGTGCACTATTACATTTAATTCTCACTACAAGCTTCGGACATAGGAACTAATACTTTCTCTAGTGATTAAGCAACTGAGTTCCAAGTTCACACAGCTAATAACTAAAAGAGACAGGACTTATACACAGGTGTGTCTAATATCACAGTATATATTTTTATCAGTTCCTCGTTGCTTCTTTTCTGCAATCTCTGATTTAACATTGCAGTGTCTCCCTAAAGTTGCCCTCTTTGCTTTCCCAGTAAAACTGCTCTAATTTAAGCCTTAGGGAGAACTCCAGTCCCATGTCCTGCTTTATCTTCCCAATCCACCAATCTCAGCCCGGCTTCACTTCCTTCCCTATCAACCTGGTTATGATGTCAGTCATTTCAACTACATGTTTACCAACTCCCTCCACTCCTCTGATCCCTTAATCTTTCTCAGCACAGACTCTGATGATGTCCAGCCCTAGGTTAATACAACCACCAGTTTTTCCTTTTATCACCCTGGGGATACAGAGTGCTATTGGATAAAATCCATGACACATGTATGAAATCAGCCTTGTTAAGCTATCAGTTTCATTAAAAAATCCTTTATCCTGCTCATGTTGGATCCCTTTCCTATTCACCACAGTGGTGACTCTTAGTCTTATCTTTATCTTCAGGCACCCCACCAGGTTCCTGACCTCATTCTCTCAGCTCATGAATAAGTAGTCTGTGTCACTGAGAAAATTGAGATCATTAAGCATGAACTCCTTCAACTTTCCTCTAAAATCCCTTCACCTTCTCTATTTATGTACCCACCTGTCCCCTAGATTTCAAATATCCCGGTTTTCAGTAGGACCTCATTTTGTCAAAGAGCTCCCTGGACCCTGCTGTGCCATTAAGAATCCACTGCAGACTTATGTTTACCATCAATCATCCAGTCACTCCTGAGTCCCCTGCCATCTCCCCATGTTCCCTCTAGAAAGACTAAATCCATAGGCCCCACTCCATTCCTCATCTTAATGGAAATTTATAACTTTTAATAGTGCTTATCATACCCAACATTTGAAATTTCCTCCTTCTGTGACTTCTATGATGATTCATTTTTTAATCTTAGGGCAGGCTACTCAGGGTCTTATCTTTGACCCTCTTCTCATTTAACTTGCTCCCACTCCTCCACTGAATAGATTTTATCTATATATATAACTGAAAATACCATATATAAACTGATGATTCCAAACCAATTTCCCAAGGCCAGACCTCAACTTAAGAGAGATCTGCACTGGGAGGAGTAGGGGACCCCTTTTTCAGCCAGTCTCCTGAGTTGAGCTGGATAGGTACCAGACCAGCAGGAACATCCACGGAATCAGCCTGAGATGCAGGAAGATACATCTGGATCTCTACAAATGAACATCTCCAGCGCTGAGTATTGAGGTACGAAGCGGGGAGCCGTGAAACCGCGCACAGATATCGGAAGCTAAACAGAAGGGGGAGGGAGCCGCCGTGTCAGGGCGCCGGGAAGCGGTAGCCACCTGCAAGGGGGAGCGGACAGACCGCGGACCCGCACGCTTGAGACAGCAGGCTGAGAAGGGAGCTCCGGGAGCGCACGCGGGACGGCTGGCGGTTGGCGGGCCACCTGCACGGGGGAGCAGGCGGACTCGCGGACGGCACCCGCGAGACAACAGACTTAGAACGCGAGCTCCAGGAGCGCGCGCGCAGGGCGGCTGGCGGGCCACCTGCACCGGGGAGCGGGCGGACCGCGGACCCGCACTCTGGAAACGGCAGACTGAGTCCGTGAGCCGGGAGCGTGCACCACCAAGCATCTCACGGAGCTCCGGAGCTCCGGTGTGCTCACTGGATCGAGGCTGAGACCGGGAGCTCCGGGAGCGTCCGCGGGGCGGCTGGCGGCTGGAGGGCCACCTGCACGGGGGAGCAGGCGGACTCGCGGTCAGCACCCGTGAGACACCAGACTGAGACGGGGAGCTCCGGGAGCCCACGCGGGGCGGCTGGCGGCTGGCGGGGTTGGAAACACAAAGGACAGAGACGTGCCGGCCCTGGAAGTGAGGGCTGGGACGCCGGGTGTGGGGCGCACAGCCCGGGATGCTGCAGGGTTGAGCAGCACCAACAGAAACAGAGTTAAAGTGGCCAGAACATCAGTGGAGAACGATCCGCGATCCCTCTGTTCTGAGACA